>NC_137606.1:48555532-48710532 GCF_963280865.1 Gymnoscopelus braueri
GTGTGTGTGTGTGTGTGTGTGTGTGTGTGTGTGTGTGTGTGTGTGAGAGAGAGAGAGAGAGAGAGTATAGTGGGGGTCTGGCTAATGCACGGTTTTAAGTGGATTCTCATTTGAGAGATGAATGTCTGATGCGAAGAGGTGGTGGGTGGATGTTTTAGTCAAGCATCATTTTATTTAACAAGCAGATCATATGTGTGGTTAATTAAGAGGTGGTTAAGAGGTGTTTTGAGTTAAAAGAGCATTTAGTGTGGGTCAATTGCTCGATGAGCCTCAGCTACATAAAAGAAAGAGTGCTCTACAGAAGTAATGCAAAGTCATCATTCCGAGTGAATCAACACATTCAAATCAACCTTTCAACCGTTCAGCTCAACTCTGTACCACTGTTATGGACTCAAGGTTTTCATTACCTCAACCCAAAAGAGATCCTAGATATTGACCACATTTTGGTTACGTTTTCAAATCTTACAAATACCCTCAGTGTAACACAACTGTAGTTATGGGGCAGTAGCTGAGAGGGTAGAGGCTGCCTGCCTGGGAATTCAAAGGTCACCGGTTCACCTCTTGGAACGCCCACACTATGTCTTGAAGTGTCCCTTGGCTGGTTAACTGTCTTGCTCAGGGACACTTCAACACATAGCCTGAGTGTTCCGGTGACCTTTGGATACCCATTACCCAGGCAGCTGAGAGGCTAGAGGCTGCCTGGTAACCAAAAGGTCACCAGTTTGCCCGATGGAACGCCCAGTCTATGTGTCGAAGTGTCCCTGAGCAAGATACTTAAAGGGATATTTCACTTTAAAAAAAAAATTAACATTAAAAAATATATATAAAAAAATGAATGAAAAAAGTTATGGAAAAATATCCCTTCAACCAGCCATCAGCTGGGTGAAGCTGGAACTGAATTTAAAGGTCTACCTTATGCCACAACCAGTGTTTGAATGTAGTGCCTGTAAACCTTGGTTATTATTAACTAAATCTAACAAAATAACAAAAACTAGAACATTTAATTTACTGAATTAAAAATTAAATTGAGGCTTTACAAAGAACGATAACTATAGGTTACTGGACGTAACCCCGGTTGTATGTATAATCTGAGCGAGATGTCTCGCTATGGGAGAGCGCCCTCTGGCGTGATCACAGAAGCATTACCTTATAAACTCCAGACAATTCTTTGGCTGGACTCTGACCGCCCTCTGACGGGAGGGGAGGGGCCCGCCCTCCATCCTATATAAGTCAGAGGCGAGTCATTTCCCGTAATTCAAGATAACATTTTTCTTCTCGTTCGTAAACAAGAAGGGTGTCTTTCGAGACATCTTGCTCAGATTATACATAAAACCGGGGTTACGTCCAGTAACCTATAGTTTTATTTTAATAATCCTCACTCGATGTCTCGTTATGGGAGATATAGTAAACTCCATGATTGTTATCTTGAAGTCCAGAGTAACCAGCCTAGGGGCCTGACCCCCGTCTGGAGGCTACACTAAGGACCATATGTGCCACAGGGGCCGCAGTTACGTCCAAACTGTAGAACCTGGCAAATGTCAAGGCCTAAGCCCAACATGCCGCATTGCATACATCCCGAATGGAGACCCCTCCGAAGAGGGCCCATGATGTCGCTATTTCCCTTGTAGAATGTGCCCTCAGTCTCACTGGGGCAGCATCCCACCACTGGAATAGGCTAACTGAATAGCCTCCACAATCCAGTGGGAAAGCGTCTGTTACGCAATGGGCTTGCCCACCATCCGTGAAGCCCATGACACAAATAGCTGATCTGACTTTCTCAAAGCCCTAGATCTGCCAATGCACATTTCCAAAGCCCGAACCGGACAAAGGCGATGTAACCTTTCATCCTCCTGTGAGGCGAAAAGAGGCGGGTGAAACGCATCCAAGGTCACAAGGACACTTGGTACCAAGGGGTACTTTGGCACACACCCAGGTCTGGGTCTGACAACCACCCGTGTAGCCCCTTCATTGAACTGTGTACACTCCTCGTGTACTGACAGTGCATGAAGATTACTGAGCCCTACAGTAGTCACTGAAGCCATCAGTAACGCAGTCTTGATTGACAGTTGTTCTGTCAATTTGACTCAGAGGCTCGAAAAGTGACCGAGATAAAGAGTCCAACACCATGCTCAAATCCCAGGATGACACCGGGGACTTTGACTCGGGAAGAGACGCCCGGTCCCTTCCATGAACCGAAAAATCAGGCGGTGCTGACCCACCGTCTCGGCCTCAAGCAAATACGACAGGCTGAGATAGCCGCCAAGTAGACTTTTATCGTGGAAAAGGCTCTGCCCTTATCCATTAAGTCCTGTAGAAAAGACAGAACGTCTTAGACATGGGCTTGGAACGGCACGGTGCGAGATTTCTCGCACCTTATCTCAAACCGTTCTGGGGTAACCCCTCAGTAGATTCATCCTCTCACGGGCTGAGCCCAGAGAGCCAGATGCTCTGGCCAGGGACAAAATATCTCACCCCCTGCTAGCGTTAGCATGTCTCTGCATATCGGAAGCAGCCACGAGCGGTCGTACAGGAGAGGTTCGACTGACACCCAGTGACCTCATTCTGGGACCACCAGTATCACCGTCAGCCCCTGGTCCCTCACTCTCATGAGTGTGGGAGCTAACAGGGACAGCGGAGGAAAGCATAGAAAGAGTTCTGAGCCTTGAGGTCTAGGGTAAAGATCGCAACATAATTATGGAAACAACAGCGTTGGATGCTTAAAGTGTATTTATTAACCCCACAAGGATGGATAATAATGAGTTGATACAATTACTGACTTTTGAAGGTATAGGACGAAATGAATAACAGAGTAGACAACAACAGAACAGAACTAACACAGGGCTAACCAATAACAAAATAATAACTAACTAAACAGAAGGAGGACTCCCCGCAGGGATCTCAAGGCACCATAGTCATTGGTATGTCGTAGAGTAAGTGGCGGGGGAAAGGAGGGATAAGACTCCGCTTGCACTAGTGAGTGCTGTTGTTTCCCCCCCGACTGTCAGATGAGAGTGAGCCTTTATAGGAGAGCTGCAGCCGTTCTGCCGGTCGTAGTCATGGCAACGGAGTGAAAAGACCAATCCGTGGGGGCGATCACTCCCCACGTGCCGATTCCGTCATCAAGCCACGCCCCCATGCCACGGAATGAATGAACAATCAAGCCGACGCCCAGCGCTCTCATTCATGATGTTGATACCTTATATGGAATGTAGACACAGACACACACACACAGTGACAGCACGATACCTTAACAAATAATAAACTAATAACAATAATAATAACAATACCACCGGCCACCGGCCGTAACAATCATGACACAGCGCTGTCACACATTCCTCTGTGACCAACACACGACAGCAGCTGCCTAATCGTATTAGCGATACGGCTGAGGCCATCACACCTGACATTTTCATGCACATTTTTGAAGGCGACCCTCCGGCCCGTGCAAAATTGTGCTAGGCAGGACAGAAAGGACTGATCCTTTCCGGTGGCGGGCTGGCTCTGAACGATAGCGAGTCCTGCCTATGAAATTCGCTGTTTGTGCAGGCACCAACACGCAGTTGACCCTGAAAACCCGATTTCAGTGGGTGAGACACCACTCTCTGAGTATGCTGCCTTGCCGCCGACTCTTGAGTCGGCTTGTAGCAGCCCATTGTCTATGTAAGACGCTATGCAAGTGCCTTCTCTTCTCAGAGGGCCTATCGCAACCTGCGTGAATTCGACGAATACTCTGGGGCTGAGTACGTCACGAACGGTAGCACCGTGTATACGTAAATTCAACCTCAGAACCCGAATGGCAGACAATGTGTGGTGGGTAATAGGAGCATGAAAATAGGCGTCTTTTAGGTCTATCGATGTGAACCAGTCTCTCTGACACACCATGTGGAGGAGAGGCGGATTTGTTAACATCCTGATTTTTAACACCTTTAGGTATACTGATGGAGGGCTCTTAGGTCCAGTATCGGACACAGCCCCCCCCCCTTCTTTTTTCACTCTGCGTTAGCATGATAGCCTGCAAGACGTGTCGCTAGTGGGAGCTTTTTAGGCTCCCGGTGACAACGCGCTACGCTAGCTGGTAGCATATGATGCTAGTTGTTGGCGTCTCGCACTCTTTCTGCGGGACCGGGGCTCTGTTGGACCATGGTCCGGCGCCTCGGAGCTGCGGAGGCCATGTTCACGTTGAGCGTTTTAAGCTTGAAGAACGGAACAGGGAGGATGGAAAACAAAACACAGGAGCCGAGCAGACTGTGCTGGCGTGTTTGTTTCTCTCCTAGCTAGCTCAGGGCTAACTGTGGCTAGTAGCCCGTGGGGCTGAGGAGAGCGTATTAGGCTCGTCCCCTGGCTCACGGCTGCTAGGCTAAGAAGCAGCAGACTATGCTACACGTTAGCATTTCAGCTAGAAAACTAGGGAACATGTTAAGTTCCTCTAGGAAGAACCGTGTGATATTGTCACAGGTTTTGTAAAAAAGTCAACACCTACCGTCGGCAGTGTCTCGCGGCCCAAGATATCATCCTGTCCTGATGAGACTTTCGCCGTGCCGACTCCATAAGGTGGACTGAGAAGGTGCTTCCTCGATCGAACGAGAAGAAAAACGGAATAACGGGAAATGACTCGCCTCTGACTTATATAGGATGGAGGGTGGGCCCTCCCATCAGAGGGCGCCTCCCGTCAGAGGGCGGTCAGAGTCCAGCCAAATAATTATCTGGAGTTTATAAGGTAATGCTTCTGTGATCACGCCAGAGGGCGCTCTCCCATAGCGAGACATCGAGTGAGGATTATTAAAATAAAAATAAAACTGTTTTTTGTATTTATTAAAATATACTGTTTTGTGTATTTACAAAACTAAAACTAACTAAAAGAATAGCGAAAATGTCCTTAGTCTTCAATCTTCAAAAGTAGTAAATATAGCAGATCTACAAGCTCACGACACGTTGTGTCGCGATGCGTTGTGAGCCTGTAGATCTGTTGTTTTTGCAATTTGTCTTACTTTGTTCAATCTTGCCCCTTACTAATGAGTATTGTAATAAAATATTTAAAAAAACATCTGTGTAGCTTTATCCATCCATCCATCCATCCGTCAATCCGTCCATCAATCCATCTGTTAGTCCATTTGCCAATCCATCAGTCAGTCCATCTATCCCTCCATCCCTCCTTCCCTCCATCCATCCACTTATCCAGAGTCAGGTTGGGAATGTAACAGCTCCAGCAGAGAATCCCAGACTTCCTTTCCCCGGAGCACATTAGCGAATGTATTTCTAACTGCAGGCTCCCGAGGCGTTCCAGGGCCAGTGTGCCGATATAATCGCCCCATGTGGTCCTTGATCTGCCCCCACAAACACTTCTGTTAAAAGGTTAATATGGATTAGTGTCCTCACAAAGGGTTCTGGTCCTTTTATATATAATAAAAATATCAAGTCTGTCAAGTGGCTTAGGAAAGATTCCCTTCATGCCTGTGTTAATTTATGTTATATAATTGTGTTATGGGGGTAATAAATGTGTTTATTTTAATTAATGTCATTAGGTTATATTCAGTTTTATCACCCATTTTATGTTGTTGTTTATGGAAGACACCGTGAGAGATCGATGTTAATTACAGGGAGCACCCCAGTCTTTTCTTGTTCAGTGTTTGAGTTGGTTTAGGTGTTTTGTGGCCTGGTGTTATGAATACAAAAAGTTGTAGTCATGACTTCTGCTGCGGATCATACATTGTTTGTGTGTGTGTGTGTGTGTGTGTGTGTGTGTGTGTGTGTGTGTGTGTGTGTGTGTGTGTGTGTGTGTGTGTGTGCGTGAGTGTGGGAGAGAGAGAGAGGATTATGAGGTAGATGGTTGTGCCACTGGGAGCATATACCCCATATAGTTGAGCGGAGTCCCTCAGGGCTCTATACTAGCGTCGTTTCTGTTTTCTCTTATTGTGGGGAAAGCTTTCGCTGAAAATAGCAGCTCAACAAGCTCACAACGCGTCGCAGCACAATCTCTAAGGACAAGGACATGCGAGTCAGATGACTTATTCCATGGTGCATCTCATTTTGTTTTTGTCAATGATATAGTTAAGAAAAATAATGCCCCCAGCCAACACGGCTGGGGGCATTATTTTTCTTAACTATAACTTAACTATTGGGCGCCAGCAAAGTTTGATTCATTCCTAAGGCAATGTAAAAAAAATGTGCATGAAAAAAATATGTGTGATTTATTAGCCCTTGCGGGCCACCGGGTGGGCCCGCTAGAACCTATAGCCCTTTACAATCAAATGGTCTCAGGAGATTAAAAGCAGCTCTATGAATTCAACGCTGCCACTTTACAGTAGATCAATACTCTAATAGTCAACTATTGATTTGACCAAACTAAATATGGAACGGAATAGAGCACGTCTTTCCCCCTGGCTCATAAATATGTCCCTGTACACAGCCCTTGAATGAAACTGAATGGAAGTCACAAGGAGAGACAGATGGTCCCCGGTGGTTCGCCTGATTAGAGCACATACCACATAAATAAGGCCACAGTGCGTCCTGCGACTGGCCCGGGTTCAAATCCAACCCGAGGCTCTTTGCTGCATGTGTGACATTCCCCCTCTCGCTCTCACTGTCACTATCAAATAAGATTATCTTTAACCACTTAAACCCCATATGCTTCGTTGACTGGGGTCCTACAGGGGTCTGTATAAGCCTAACGTTTTTCCCTCTACACCAAAATCTCCTCGCCAAAAATAACCAATCTACAAGGCCACATGTGTGAGTGCCCGGCTGTGAGGTCGATGAAGGTTTTATCAGGTCAAAAAAGATAAATATATCACAAACCCTCACGTACTCATTCTTCTATTCATGTCACACCTCTCATTCATCAGCTTCCACCTCGTCTTCAGAGATGTTCTGTGTCTCGCCTGAGTAGCAGTTTAACGAGGATGATGGACGTGAATCACATTTAATTGATCCATCTGCGCAGATGGATCAGATGTAATCAGTGTTGGGATATCCATTTGAAATAAATACAAGCGCGCGCACACACGCATGTGCACACACACACACGTACACGCGCGCGCACACACACACACACACACACACACACACACACACACACACACACACACACACACACACACACACACACACACACACACACACACACACACACACACACTTTGCACTATGGTTTCACAGCCATCACGGAGGCGGATGTGTCCCATCAGGTCTCTTCTTCCCTCCTGCCTTCATCTGAACAGTCTCCTGTGTTGTGGAATACTAACCATGCAAGGTGAGGGAGCACGACTGTAGACAAAAGTGAGCTTGAAGAGAACATCACAGGACTGCCAAGCACTCCTCTCTGTCCCTGATGTGCTCGCAGTTCCAGGAACTACCTCCATCAAAGCCATTTTATACATTCTCACAAGAGCAGACATTTCACACGGACGAAGGAAGGATGGCATCATGAGATTTGATTGGTGTACACCAGAGTCTGTTCTTAGATGACTTAGATTCACAGCAGTATAGGTCACATGACAACACAATGAAGGGTATACCACTGGGCCAAGACCTTTATCTACCTCAAGAAGTAAGCCTTGCCGAGCCATATGGCCCATAGGGCAGGAGCCTATCTGTTGTTTCTGTTGCGTGAGGTGGCTTGATGTACAAGTACACCCCCTGGACATGACACTACTTCAACATAGGGACTTACCCCCAGTCCAACCCTTGATGGCTACTCAGCATCAAGGGCAAACAGGGAGGCATTGGGTCCCATTTGAATAGTCTTTGGTATGACCCGGCCAGGGAATCAAACCCCAATCTCCCAATCTCAGGTGGACACTCGGCAAGACACTTGACAAGGCCAGTGGCCACTGATCTGGTTAGGGTGTAATTGTTTAAGTCAGAACAATGCAGTCAAATTATAATTGGACTAGAGCTGAAATCTAGAAGGGAATATCTACAGTATTAAAGTAGAGTCATATCAGGCCTGGAATGGCCATTGGGCCACATCGGTGAACATGCCATGAAATAGTTAATTGTCTTTCTTCTTCTTTGTCTTCTTCTTCTTCAAGGTACACTGAGCAGAGGCTGAGCGGAGGTGACAACTAAAGAATTGCCACTTGTCACAAATAGCAAATAGCAATTGGTCAAAATGACAGTAAGCAGCACTGTTGTAATCAGAAATAACACTGTGAGCAGGTGGTGTGCAATGACCGTCCATTGGAGCATGTTGACAAGTAGTAAATGAATAAAATAACATCAAGTTATCTTTACAACAAAAAAAAGGTGTCGCAAACAGGTAGAGAGAAAATAAAATGACGGTCCGTGAAGAGGCAGTGACATGTTTTAATTTAACCGATATGTTCAGAGCCCCCAGCGAGGATGAATGTCAATCAAAAGAAAAAAAAAGAAAGAAACATGATGTTGTAAGCAAGTAAATTACACAGAAACCAAAGCAAGAAAGCTTCAACATAGCTTTAGGGAAAGAAATGCAACCCGTTCTCTTAACCCATTAAAACAGGGAAAGCATCTGTGTCATTTTACATTTTAGCTACAGTATATATGAGTATGTGTGTCTTAAATGTTCTAAACATTTTCTCAAAATTAGCAGATCTACAAGCTCATAGTGCGTCACTTCGTACCACGCTATGTATGAGCTTGTAGATCTTTTGAAAACTTGTGCAAATCTTTGAATATATTTTTTAAGCGAAAATGTTATCTAAAATATTTGCTTCTGGGGGTCCCTGGAGCAAAATATTTTGAGATGGGGGTCCGCGGCCAAATATATATATATTGTGGGTGGTCCTTGACATGCAAACGTTTTTCTTTTAAACGTAAAAATTTAGAAGACATTTGTAGAATCGGGTGCTCAGGTCTTAATGGGTTAATTGAGCTGAATCAATTGTTGTATCCTAATGTCCACACACAGACAGGTTGTTACTAACATAACATGAACAGAAATTGATATTCTACATGGCTCTTCTTGTGTACAGATGTAACACTAACCGTGGCAGTGCTTGTTATTGTAAAAGCTTTATTCCATCAAGGGCTTGTAGATTTCCTGTATTTCTTTGTGGTATTGTTGTGTCTCCCTGACCAAATATAAAACTATTATGGTATTATTTCAAACATGAGCACATGGTATTACCATTCCATTTTAATTGACAACATTTTAAGGATTTTTATGTAAGACTGTGACAGAGTGGAGCCAAAAGGCTGAGGCCAAAGACCAAAGTGGTCTGTTATGTCAGCTGCTGCCTTCTGTAGTTGATTTAATCAGTTGACATCTTTGAAGGTTCCTGTCCTTTGTAGCATTTCCAGGCTGAGATGTTGACCTAAACAATCCCCCATATAGAGCTCCAAGCCAACCCTTTTGTATTATTGTCTTTGTGCATGGGTGTCGGCTGAAGTCTACCGCAGCCGCGCTTTCTATCTCTCCTCAAGTCATTATCATTTAGTATACAGTAGTTAATATTCTTAAACTAACAAATCCAAGTGGACCTTACACTTTAATTATTCCTCTTCAATTCATAGGTAAATAGAAATGAGCATCAGTCAAATATAGTTGGACGAAAAACCATTTAGTTGTATATAACCGGATCATTTTCTTCTATGTAAGTAGTCATGATGCTTTCACCCTGTGGGGGAGACAGAGCTTTCTATGTAATTATTTCCTTTAATAACCTCTTTTGGTTAAATCATTCATACGACGATGAATACATATAATGTTTGGGTTTATTTTGAAGCTAATAATGTTTTACAAGAAATTGTGTACCAAGTTTCATTTGAGAGTATAGTTTTATAGATAAGAGTTAAGGGAAGATTTGTCAAGATCTTCTGAAATAAGGCCGATGCGTGTCCATTGTGTGAGTGTCAGCAAAGGGCGGACTCAGAACCATTATTTTTTAGAGCTCGTCTGTGATTAACTGACAGTGAACTAGGACGAGTTTTAACTTGCCAAATGTCTGTCTATATATTGTGCTGTTTTTGTGAATGACGGGGCGCCGTGATTAACCAAGCGGTAAGCCATGTCCGTATTGAATAAGACTGGATTCGATGCACTTTTGACTGGATTCCTACTTTAATCCCTCAGCCCAAGAGGCATGACGTTTCGACATTTTTATAGCTATAACATGCCCAAACTAGAAAAAGTCCTCCTCGGAGCACAGGTGAAAAGGGTGCCATTTCTTCTTAGGCCTTGCACGGCAATCGGCCACTGCATTTATGATTTGAGGCATTTTGTTCATTTTTTGTTGTTGCTATATTAGAACTCCTGGTGGCGCTATAACAGGCCAATGTTAAAAGGGTGGCATTTGTTCCTCAACGTAGTGCAAATGTGCGTGCAAAGTTTCACCGTAATCGGACGCTGCGTTCATGATTTGCAACATTTTGTTCATAACGGGCCACTCCTGCAAACTGTCAATGTCAATCTTAGCCAATGAGGATGGAATACTATGACTATAGAGAGCATGTGTACCGATTTGCGTGACATTTGGATAAAATCTGAAGGAGTAATATCCAAAAATGTGTTTTATATAAGTTGGCCTCCTGGTGGCGCTACAAAAGGCAGATGTGAAAAAAGCAGGGCAAAGGTTTTTCCCTGGCCTCTAGGGAGTGTGCATACAAAGTTGTACACAGATCGGTGCAGTTATAGATAAAAACACGAATCGGCCTGTAATAGCGCCACCATGAGGCTGATTTGAAAATGTTCAAGTGGCATTTCTTCCTCTGCCTAGTGAGAATGTGCGTGCAAAATGTCACGGAAATTGCATGCTGTGTTCATAATTTGAGGCATTTTGTTCAAAACGGAGCACTCCTGCAAACTTTGGAAGCCATTTTTAGCCAATCAGGATGGAATATGAAAAATCGGAAAAACCCTGTTTCGTTTAATGACTATAGAGATACTGTGTACAGATTCGCGTGACGTTTGGACAAACTCTATAGGAGCAGTGTCAAAAAAATTGTTTTGCAAAAAGCGGCCTCCTGGTGGCTTTATAACAGGCCCATGTAAAAAAAATGGGGCAGAGGTTTTGAGTTGGCATCCAGGGAGTGTGTGTGCACAGTTTCACTGCGATCAAGCCAACGGAGCCAGAGATTAGCTGGTCACAGACGGACGGACAGACAGACAGACGGACAGCCAGACAGACGGACGGACGGACAGGGTGCAAAACATACTCTCTCGCCATGCCTTACGGTCTGGCGGAGACAAATATACCACACTATCCCAACATTGGATTAGAGACCCCATATAGCCTGTGAGATTCCAACTATTCACTGAGGTTATTTTAATATAGGCCACTGTGCTATACTGTATGCATAACATACCAAGGGTCCTTGGTCAACTCACAGAAATAGCTGCAAAACTGTGCCAGTGAGGCACATACAAATATTTTAAATTAAAACATTTGCTGAAGCCCAAATCTCTATTCTATTCTATTCGCTCACCTTCTATGCACATCTACAATCGACATTTTAAAAATTAATCAAATAAACTTTCTGACTTGTCTGTTCAATTTGCTCAACTTGCTTAAAAATGCGTGATGTCTGATGTTTTAGTTCATATATCTTATGGAATACGTTATACTATATTATTTTAGATTGTGAATTTGTGTGCCCCTACGCGCATGTGTATGTGTGTGTGTTTGTGTGTGTGTGTGTGTGTGCGCGAGCGTGCACATGCTCATGTGCAGGCCTGGGTAGGTGCAATATATGACTCCAGGCCTAGATTATTGTCTCAGTCTGGAGTCATATAGGTACATTATTGCATTGAGGACTTGAAATTGAAAAATGGATGACATTTTGGGTCTGAGGTACACCGGCAAATTACTTAAATCTGTTTTTTATCTCAGATCTTTGTGGACTATGCACAAAAGACATCTAATACAAGACAGCGATTTATCACACCTGAAAATGGTGTTAAGCAGGCAAAGCTGCCAAAGATGTCTTATTGCATTAACATTTACAATGATGAAAGCAGAGTACAGGTCAATAATTAGAATGGAAGAAAATTAACTGCTATCAAATTGCCAGCTTGCAGTTATCAGCATAATCCCTTGTGTGATGGCTGGATAATTTGTCAAGTTTGACATTTCTATACGTGCACAATCCCTTGTGTGATCAACTATTTTGTATTGTTAATTTTGTTTGGATATTATTCTACAATTCATGGAATCGGCTTCTTTGTATTTGAACTGTAATGCTTCTGGTCCCTGGTCCTCTTCTCTCAAAGTAAAGTAGGTAGTCGAGCAGTGTAATTAGTCATTTGATTGCGTACTGTACTGTAGCTAGAGAATAATAATTATTGTAATTAATTAGTGTCCCTGGAGGCAGGGGTCGTTCTTTTTCCACAAATGAGAGAGTAACAAAGGTTCAAAGTTCAATTGGCACATCCACTTAGCTGTAGCCTAAGTGCTGAAACACATTGCACCCATCGAAGTCTTCCTTCCTTGTTAAAAACATATAGGGCTCTATATAGAAACAGGAAGGGGCCTAGTATATACTAGGCCCATACTGTATGTTTCATACTGTAATGTCATTATGCTTATAGACCCCCCAGGATTCCATTATGTCATTGTACAAAGTGGAATCACCAAGAATCCAAAGGGCAAATGAAATGTGTGGCATTTTCACAAGTCATGCAAATGTCATGTCTTTCTTTCATACTGTATAGATGTATGTAGGCTACTGCTCTCTACAATATGTTGCTCTTCTGACATGCAAACAAGAATTATCTTTAATCCCAGAACAAACGTAAGAAAAGCCTTTGCACTGAATGGGATTTATAAGAAATGTCAGCAAGTCTCATTTGGGTGATGGAAGCACAGTGGAGTGGCCATTAAATTGTAAAATGTCTCCTTTTATTTTCAACTCTGATAGATGTGGAGCCATCTTCATTCACAGCCCTCTTTGTCATAAGGAACAATTCTTGTGCGCTCTCTCTCTCTCTCCCTCTCTCTCTCCCTCGCATGCACGCACGCATGCATTTGTGCACACACACACACACACACACACACACACACTCACACACACACACACACACACACACACACACACACACACACACACACACACACACACAATTACAGAACAGGCACAGACTCAATCATTAATGAGAGTTTTGTGCTCAAATTAAGCATCGCTCTCTCTTTTTAGAGATGGTAGTAATTAGCTGGCTCTAATAAGTCCGCTCAAGGGGCCTGGTTCCCTGCTGTGATGTGTGAACCACACTGTGACACCCAGGGGGTCATGACACCAGGGGCAAGTCTATGATCAGCTCCTATAAGCCACTGGATAACAATTCATCGCTGTCGGGCAGAAACCTTGTATCTCCATATTTCAGCTTTTTATGTTTTTCTTGCCCCCCATAATGGGTGGTCCATGGCCAAACATCGGGTCCTTGACAAGAAAACGTTTGAGAACGATTGGCATGACATGATCAACAAAATGTCATTGGTTATGCAGGGTGCGTTCGGAAATGCGCACCGTGAGCGCACTCACGTATTCGTTTGTATTGGCCAGTGCATTATTTCCGAACGCGCCCACAGTGTATATGGTGGGGTGTAGCACCAAATTCCCCCTGGGACAAGGATTCACTGTGGGCCTACCTATGAATGTTCTTTTTCTTTCCTTTTTTTTTTGAACAGGCACAGTACATCATTATCAGATTTAAATTGACCCTTCAACTTCTTGTTTATGCCCAAAATGATTGGATATAAAGGTATTGTAGAGATTTGTAGCAACTCTAGATATATTAGACCTTAATGGTGAAATGCTCAATCAGGTTCTAATCATGAATACTTTACATTACACTTAAGACGTTTTCCGAATATATATATTTTTTACACTTTGGACCAAATAGCCAATTTTACATCGAGGTGCCCACTCTTCCTTAGTGCCCACTCCCTGTTACCTTATAAAGATGTCTGATGATAATCCTCTCTTACATTATGCCCCAACGTCGTGCAGATCTACAACCTCACAATGCATTGGTGTGAGCTTGTATTGTCTATTTTCAGCATGCAACGCCGTTGTACGATGAAGTACACATCTGGATTTAGTTAACTTGTGCTCACTGCGTGCCTTTCTTTTGGAAGAAATTAGTAATTTTCCTTCTTTTTCCTTTCTTTCTTTTCTAAAAACCTGGTTTCCCTTTCTTGGGGAAAGACATCATTATTTAGTCTACTCGTCTACAGGCTGTAGAGTATGCTGTAGACTACAGCAGCTGCTCTTAGCTGCGTTTAGAGACGACCCGTCTTCGACAACATCGCGACTGCAGCTACAAAGCTACAGGTAGAAACCACGTATCTTGACATTTTAACCTTTTATGTTGTTTTGTGAATGAATGCCCTACTTCGTCATACCACAGTGTCAAACAAAATCATCAAAAATAGTCGATCTACACAATACAAGCTCACGATGCATCGCGATGCAATGCGTTGTGAGCTTGTAAATCTGCTATTCTCGATTTTTTTCCAAAGTTAAAGTCAAGTGTGTCTGTGGGTTTTATAAATATTGAATATGAAAAGTATGAACAAGATCTTTTATTTTTATTTTTTACGGAAAAGTAACAGTTTTGGACATACAAGGTTTCCACCAGAGGTGGACAGAGTACTCGACCCCAGTTCTTGAGTAAGAGTACAGAGTACTCCTGGTTAAATTTACTCCACTACAACTGTTTTTTTTTCTTTTTACTTTAGGCATAAAGTTAAGCTATTAAAGTAAAGTTATTAGTACAAAAAAAGGGTCGCCCATACACCAGATAAAAATAAGAAACTAATCATTGAAGGAAAATAAAGAATTTATTGATGCTTGGTTTGTTTGCTTTCACCACCAATGTTTGTGGCTTACTGGTATACTTACTTAAACAATAAAAAAAAAGTTATATTGAAACACCAGAAAAAGCACACAAAAAAAGCTCGAGACCGATTTTTAATCATCTTTTGGGCCAAAAATAGCTCTTTTGATAATAAAGGTTGCATACCCCTGAACTATAGTATAAGCACTTGGAATGTAGGAGTTGAGGCATTCCATTTAGTTTGACTCAGTACCACAGATAAATACTGTGAAAATACCCTATCTACAAGCTCACAACGCCTCGCAAGGTGCAGGCATTGTGAGCTTGTAGATCAGCTATTTTCAAAATGTTTGCCTTGCCATTTGACAATTTGGCCAATGTTTGACCATTCTTTATAGTATAGTTTGTTGCTTACTTTTGATGCAGAATGGACTTTTTCATTTCTTTTCTTTCTTTTTTTAGGTATTAAAAAGGTCTTAAAAGTCCTTAAATTGTCACTTCACTGTCATCTGGGGACCCCCCTAAAATCGGGACCCGACCCACAGGTTGAGAACCACTGATCTAAGCAGTAGCAGTGATGTTAGGTTTTCAATGTGGGTGCCAGGACCGGAGTGCTCATTTGAATGGGTCCCAGCCCAGCGACATTTTGTGATTCTATGAGTCCTAATAAAATAAAAACGTTTTCCCATCCAAGGCGCATGCATTGTTTTCAAGGTGAAAAAAAAAACTTTGCCTTTCAAGAATATTCAAGGCAAAAAAATATATATATGTCACACACACACACACACACACACACACACACACACACACACACACACACACACACACACACACACACACACACACACACACACACACACACACACACACAGGCTGATGAACTGATACAGACTGAGTGGAGCATATGTGGATGTTTTTTTCTGTGCGCGACAGATATCAGCGTTTCTTTCATCGTTCAGCCGTGTGCGCGTCAACGTTCGGCCGTGTGAGCGTGGGCGCATAGGCTACAGGGAACATTGGATAGGGTTCCCTCTTTGACGAATACAACGTGTGGTAGTGATGTGCGGGTCGGGTTTTTTCATGACACGCCCCGCCCCGCCCCGCCACGGAACCCAACCCGCCTCAACCCGCCCCGCGAACACATATATAAATCTATGGCTCAACCCGCCCCGCGACCCGTGGTGGGAAAAAAAAGATAATAATTTATAATAATTCATAATTCATAATAGCTCAGATTTATATAGCGCTCTTTTAAGTATCCAAAGTCACTTTAAATGTCTACAGTAGCACAACATTGTCATGGGCTAAATAAACAAGCATATTATTGTTCAAAATAGGTTATTATTATTTTATTTGCGTGTGAGAGCAGCTGACCCGCTCACCCGCAGCCCGCATAATTGCCTCTGAAATCCTGACTCGACCACGGGTCGGCCTGCTCATCACTAACGTGTGGCCAATTGCATTTTAGGGGGAAAAAACTACAACCAGCCAACCAGAAAGTACTCAGTACTTTTCAGCCTTCCTAGAAATTTACTTGAGTAAAAGTAAAATATTTGTCTTGGAAATGTACTCGAGTAAGAGTAATAAGTATCAAAGAAATCTAATACTCAAGTAAGGTACAGATCCTCAGAATATGTACTTAAGTACAGTACTCAAGTACATTTACTCAGTTACTGTCCACCTCTGCCCAACAGCGATGATGTTTCTGATGATGATGTCATCCCAGTTAATGTCAGAGATCCTATAGTGACAGGTAGTGGGCGTGTCTGTCAGAGCAGAGGGGTGTGTCAGGTTGTGACAGTATGGCTACAGGCCAGATAACTGATGGATTGAATCCTCAACTGCCAGCCAGAGGGGGACTGTGTGTGTGTGCGTGCGTGCGTGCGTGCGTGCGTGCGTGCGTGCGTGCGTGCGTGCGTGCGTGCGTGCGTGCGTTCCTGTCAGCTGCAGTGACACAGGTAGATGCGAGTATAATCAGTTTTCCTCATGTCTAGATGACTGACAGGCTGGTCTGCTGTGAAACAATGATGGCCAGTCTGAGCCTGTGCCAGACTCATTTATTAACTGTTGAATCATCATCAGCCAAAGCCAACGGTGTGTGTGTGTGTGTGTGTGTGTGTGTGTGTGTGTGTGTGTGTGTGTGTGTGTGTGTGTGTGTGTGTGTGTGTGTGAGAGAGAAGAGAAATAGACAAAGATCTAAGCCTGTCATTACGAGTGTCTGGGAGGTACTTGAACCCAATTAACATCCATGTTGCCGTTTCTAATAAGTGTTATACACGGCAGCGCAATGATAATTCCAGATAATTAAAAGATCAGAGGTGACCAACCTTCCACCCCCTGTCAGCAGCCTTCAATGTGACCGTGTTCCTTAACCACTGACGTTATCAAAACATGTACAAAATATTGATATCCTTTGAGTCTCACACTCCATTACGTTTCTATGCTAATAGCCTCGGCAAGCTCTCCTGAGTCTTTACAGTGCAGTAATATACAGTAGGCCTAAGTAGGGCAGACGCTTGAAAATGGGGGTAGTAGGGGGTTTATGTTTTACAATCAACGTCATTAATAAAACAGATGAACAAGCACAATGTTCGCTGTGAAGAGGAGATACTGTACACAGTGAAGCTGAAGAAGCTCTGTCGACATCGTAAACTGACACAGAGAGCGATTTACATGCAATAATCCACCCTCCAACAAGCAGGCATCTGCTGGAGAAGATACAAGGATGATCAAAGACCATGAACACGTCCGGCTACACTCACCCGATTACTGTTGCTTTCTGAACTGCAGCCAACAGTGAACTGTATAGACAAAGGACCATAGCAGAGAGAAAAGCTGAGAGCAGAGAGAGAGAGAGAGAGAGAGAGAGAGAGAGAGAGAGAGAGAGGGGGGGGGAAGGGCAGTTAAGTGTACGGAAGAAAAGCTTTGAAAGAAGCTACTGTCTGTGGTGAACAGCTGTTGAATGCATATCAACTAAATGTAAATGTCATTTTTAAAAACGAAATGAAAACAAACCCCTAATGTATTAACATTTAAAACTAATGTCTATATAGGTATATTCATTAACTTAATGTTTTTTTTTTCAATTCAATTTTGATTAAAGTGTCAAATCACAACAAGTGGCTACGAAAAACTCCCCCTTAACTGGAAGAAACGCCAGGCAGATCCGTCTAGGCTCTAGGGTGGGGGCCTTCTGCCTCGACCGTGTTGGAGGAAAAGAAGAGAGAGCGAGGGAGGAGAGACAGAGAGAGATACAAGTAGTAGAAATAACAATAATATCAAATATAGTAGTGTAAGATAGTATATGATAATATAATATGGTACAACAATAATGTTTATACAGTATATAATGTATAATATAAGAATGTTAAGATAATATGCAGTATAGTTTAATGTAATCTCTCAGGAACAGATTCTGCTCTCCGCTTGAATCTGTCGGGGGGTTCGTCATAATGTGTACGCACTGGCCTACAAGTGGGCGTGCCTTCAGATCAGGAAGCAGGCCGCGCTTTACCCAATCAAATGTAGTGGGCGGGATTTATTGTCTGTGCTCTCGCTTCCCACTGAAAACAAACCGAAGCGTCCTCGGAGCAGACAAAACCACGGAAAGATATTCACATTTTAACTTGCTCTTTCATCATAGAAACAAGTGGGCTTATAACCAAAACGATCCATGTTCTCTGGGAGAAGTGGTGTTAGTGTTCCGTGTAGAAATATTGTTAGTGGGAATGAAAACATAAGCGCACCACCGGAAGTGGAGCGCTGAGGGCAGACCAAAAACCCCGGTTTTGCTACATTGCTCTCTCGTTGTTCACATATGGGAAACAGCGCCCTCTGGCGATGATACAGAAGCTTCACATTAACTCCCTCAGGGCCAAACCCTTTTTGGCCTGATGGGTCTTCCATCGCTTTCCGGTAGTCCCTTCCCCGAAGGCATAAAAGGAACCGGAACGCGGAAGTCATTCTCTTGGCTTCCTTCTGCCTACGGTGAAGGAGCTTCACGCAAATCTACAAACAAAGAACGAGATCTGCGGGTCATCAAAACTCTATAGCGACTGGTAGGATTCTCGGTCCACTGAGTTCCCCAGACCTCCTTCTCTCCCTCCTATCCCTGCTGTGTTTTTTCCGGACGACGAAAAGCACAGCCCCTTCAAAAGACGCTAAACCTAGCCACTTGTTAGCTCCGCTATCAGCTAGCGGCCTAGTTTAGCCTTTCTACTCGTGGTGGCTATCAGCCTAGCTCGCCTCCTCCTCTCCATGGCTCGACGCCGTACCGCCGTAACTGACCGTCAGGATTACCCCCTGCGTCGGTGCGGCTCCCGTTCCTGCCCCCAGCTCCTGGACGAGTGGGACACACACAGCCATTGCGTCTCCTGCCTGGGCCTCGCCCACGCTGAGGACGCCGCTTACGAGCTACATCCGAGATGCCTCGAGTGTGCATGCTTCAACTCGTCCGAGCGCAGGAACCGTTTCCACGAGGCCCGAAGCCTTTTCCAGCCTCTATCACGGCCCCTGTTCGAGGACTACGAGGAGCAGCGCGGCGGCGACCGCCACTGCTACTCTTCCCGGCGATCTGCGGACCGCGCACCTGCTAGCCTAGCTGCTCGTCGGCCTCACGCTTCAGCAGCAGCCAGCTGCGCAAGGGCTCTGGAGCCACCGAGGCCTACCCAGGCCCCCCGCTCTTGTTCTCCAACGAGGAGCGAATATGTGAGTACTGAGCCCCGCGTGGACCCTCCCCCCACCCCACCCCACCCGGGGGCCACACCAAGCACCGTGCGGCCTCCCACTACTCTTCCACGCTGGGGAGCGTCATCTCGGTCGGCGACTATGAGGCTGATGACGACGTCCTCACCCCCTACCAGGCCGAGCAGCACGACGAACGGGACTACCTGGTCGTCGACGAGGTCGAGGGGGACGGGGAGGTCGTCCTGCATGACGCTCACGCCGCGGACCGCGGCCCCCCGACCCCCGGCCCAGCCCCAGCGGGGACCCTCCACACTGTCCTTGTTCACGCTGAGGCGCTCACAGCCCCCCCACCGGACAAAAAAGGTGAGCTTTCCCTTCTGGAGCTTTACAAAACAGCCACCGTCAGGTGTGGCCTCAAGTGGCCAGGTGACGAGATCAACGAGACCCCCGCTAACACCTCGGCGTTTCAGGGGCTCGAATCAGTGGAGGAAAAAGTCGCCAAGAAAAGCAAACTTCCACTGGCGAAGGGCTTCGTTGCGGCTCTCTCCTCGTCTTGGGGCGCTCCTACGGCCCCCGACGCTGATCCCAGAAGGCTACGGTTCGACATCGACTGTACAGGTGCGGGTGAAATGGGCCTCGGCCCCCCCCCCCCACCCATGGATCGCACCTTAGCCCTCTCCCTCTGCCACAGCCAGCCTCGCGGCCAGAAGACACCTTTCTCCACGGTGAAAGACCCACCTAGCTTCACCAACGAGAAGGACATTGCTGGCTCCGCGGCTACTAAAGCCGTCTACAAAGCGTCGACGTCGGGCGCCAGGGCTCTCAATGCCGCCGCTCTTCTGCAGGGCTCCCTGAAGGTGCTTCTGAGCGAGGCGGGAGACGCCGCCACACCCGAGCAGCTGGCCGAGATGCGGCGCCTCACTCAGGAAATGATCAGCCTAAACAAACACTCCACAGAGTGGACTGGCAGGGTGCTGGGGCTCTGCGTCACCCACGAAAGAGCACGATGGCTCGACCATGTCACTTTTCGCGGCCCTGATGACAAGAAAAACCTGCTGAACCTCAAAGTCACCCCAGGAAATCTTTTCCAGGGCGCCATGGGTTACCTGCAGGATAGCAGCGCGGCGCGGAAAGCTCAGGATGAGGCTGCTTTGTCCTTTATCCAAGCCCCATCCAGGGCGCCTCCCCCCAGACCCCAGTCCCGTCCTGCACGACAGCCAGACCGAGGTAGGCCGTTGAACCGGCAGGACGGCCCAGCTCGCCAGGCCCACTCATCCTCCGCTCCACCTGCTGCCAGAGAACAGCGGGACCGTAGGGAGGACGACCGCCCTCGCCCCCTGCAGAGCAGGCCCAGCCAGAGAGGCTCCAACAGGGGTCGCGGTGCCAGGTCACGTAAATGACACTGTCACTCCCTGCATGGAAAGCTTCTTTGAATGCTTGTGTATTAACCCTTGCATTGTGTTAGAAAACTGCATCCACTTGTGGTGTTAGCGGGTCAAATTTGACCCGTGATTTAAATCAGCCCAAAATACTAAAAAAAAATATTATTTTCATAAATGTTTTTCTCCCACCTCATAGCTGACTTGTAATGCATTCATATCCATGTAAACACTTTTTAAAATATTATGTTGGGTTAGGGCTAGGGTTTCATCTTTCAAATATCTCGTTTTCTATTATAAAAATGTTAAAATTCACTCATTAAAGTTCCTATAATGAAGGCAATGGATAACGATGTTATCTAGCTAGAATAGAATAATTAAGAATAATAATTAGAACACACTTCCAAAAAAAAAAAAAGTTGTTTTCGTTTTTTAACTTTAAAAAAAATGTTAAAATTATTAAAAAATAGTGACACTAGTGGTGTTAGGGTCCGAAATGACCTGTATACCATAGAAGGTAAAAAGTCATTTATTTTTCATAAACTCAAACTTTATTTTACTCCTGATAGCAAATGCTAATTGAGGACAAGTCTCTCTCACTCTCAAACATGTAAACATTGAATATTGACAATTTGGGGGGGAATTGACCCACACTTCTTTGCCGGGTCATTTCGGACCCTAACACCACAAGTGTCACTTTTTTTTTTGAGACCATCAGAATTAATTAAAATGATGATAGATAATTTTGTTGCGTTAAAATGGCTATTTCTGAGGATATCATAAAGCCTCGTTCCAATAAAGAAATGTAAAGTGTACTTTTTACCTACTTAAACTTGAAAACGGGTCAAAAAAGACCCTAACACAATCTGGACCACAATGGAAACAAGCCTTAGGCCTTTTTGTGTCTCATCCATTTGGTGTCTTTCTGACTCTTTGTACTGCTGTACTTTTAAAGGTCAATAAAGTGTCAATAAAATATTCAATTAAAAGCTGGACAGCTTCAGTTCTTAGCTGCTAGTTTGCGGGGAGCAGAGTAGGAGAAGACCTTTTACCAAGTTCTGTACGGACTGAGGGGACAGAGAGTGATGAAGCCCTGAGAGCGTAGGCCAGTGGGTTCCTAAACCGGGGGTCGGGACCCCCAGGGGGGTCCCCATATTATTTTGGGGTGTCCCCAGATGATTAGCTAAATGTGCAACATTGTTTTCTCACTCAACAGTAAACAACATACAGTATAAGTGTAAACAGGGCATGTGCCTGTATCTAAATCTAAAGTTGCAGAGCCCCCAGAAAGATTAATCAGGCTGATTCAAGCTGTGTCATGTGCTATGTGTTGTGTTTATAGCCAACAGAGAAACAAACACTGCTCACATTCCTCCCACAGGCACAGTAAGTAATCAATAACTAGATTGCCCTAGACTCATCAAGCTGCTCTCTTCTCTCAGAGAAGGCATGTGTTTATTAACACCATGAATAAAACAACAATGGGGTCTTGGCATGACTCTCATGTGGATCTCAGACATCATGTAGGCACTCTTGTCACGTATTATGACATCAGTCATCTCCATAATTAAAAAGCTTGGGCCCAATAAGTGAGAGTTTTTTCCTTGGCCACAAGAAATTTTGTGCATATTGGTCCAGTGTGATAGCCCCGGACTCACACACACGCACACGCCCTCACACTTGACAGGCTAAGCCCTAGGAGCCACGGCATTAAACAAAAGGAAAAAACAAATACAACACATTTCCTTCATTGTCACATGACTGAGCCTGCCAATCCCAGTAGTGGTTACATTGCAGGGGGCGGAGCTGGGTAGAAGGACGTTAATACAGTAGGCAAACTGAGTCATGTTCGCAGAGCTCATTGATGCTGACGCACTGAGTGAAACCATTAACACAGATCGAACAAGAAATAACTCATTATCCATAGCGTTCATGTTGACACCTCCAGTGTCATAATGTCAAACTGCAGAAGGAAACACCACCTTGACGAGCATCGTTTCACGATGGATCACTCATGACTAATTTCATTTGGTGTGAAATCAAGCAATTTGGATGTAACTCATTGTTATAAGGATGAGTCTCAATAGGACTACCCTATTCTGTCTCGGGGACAGCTGGCACATATTTAAATACATCACTTCTTAGCTTAAGCAATAACAAAACAACAACAGCGGCAGCAAAACGAGAGGAAATTAATTAATATTGTTTCTTGGACAAAAAACAATAACAAATTTGAGCTCCAATATGCATTGTGATCAAACATCAATATCTGCACAGCTGGAGTGTTATGCGGGTGCATTTCTCCTTTCCGACATGTCGCCTTTCCGACGTTGACGAACCCTATACCTAACCCTAACCCTAACCATAACCGCACGCGGAAGCCACTAGTCGGAGTGGTGAGATGTCGGAATGGAAGGAGCACCCCGTGTTATGCACCTGCTAAGCTCTCGCCTAAGGCAGTCAGACACTATGAATTATTTCAACACAAATAAACAGAAATCCATGGACTGGACGTCCATGGATTCTTGGTTGAATGAGCATTAGCCATTTCAAGTTCCCATGGGTAGGCTACAACACACGCGCACAATAACTGAATTGGGAATATTATTGGTGTGAAACCTCCCTATCCCCTCCTTCACTCATGGGCTCTATTATCAATCGTTCCCAGCACTCCCATGGCTCCACAGTTTCCAAATAAATAAATCATTAGTAGCTTCAGAGTGGGGATTAATAAGACCCTTCTACTGGCTGCCTCCTCTGCCTCTCACTGGGAGTGCAGTGTCACTCCCACCACATTGACATTTTTAGCAGCTGGCTGGACCTCGATTGGCAGCACTGACTGAGGGTGGAAGAGACAGGCTGAGGCCTCCATTACATAATGTTCATATTAACTCATTCACTGCCATAGGACGACTTTGACGATTTTTTTTCCAAAGTCCCAGACTGCCAAGGACAACTCTTATTATATTTATTTATATATATATATATCCAGTATATATCCAGTTTTAACTTGTGTCTGTCCGTCCGTCCGTCCGTCCGTCCGTCCGTCCGTCCGTCTGAAGCTAAGCTGGCAAACTCCTCGGTTCATCAGTGTCATAGTTCTTGTGCATGCTGCCAGAAGGCCAACGATGTATTAATCATTATTATAACTATTATATCATAATTCCCAGATAGTTTTCCAAATCGAGCCATTTTTGTGAATTGATCATCTCAGACAAACCATCGCTCCAAACTATGGAACGGAAAGCCAATCACGCACATGCTGTCCATCCGTCTGCACTAGCCAATTCACTCCTGTCCCTTCGGCTGCAGCCATGCAACAATACTTGCATTGTAGCTGAAAAAATATGCCTGCAAAAGACAGCAAAGTGCTATGTTCAGAGTTATACAGACACAGTTATTTGTTCTCTGCCTGTATTGCATGTGATGAGAAATATTTTAGCATCATTTAACACATTTAATATTACAATAACTTTTGCAAGTTTTGCAAGATTATGTTTAGGCAAACATCCAACTGAGATTTGTCTAATTAACATTCTTGCTTGCTCTGATTCAGAATGGGTGCCTGTCCAGAATGGGCCAATTGCTTATGGGACCTCAGCAAAACACGTGTATTGTGAAGTCGATGTGATCAACGGTTCTTGAAATATGTGAAGGACAGACAGACAGCAGACAGAAATTCCTTGAATGTCAAATTAAAAAAGGGGGGGAAAAATATTAATAATTTAAAAAAAATCACCTATACCACAAATAAATCTATATTTGAAGTAAAAAAAAACATATATATATATATATATATATATATATATATATTATATATATATATATATATATATATATATATATATATATATATATATATATATATATATATATATATATATATATATATTTATATATTTGATGTCAAGTCCAAAGATTGGACCATGTTGTCTAGGGAGAACAATTTTGCAAACAACTTACCATTAATGACAAATGACTTAAAGAAATGTCACCCAAATATGTACGTCATTGTCAAGGGTACATACCGGTAGTTATAAAGCTAACCAAGGTCCCAGATTTTGTGTGGATGAATGGAACTCATTTAATAAGGGATTTCAAATTGCGGTCAAAATCTACTGAAAAGAGGACATTGTAACTCATCAAGTACTGTCGTTGCACTTCCAGGGGCCAGGATTACTGGCTATTACAGGGACAGCAGTGGCTCAGGAGGTAGAGCGACAGTCTTGCAATCGGAAGGCTCTAATGACAAAAGCATCACTACTATAAATAGGGATAATTACAGTCATTACAGGGACTAGTATTTGATATTGGAATATCAGTGGCAAGATTCCATGTACTAGTAAAACAAACACGTGCACCAGTTTAGTACTTAGGAGGGTCCTCAGAGTTACTACAGTTGGGCCGCCAAATCTTTGTGTGATAGGAACCTTTTTAGGGTTATTTCTTTACATTTTTGCATTATCTTTTTAGATTTTTTTAAATGAACTAGATTAACCCTAGCATCCCTATTCTGAAGGGAACATTAGTTGAAAATAGCAGATCTAGAGCGAGGCGTTGTGAGCTTGTAGATCTGCTATTCTCAGCAAAGAGGTTTGGTGTTGAGGGAAAAAGGAGCAAGTACAGAGCCAACGGTCAAGTTCACAAAGTATGGAGGGTTTAAGTGGTTAAAGGTCTGAAAATATACATTAACATGAATCCCACATACAGTAAACTGATGATAGTGCTGTCAAACAAGTCTATGAAGCTATCTATGAAAGCTACTGTATGCATAGGCGGCGGGTGAGCCTGACAATTGGGAAGGCTAGGAGATCTAGTTTGAGGCTCGGGTGGTCGGCCGGGCGCCGAAACATTTTGTTTTTTGGGTGGATTTTGTTCGTTTCTTTTCGTTTTTTGGTTACTTTATTTCGTTTTTAGGGTTAGGGTTATAGGGTTAGGTTAGGGTTATTTAATTATTATTTTTGCCTGATTTTACTGATTTATTATAAAAAATTAACTAAATAATGCTGCGCACATATATTATATATAATTTGCACATTTCCCAGAATTTCCCGTCATAACATTTGGGAAAGCATAGCCTTCATTACCCGCCGCCTATGACTGTACGTAAAAGTTAAATCTGCGACACAATTGTATACAATATGTAGTGGGGGTCCCTGCTTCATCTCTCTCAGCTAAGGGGTCCTTGGGCTGAGAAACGTTGAAGATCCCTGTAGCCCTTAAAAAGTTTCATGACATTCATTTTCATATATATATTTTTTTCTTTTTTCTTTTTTTGCAGAGGCAATGATTGACAGGCAACAGTGACACCCACAGGCAATATTTTTTTTTTCATTGCAGCTGATAAGGCCTCAGAACACAAAGAGAAAAAAAAACTGCCATGGCTCACTGGAGTGGATTTTTCAGTTAAAACATTTTAATACACGTTTGAAGGACCATGAAAGACTTTTAATGTTTTGTAAATCTGTTTAGTAAACCCTGAGGTGTACAGCAGTGGCCTCCAGGCTTGCATCCTCCTAATTACACCATGCTCCCTCTGTTTGCAGCCATGCCGACGTCATAACGTGAAATGACAGAGGAGGAGAACATAGGGAACTGAAAGAGCAGAGCGACAGTGAGAGAATCTGAGATCTAATTACTGTGGTGAGCTCATGCAGGGAGCGTCGTGTGAATCCTAAACACAGCCTGAGAGACAGAGAGGAGAGAAGGAAGCGAGGGATGGTGAGGGGGACCGGTGAAGAGCATCATAGTCAGCAATGGAGGAGGAGGTGGAGATGTAGGGCGAGAAGGGGATGGATAGATCAAGAAGAGGAATGGAGATGAAGAAGGGTGGACAGGACGGAGATAAGAAAGACAGAGGAAAGCAGATCGGATGGAGCGAGGAAAAGGGACGGGGAAGGAGAGAGGGAAGAAATGGGAGGTTACACAATTATAAAATTCAATCAATACTCCCACAAAGCCAAGCAAGTGTCCCCTACCAGGCGGCATAAAGTGCTAATAACAGGAAACAGGAGTGTGTGTGTCTGTCTGTCTGTCTGTCTGTCTGTCTGTCTGTCTGTCTGTCTGTCTGTGTGTGTGTGTGTGTGTGTGTGTGTGTGTGTGTGTGTGTGTGTGTGTGAGCAAGAGAGAGAGAGAGTCTAATTGACTACAATACATACTCAACACTCATGAGTGCAGTGCTACTCAACCCGCGGGCCGAGGGCCGCATGCGGCCCCAATGCAGTGTCTCTGCGGCCCGTCATGGTCAAACCAATTGATTTTTATTGTGAAGCACAGGATAAAAATATACATTTCCGTTCTAATATATGGGTTACTTCCTTTTTTTTCAAAAACAGACATACATACACACAAAATAAACAGGTATAGTGAAAAGAATATGATGTACATGTTCTTATAACAATAACAATGTGTAGTGTGTTACAAAATCGAAAAATCCAAAATAGGACCGACATTTTTAGCTTGCGGCCCTTGGACTTTTGGTATTTTTCTGAGTGGCCCCTGAGCCTAGCCTGGCTCCACCCCCTGAATCGTTTGCCTCGCATTCAGGGTCTGGTGACGCTGTCGAAGGCGGGTGTTTCTCGGTTGAAAATCTGTACGACGAATCGGGATCGGGATAATCCAGTATGAACCAATCGCCATAGAGTCTTTGAAAAAAAAAACTTTGGCCACGCCCCCATCTCAGAAAAAGGTATTTAGCCACCGGACAGAATGCCCCCCCGCCCACTGTAAAAAAATATCGCAAAAATTGCTAAAACTATAGAAAGCATTAAAGGAAAACAAAATAACACTCATCTTTTATTTACTTTAATTACAAGCAAAAATATAAACCTTGGTTGTAAAAAAACGAAGTTGTCCTTTAAGTTGATTAGCTTGCTCAAGTGCATAATATTTTCATCATAGCCCAAAATCAAGTGTGGCTAACCACTCCGGCTAGCTAACTTGTAAGCCAAACTCACATAGTCCATAGTGTGCGTGTGCGTGTGCGTGTGCATGCGTGCGTGCGTGTGTGTGTGTGTGTGTGTGTGTGTGTGTGTGTGTGTGTTAGGGTTGCCACCCGTCCCGTAAAATACGGAATCGTCCCGTAATTGGAAACTAAAAGACGCGTTCCGTATTGAACTGATACAGGACGCACTTTGTCCCGTATTTGCAGGTCGGGGAATCAATATGAATGACAGAGCGATTTATGTGCCGTCCTGTCTCTTCGCTGTGTGAGTGAGAGCTCAGAGCGGGTGTCACTCAGTGTTGCCAAGTATAGTGAGAGAAATGAGCCAGCCGACCTAAAAAAACAAGCCAAAAACAAGCCAAATTTTGGCCAGAAGCTGCGGGAAATCGACAGACTTGGCAACGCTGGCTATGATGCCATTGTCTGGGAGTGTGCTCAGCAGCTCATTACTCATAACACGACCATTGAGAGTTAGCGCTTTCACGTTGCTAAGATACGTTCTGTCCGGCTGTGACAATCCTCTGTCTGTGCCTGCCCTGCGCTGCCTGTCATGGTTACCTAGTTACCTCTGCTCAGTCAGTCACTGTACCACGGGCACCATGCTGTTTCAAAATGTCTACACCACGTCCTCAAAAGAGAAAACGCCTCCAAAAGTACAGTGACAGCATCAGTGGAGATGTTTACAAAGCAAACTGTAAAGTATCTCGGCGTATGTTTTCTGTGGCGCATGGTGGACTGGCTGACATCAGACAGCATGCCTCAGGAGAACAGCATTCCAAAAATATAAGAACTCAAAGGACCCAAGCACAAGTGTCACAGTTCATCATGACTAAAACATCTCCTGAGATCGATTCGGTATGGGATATTAATGATTCTTCCATTATTAACAGTTAATAAATACATAAATAATATATTTCATATATAATAATTCAATATAATTAATATACATTTTATAGATAGTTTTTAATTTAGATTTCATAGATTTCTATGCATTTCAGGAGTTTGGGGGGCTGGCTCCCCCAAAATAATTAAATAACTTAACCCTATAACCTAACCCTAACCCTAAAACCGAAATAAAGTAACAGAAAAAACTCCAGAATCCGCCCAAAACCGAACATTTTCGCGTGCACTCCCGACACATGCAGTGGCGTAACGCAGAATCGCGGGGCCTCCCCGTGGGAGTTTCACAACCTGCGGGAGTTGCACAACCCGCGGAAAATTTCGGGTCTAATTCGGCCTAATTCGGGTCTAATTCGGTTCTATTTGACCAATATAAATCAACTTTTTTCTTTTTTTTTGCTGTAAAAATCAGTGCAGGCGGGGCCCCCCCTGCTGGTGGCCCCCCCGCACCGCATCACTTGCTACCCCTCCGTTACGCCACTGGACACATGCGCTCCCGACACATGTTTTGTTTCCTGGCAAATTATCTGATTTCATACAACTCTGCCACCTTCTGCAGAAGAGAAATGTTTGTGAACCAACAGCAATTGAAGGAACTCATAGCTAGCCTGGTTCCAGACCATAGACCCCGCCCACTCTCTGAGTGAACTGCCCCTCTTGGTCTGGTGTTGTAATGTGAACCTAGGATTTATTCTGTACAAAAAGTACCGTCCAATGAGAGTCGGAGGTGGGTCTAACGACAAGCCAATCAGCGAAGATCTGCTATAACAAGCTGTGTGATGACGTCAGATGTAGGACGATCCGTGGAGCTCTTGTGATTGGTTTAGGGAAATTCGAATCCCCTCGCCCTTAATCGCCTACACTGAGATGAGATGAGATGAGATATACTTTATTAATCCCAAAGGGAAATTGTGGTGTTACAGCAGCACAGTGCAACAAATAAATAAGTAATCAACAGACAGACAGAAACACAAAAAATACAGATGGACATAGACACACTAGACCAGGGCCGACACAGGACCAAAAAGAGAGTTATTTAAGCATTGTAGAGTCTGATGGCAGTAGGCATGAATGAGAGTCTGTACCGCTCAGTGTGCATGTTCGGGGGGAGAGTGAGCCTCTGGCTGAAGGTGCTCACCCTATCCTGCAGCTCGCCATAGAGTGGATGGGAAGGGTTAGCTAGGATGGAGTTTAGTTTGTCCCTAATCCTCCTCGCCGCGACTGACTGCATTCCTTCCATACAGAGGCCAACCACAAAGCTGGCCTTCTTTATGATCTTATTGAGCTTGTTTAGCTCCCCGGCCTTGATGCCCCCACCCCAGCATACCACTGCATAGAATAAAATGCTGGCTACAACAGACTGGTAGAACATTGATAATAGCCTACTACACACATTGAAGAACTTGAGCCTCCTCAGGAGGTACAGCCTGCTCTGTCCTTTTTTATAGACAGCCTCTGTGTTGTTCCTCCAGTCCAGATCCTTGTTCAGGTGGACGGAGTCCACAATTTCTACCTCTTCCCCCTGGATGGTAATGGCAATGGGTACTGGGGTCCTCCTCTTGCTCCGTCTGGCGTCTACCAGCTCTTTGGTCTTCCTTGTATTCAGCAGTAGATGATTTTGTTCAGCCCATTTGGTGAAGCTCACCACCACTGGAGCCAATGTTAGACTGAAACTCCACGCAGCTTCAGTATGATAAGGCTACTCATAGCTGCAATGTTTAAAAGATTGTGTCTAATGTACATACAGTCTGGAGGTTAGGTTTTTATTCTTGAGCCCTCATTAACCCTGGCATTGCTATATTGGGCCTGTCATATTAGACTAAAAGTGAAATAGAAAATTCCAAAACTCTCACAATAGCAGATCTACAAGCTAACAAAGTATAAAATGGGGCTTAAGTGGAATATTTTCAGAATGATGTTTTATTTGGTTTTATCTAAACAATGGTCTAGCCCTCACACAAATAACTTAAAGCCTGTCAGGTGAATTTAAAATGTATAAACAATTTCACACTACTAAAGGTCTTTCATTATGGGCCCATGCCATACATAACATACAGCATGCAGACAAATAACAGAAGCATCATGACTTCAAGAAAAGTCCCCTGACTAACTTGTTTTCATATAATTTACTACAATACTCTACACTCAAGTGCACTCAAGTATATTTTCATCAAAGCCTGAAATCAAGTGTGGCTAACCACTCCGGCTAGCTAACTTGTAAGCCAGTCCATAGTGTGTGTGTGTGTGTGTGTGTGTGTGTGTGTGTGTGTGTGTGTGTGTGTGTGTGTGTGTGTGTGTGTGTGTGTGTGTGCGCGCGCCCAGTTGGTGTTTTTTGTTTAGTTTTTTTCTCCCAAATAGTTCTTGCCAAATCCCTTGTGTTGTATAGTCCCGGTCACTGACAACCCCTACTGGTTACGTTGAAGCTTTGCAGCTCCTCCGACTCTGATACACAGGCCGCTTCTTTTCACCTGACATGCAGTGAAGGGCTTCACCAGAAAGGCATAACATATGCGGAGGACCTCGAGTCATGCATCACAAAGTTCACCACTAAACTTACCCTGTCAAGTGTTACCTAGTTGCACCCCAGAAACGTTTGCGTTCGAAATGGATGTCATAGATCTACTGTAACCTGTCTGTCTGTCTGTCTGTCTGTCTGTCTGTCTGTCTGTCTGTCTGTCTGTCTTTCCATGGTGGTTGGCTATGATCCAGGGAAGGTCATGGGTAGGGTTAACTTTTTTTTATGACTTGGGCTGAAACTTTGCCCAACGTCACACTACTGACATCATACTGACTGACTAGACATCATAGACTGGCCTCCAAGTACTGTGTGCTTAACCTTTCTTACACAGTTACCATCTGAAACTGTTTGCCACAGAGGATTACCAGAACTTGCTTTTAGCAATCAATTTACCATATCAGGGAGATGAAGCTAGTAACAAACAACACTGACAATTTGTGCCTGGGTAGCTCAGTAGGTAGAGCTCTCGCCTTTGGACCACATGGTCATGGGTTCGATCTTGGGCACCGCCAACTCAGAGTAAGAGCAGCACGGCTTGGGCATGGAAATTTGTGCGGTAAGTACTGGTAGCTGATGGCAGGTGTTCTCGGCTGATACCGACAATAAGGGTCATTTCAGACGGAAAGCGGCCGACACGCCTATGTAATTCATTTTCAATGAGAGGCGGGCGATTATTTGGGACGCGGTGAGGCAGGCGGGCACAGTGAAATTGTCGCGCGCGTGCTCGTTTGTGCACACGCGAGCGGGCGGCAAGAGCTGGATTGTGGTGAGCTTTTCTTTTCACCGCACCGCGCAGGAGGACAAAACAACAATGATCGCGGCACGATCACCGCTGATCCGAGCGGTAACGTCTACGTGGACCGCTTCCCGTCTGTCACGACCTTAAGGCTCTCCGACCTACTTACTTACTACTTAAGGGAGATGAACAGCCATCTGCTTCTGTGATTGGCCAACCCAACGCATTACCATCAGCTTTGCGTATTGGCCAGGCATCGTGTGACATTTGAGCCACTGTAACATTATAAGTGGAAATGCACCCAATAGGACTTCTCTTTCACACAGCTCTCCATCGATCCACTTTGAACCAAGCTTCTGCTTCTCTGGTGAAATGTTGCGTTGGACGGTGTATCTCAAAGGACCAAAGAAAACCCTTCATGCTGCTGTGGCAGTGGGGAACAAGGTGTACTGCTTCGGAGGGTACTGCACCGGGGAGACCTATATGTGCAACATGGGTGAGGTTGATGTTCACGTCTTCAACACAGTGTCTATGCGCTGGATGAAGTTGCTCCCGGTGACAACTGAAACAGGAAAACGTCCCCTTGAAGTTCCCTCCCGGCGTGTGTGCCACACAGCTGTGCTGATAGATGACATGATCTACATCTGGGGTGGAATAGTGAATATTGAGACAGAGGAGAGCAACACAGAGATTATTACCATCAAGGGGATTAAGTGCAATGTGCTTTATGCATTTGATGTCAACACCCACAGATGGTTCATGCCCAAGGTTTCTGAGACTATTCCACGGGCAAGGTGTGGCCACTCAGCCTGCGTCTTGGGGAAGGTCATGTACATCTTTGGAGGATTCAACATTAATACTGGGCGCACTAATGACATCCACACGCTGGACACCACCACAATGGTCTGGTCTCTAGTTAATACCAGAGGCACTTCTACACCTGTTTCAGATTGTCACTCTGCCACCATCATCGGGGCAAAGATGTTTGTATTTGGGGGCCGAGGGACAGACGCGGATGAGAAACATTTCAACAACGTCAGGGTGTTTGACACAGAGACCAACTGCTGGCTTAGCACGCCTTCTGCACAGTTTCTTCCAGAAGTACGCAGGGGTCATTCAGTCTTTACCTACAATGGAGAGCTATACATATTTGGTGGCGACAACTATCCTCAGGACAAGACCTTTAAGGATCAGTGGAAATTCAATCCAGTGACCTTCTCCTGGAGGAGGGTTGAGCCCAAGGGGAGAATCCCATGTTCACATATTTCTAGGATGTGCTGTTGCATGGTGGGTGATAGCATCATTCTCTTCGGAGGATACACACCTGAAGACCTGTACATCTTAGACTTAAGTCCTAGTCTGAAGACGTTATGCAAGCTAGCGGTCATTCAGTATGGTCTATGTCCGTCGGGACTCCCACATGACATCCAGTGGGAACTGGCAGCCATGACTAGACCAACAACGGAAGAAACACATGACAAAGGCAGAGAACAAGTTCCAGACAATGGAACAGAAGAAGGGAGAACATTGAGAGATGGCCTTCCTTAAAAACTCTCCCTTCATTGAGATGGAAAAGAAGGAAAAGCACAGGAATGTGCTAAGCAGAATAGTACAGGAGAATAGAGAACTCAACTCAACTACCAACAAAACGGCACCAGGGCAGACATGGCTGCAAAGAAGATATCTAAGAATGGGAAAGAATAGAATAGCAACTTCTAGGCCCAGTTGATCTCCATGGGGTATGTAGAAACAAACAGAGGACTCCAGGAAACAGATGTTAGTAAAGAAGAACTGGGAGTGGGCGAGTAAAATGACTGCAAAGGTGGAGACCTTTGTGTTTTTTTTAAATCTTTTTTTTTAAATATACAAATTGCCAGTTATCTTCTAAAAGTATTTTTAATTGTACACAAGCAAATTGACTTGCACTCTGACTCAAAAATGAAAAGGATGCTCTACTATACATGCAATCTTATATTAACCTTTCCTTGTGGTGTGGTGTGTCAGAATGAAATGTAACATCCGGATTTGATTGGCCAAGAGGAGCTCACAAGCGTAACATCTGGATTTGATTGGCCAAGAGGAGCTCACAAGCGTAACATCTGGATTTGATTGGCCAAGAGGAGGCCACAAACGTAATATCCAGATTTGATTGGCCAAGTTTTGTGTTCGTCATCACCTAAGGTTGGATAACTCGGGCAACAATGAACGCCGGACGAAAATGTGTTAATGACATACCCATGACTGTAGCTTTACTGTCAATGAGCTTCTGGTGGGCCTTGCCTAGCCTGGCATTGCCAGACTGATCACGTGGGATCTCTCACAATTCATGTGGAGCACCTTCTGCAATTAAGTCCCTATTGTTGGTGTCTTTCTTTACCCCCTTCAATCACTACAATATACATGCATTAGAAAATGTTACTATAGTAATTATCTTGCCATGTCAGTATTGGAAATCAGTTACTGACTTCCTATACGGACTGATTAATACTTGGTCGCATGCTGGTGTCTTTCATCGCAAGTAGCCGATCTACAAGCTCAGTCATAAGTATATCACAAGTTCGAAATGCTGATCTCACATGTGTGTATTATGCAGTTTCTACGCATAATTTATCAGTATTTAAAAAAACACAAAAAACGATACTTTAGTGTCAGGGCTGGGAACCCTCAAAATACAAAAGAGGTGGAAGCTCAGATGCAGAGGACATTTTTAAATGTATTGAAGCACAAAAACTGAACAGAAAATCCAAAACTCCCAGAAGATCGCAAAAGGCAAAAAATAAACCACTGTTCTTTTCAAAAGTAAGGCTAAAGTATTTCAGCTACATCATACCTTCAAAACCTAATGTCGAACACATAGAGAGTGAACCTTCAGAGACCAATAAGACTTTATACCAGTAAAGTACAAGTAGGCTACTATCAAGAACTCCAACTGAATGACAAACAGGGTTTAAACAAATCAAGGCAATGACACTGAAACAAAACTCAGGTGTGGTGGTTAACAAGGGGGTGTGGTATGTAACAAGGAGGCAGGGAAAACAAAGGACAAATGCAGAGCCAAATAATGTCCAAAATGGCCACCAAAGGGGTACCACCAACCCAAACCATGACATACAGTTACTGTATGTTCCCCCAAACATAACCCTAACCTAACATAACCCTACCCCAACCCAACCCATAACCCATAACCCATAACCCATAACCCATAACATATAACCCATAACCGGGGCGGCCATAGCTGAGTGGTTAGTGAGCCGGCTTAGGGAGCCAGAGGCCCTGGTTGCCCCAGGTTCGATTCCAGGCCATGCCAGCATATGTGTCGATGAAATGAAATTTGTCCCTGAGCAAGACTCTTAACCCCTAATTGCTCACAGGTTGTCATTGGAAACAAGACCGCAAGGACTTTCATGAACGACCTGTTAAAAGGAATTATCCTTTATCCTTAACCCACCTCAGTGTCACTGAAGACTAAGCTTCAAACGGGACCGTACCTATGTTCCCCAGGTTCTATGTTCCCCAGGTTCTATGTTCCCCGCTTTCCTAGGAGAGCGGGGAATATAGGACCTAACCTAACCCTAACCATAACCTTAGTGGGGGAGCATAGGTCCGGGGAACATAGGTATGACCCCCTTCAAACCTCCCAAAACAAACTGATTCGACTACTACTCGGACTGGGGCCCATGACCCACCTCTCTCCCACTCATTTTGCCAGCCTAGGCTGGCTCAGGGTGGAAGACAGGGCTAAACAACTAAAAATGGGACTGGTTTTCAAAATTGTAAATGCAGATTTGCCCGAAATGCCCCCTATACCCGCATATCTGTCTAAATACCTCCACAAATTTAGTGACACCCACAGTCACGAAACTAGAGGGAGCGTAAACAACAATCTGGTACCACCCACCCATAAAACAGACATGGGCAAATTCTCCTTCTACAGCACGGCCACCAAGGTATGGAATAGTCTAACCCCATCCCTCAAAAAATGCAGTTCGTTGGGCTCATTTAAAACAGCCTTAAAAACTCATCTTTCTGGAGGCCAAAAGAGGAGGTAGTACCAGTTTCCCGGTAGACAGTCGACTCCCCCCTGATTTCTTTTTAGTGGTGCTAGCCACTCCAAGGACTGACTTTGTCCATGTAATGTGTCTGTCCGTCCGTCCGTATGTTTGCGGACAGCCTCAACATGTTTGTGTCTGGCCTCAACAGCTGCGGCTGATTGCAACACAAAGATGCAACCAGTTACACTAATTATACGCAAACAGGAGACAAACACACACACACACACACACACACACACACACACACACACACACACACACACACACACACACACACTTTTGAGTAAAAATACTTAAATTGAGTAAAAATACTTAAAATGAGTAAAAATACTTAAAATATGTTAAAATGTGTAAAAACATGTAAAAGTCAGTAAAACATTTTAAAGTACTTAAAATTAGTAAAAATACTTTAAAGTCATCAAAGTCTGTAAAAAGTAACTTGTAATTTGAGTCAAAGCACTTGAAAGTTACTAAATTGATTAAAAATACTACGCACATTCACTCGCACACCCTCCCACACACACACACCTACTAAAACGACCGATCTACAATTTGAGAAAACGTACTTTAAGTACTTAAAAGAGAGTTCAAATACTTGTTTTCTGCCGATATAAAGTTATTTTAAAGCAGTCTAAGCTAAAAATAGCTTAATGAAATTAACTCATGAAAGGCACCACTCTCTTCACACTGGGTGTGATTATTTTCATGCTTTTTAATTTTTTTGTACATAGTGTTATTCTTCTCTGTATTTTTATGTTGATATTTGAACTGTTTGGTTGCTACTACTGTATGTGTCTATGAAATGAATACCAAGGACCCCAACGGAAACAAGTCTGCAAGGACTTTTTGGGACAGACCTTTTAGACAAAAGTATTATTAATGTAATTGTGATGTTTTACATTCTTTTTGCCAATCAATCAATAACCCATAACCCATAACCCAATCCCAACCTCAACCCTAAATGAGAGAACATTTGACTGAGGGATCATAGGGTTGGCTCCTGCACCCTACACCAGAAGGACATGCGCATATTGTATCTTTGCTTATGTTCTGTTGAGTAGTATTAGTCTGCAATAACAGCAGACCTTCCTTGCTGAATAGTGAATACCATGTAAGTTGGACATTTATTTCTCGAAAACCGTTGATAGTAACTACCCCACACATCCACCCCCATTTGCACAATATATCTAGTTACTGTCCAGTACAGCAAATCACACCACCAATAAAATAACGTCAACACAGGGTAAGATGAATCCTAATGTGATCAAGAAGGAGCATCCTGTTGAATTTGAGCACAAGCATATGACCCAAGCAGTTTCACGACCCTACTGTACTGCCCCTGACGTTTGTGAAATCAGAAATATATGCTGATAACATTTTAGGCAAGAAATAAGCCGTTAATTTTACATTAACTACGGCTCGATTAGCTAACACCTTGCTTAGGCACGCCTCACGCGGCTCAAACCCGCTTCTCTTGGCACATCTGCCTTGTTTTAATATAGGTCAAATAGAGATCAATTAACTGATAGTCCTTCAATGTCTAACGCTTAAACTACATGGGCCACATATCTGCCTGCATGTGCTCTAGGCATGGATTAAATAAAGATTTCACTATTAAGAGACCACACCTTCTGCTCAAGTTAAACAGTATTTATTGAATGGAATGAGATGTACAGTATGTGTATTGATGAGGAGCCCGAGGTGGGGCGAGACTCAGGGTGGGGGTGTAGTCTCGGGAGCCAGACGACCATGGTTGCTCGGCCCTGGAGCTGTCTGTCGCCTCTGCTCCGAACGCTACCCCCCCCCCCCCCCCCCCCCCCCCCCCCGGGGCTCCTGGAGGAAAGAAGGTAGAGATGTTAGGAGAGCAAAAATAATGGAGGAATGTTGGGGAGGAGGAGGGCAGGAGGGCATTTTGAAAACGCAAGCGAAATCAAACAGGTAAGTGATACAATCGCAGGTGTATTTATAGTGTGGTGATTGCTACGTGGATTGGCTGAGAGATAAGCAGCGCAGGTGAACTTGATCATGAACGTGAGTGGCTGAGCAGAGGGCGGTCTCTACTCCCGAACCTACGTTGAACACAATTACATTTAATCTCACGACTGAAAGCCATACAGCCAACCAGTTGAAGAAATTGCAGACTGATGCTAAAGTTGACCGTGCCAGCCCTGACAAAAAAGGATAGTTATTTTGTATTTTAAAACCAAATGCCAGACGCCAGAGGGTTAACCTTTGCTTTTATGAAATATCTGAGATCATTAGGATTTTCGGCAAGAATGAACATGCATTCTAGTTTGACCACTTCAAATACCCTTTAGTCTTAAAATAACGAATAACCGAAAATAGGCCATCTACAAGCGCGACTTCTGCCGACTTCTATTGAATCTAAATGACTGAAATAAGTTGTGGCGACTGACAACTTTAATCCATGGCTCTAGGTCTGCAGCCCAACCTATAGATATGATCGACTCTGTGCAGTATTGTCCTCCTTACAACACAAGAACATATTACAGTGCAATGCCCTGTAGAGGACTGGAAAGCAGCGAGAATAAAACACTGTATTCATTCGCCCTCGAGTCGTACAAAATGCATTATTCCCAATTATCTTTGTATGCCCAGCGAGCCTCCTCTACTTATAAGGCACACGGTTGTTTCTGGCCGGAAGCCTGGAGAAGAATTAAGTAAGAAGTGTAACAAAGTAAAGAGCTTTTAGAAACACCTCTGGGAAGGAGACTGAAACACAAAGGCTGCACATCCATCTGCAGATAGTTAGCCTGCCTATACATGTAAAGCTCTACTGTCATTACTGTACAGCAATCTCAATGAGAGATATCATTACACCCCTGTTAAACCTTTAACGCTGTCTACTGTGCTGCTTTATAATGAACATCTGTTGGTTACACTTTATCCTCTAGACCTTAAGGACTGACTGTATTTCCCCTGTAGCACTGGGATTGTAAACGTTTAGATTGTTCTCTCTGGATGAGGCACTAGCAATTAGAACATAACAGAAGAATATTGAATGTGTTGCTATTCCTAAAGGCTCCTATTCAGGTCATGACAACATTACTTTAAGCCGGTTGGTTAGGCCTACATGCCCTGAATCTTATCACCAATGCTGCTGTGTCTGTTTTGAAATTAAGCTGATATAAACCTTATTCTAATGAATGGTAAACGTCTAGCATGCTTTGAAATAGCTGTGGATAATCTGAAGCATGCATTATGCAAATAGAGTGTAATATTGTACACTTCCAGCCTGTATGGGTAAATGGCTTTAAATCACAAATATAGTTTATCCTGGCATACATTGATTTGTATAGTAGCTTTCCTTTTTGTTAAAATGTGTATATATATCTCTAGATTCTGATGGTAATCATTGATATACAGTGATTGTTCAGTAACAGGGGTCTTCCTGTCTCTCCAGCTGTTTAGTAAATTGAAAATATTTTTTTCAGGAGAGAGAACTCATATAGGATGCAGAATAAACTAGTGGAATTGGAAGTGATGACACCAACAAATGAGCAGACAAAATTGGAACTGGAACATTATAAAACTGAAGCTGATAAATGGGTACTCTCTCCCGATTGGCTGAAATTGGCAACCCACCTGAACATGTATTTACCTTTACTGCTTGATGTTTTGGGTCTGCGCTCAGGGCTGATGCTGAGCGCAGGAGCTGATTGGCTCTTCCACTTTTTGGTTTCTTCAAAAAGGCCACACGGCGCTTGGGGCCAGACCGGTCTGCAGAAGACATGATGTCAATTCACGCGACTGGCATGGTTTGCCAGGCTACTTTGAATTGCCTTGTGTTGAAATGTGTTACTGTCTGTACATAATGTTTTGTTTTTCTTATATTTTTAACAGTTTCTAAACTGTTTATATGATGTTTTGCATAGTAGTGTATATCTGTCTGTCATTTAATGCCATTATGAATTGAATACAAAAGGACCCCAATTGAAACAAGCCATTGGCTTTCTTGGGTTTTTATAATCCTATTTAGTTGACCTTGTATTTGAACTGTACTATCATGTGCTTCAAAAACTCTAAATAAAGTATTCAATCAATCAATCAATCAAATTTGCAATCCTATATTAAAATTGCCTAGAGGGTGGGCGGGCGGGCAGGCAAGTGGGTGGGTGGACGTCACAAACTTAACATGCGGACGTGCGAGGCGCACCGTTGCTCCGATCCGCACCAAACGTGGTGGGTGCTCTTAGACGGCTAATTGGGACGGCCTGTAATTTGCTGAAGCCCCGCCCCCTCTTTTTTCCTATTGGCTGAGGTTTAAATAGCCATAACTCCAGTTCCCAGTATGCTAATGCTAAATGCTTCAAACTTGGTGGGTGGTCCCACAGACTTCCAATTCCATAAAAAATGACCACTTCCGGTTTTCATTCCTATTTCCGGTTTGTCGGATTGCCTAGAAACTTCACCCGCACACTCTCTGAGGGGTGGATCTATTCACTTCCAGTTTTACCAGGAAGTTGTCGTAGACCCCTGCCTCCCAAACACAAGGTCGCACAGGTATGGCAGTGGACCTGGGTGCTGGAAGTGCATCGCTGCTTGGCAGCAGTGTTATAGCAGTGTTTAAGACTTCAACTGGCCATACTTCTGTGACAATTGCTCTTATCAGCGCAAAATACGTAGGACTGCGGTTTGGAGGCCGGAAAATCGAGTACAAATAAACTTGCCTTGCCTTGCCTTTCCTTCCTTTAATGCACAGGAGCTTCATTAACCATGCCTCTATTTAAGAACAAGACAACCATCCACCTACTCAAGAACACAATACCTCACCTGAAAATCTTACAGTACAACATCAAAGTGCAAGCCACAATCTCAGATCTAACAGCTGCTGTCTTGGTCGTTTCTAACAAAAGAGTAGCAACTCGTGAAAATATTCTACTTCTACTACTTGAGTAGGAACAGCTTTGACAGACAGACAGACAGACAGACAGACAGACAGACAGACAGACAGACAGACAGACAGACAGACAGACAGACAGAGATGGATTTTCGGTTCAGGACAACCACTGGTCCAACCAAATTCCCACTTTTTGTACCCTCGGGTCCACATTGATACAACCACCCCATTGCGCACGCACACGCACACGCGCACACACACACACACACACACACACACACACATAATATATATATATATATACATACAGTAGCCTATATATATATGGTGCTTTATCTTGATAACCAAAGCCTTAAGGTCCTTACACACCGGCAAATATGCGAATATACGCAAAATTCGGACTCGTTCTGAATAATTAAAAAGCGCTTTTTCGCTTCGCGAAACTGATGTGGACGCTTGCATTGACTTTATAAGGTTTTAAATAAAAACGTATTTATTCGCATGAAGAATTCGCCCCGGTGTGTAAGGACCTTTACAGTGATGGGGCAAACTAACTTCCACCACCACCAATGTGTAGCCCCCACCAAGGTGAGGCATGGCAAAATGCTAATCACACCAGTTTGAGGTGAAGAGGGACGGGGAGGGAACCATTCAGTCAGCCATGTTTACAAAGCCTGAGCGAATGTCTGATGTATAAGTGCTTCAAAGAAGTCCAATAGTATAGTATATCTCTATCTCTAACGTTGAGGGGTTCCAGGGGGTCCCCATCTATTCTGCTCTGATCGATACCAGATCACACAAATCACACAGTGGGTTGGGCCAGACTGATAGTCCACTGATCCCAATCTCCGCCCATCAGCAGATGAAGCGGGTAAAGGCTGGACGGTACAGTAATTGCCTGACAAACTCCTCAGCTCTTTTTTCCTGCAATCAACACATGAGATTAATTAAGACGGTAAGGAGATGATCTGTGGTCTCTGCTGGGTGCAGCAGGGTTGACAGAAGACAGTTCTTGCTGGTACCAGTGGTGGAAGAAGTATTCACATATTTTACCTAAGTAAAAGTAGCAATACCACAATATAAGAATACTCTGTTACAAGTAAAAGGCCTGTGTTCAAAATTGATATCTGCAAAGTAACTACTGTAGTAAAAGTAAAAGTACAATATTTGCCTCTGATATGTAGTGGAATAGAAGTAAAAGTACTGAAAATTTCAAATACTTCAGTACAGTAAAAATACCTAAAAATACCTACAGTAAGTACAGTAGGCCTACTTGAGTAAATGTACATAGTCACTTTACACCACTGGCTGGTATACTATCGCAAAGCTTCTTTGTTTCATATTGTTCTCCTCCCGCACCCATCTGCTGTTGTTGGAATTCTAAAATATAACTTTTATACACTTTGGAACTCTGGGGCACGGAAAGCAGAACGAAGCTGTGCTTAAACAAGATTGATTCATTTTCAGAGAAAAGCGAAGCAAGCACCCAAGGGTTCTGTTTTAGCCTTTTGTCATCCTTGACTTCAGCAGGGTAGTTAATATTTTTTCATGAAGTCACATTTAGCCATTACCAGCTGAATGGGTAGAGATGCCGCCTGAGAGACAGGCACGTGCAGTTATTTGCCAAGGTTACAGAACAACCCAAGCCGCATAGCTTAGCTTGTTTGATCTGCTGTTGTTAGAATTCTAAAACATAACTTTTATCTGCCATTTTACTTGTTTCTTTTTGCAAGAAAAGAATGCCTGCCAAAAACCCATAGCACTCAATAGGAGAGCTGCAGCAGATGTTAATGTTTGCCAATAACTAAACAGTTCTGGAAAGGCAGTGGCACAGTGGGGTTCCTCCCTCCAGCGCAAATTAAAAACCCTCAGGTCTGTGCTGGCACAAAAACACTGCAACAATTTGGAAACAATTCATAAGAAAACCAACCAAGTTGTTTATGGTGACCTAACATTAGCAGACTTGATGGAGAGGACTGGGAGTGTAACGCCCAACACATGCTCCTTGGAATGTCGGAAAGGGAGGTGATATCATTACAAATTTACGTCATTCAGAACTTCTGATGGGCGGTCTCAGAACTTTTCCTTAGAACTTGTGCACCTAGATGTCCTGACTCTCCGAACAGTTGTTTGGAAAGCCTGTCTAAACCGGAAGTTCTCTCTAGCGTCAGAAGGAGCACACGTATTGGCCACTATTATTGAGCGTTATCTGTCCATCTACTGACCATATTCTCTGTCTGTCTGTCTGTCTCTCTCTCTCTCTCTCTCTCTCTCTCTCTCTCTCTCTCTCTCTCTCTCTCTCTATAAAGGAGCGGACCTATAGAGCCCCTGGGGGACTCCAGTCAAAGAAATATACAGTATACTGCAGCAGTGTGGTTAAACTGAGGATGTCAAAGATGGCGCCTCTGCCATGCATGTGGAGGCTTTACTTTCTAACTTGGGACTTGTATTGGAAATGTAATATGCTGTTGAGTGATAGCTGATAGCTGTAACAGACTCAGCCTGTTCACGTCACTTCAGCAGATGTTCCCAGAGTAGATGTGAATGAAGCAACGCCAGCCCTTTAACAGGAGTGGTGTAACCTGTCCATCAGTATAAAGGGTACGCCTACATATCCTCTAGAAACCCATGTCAACTAGCTAAAAGTGCATGTGCCATCAGATGCCACTGTGCTTCTTCCACCCACCTTTTGTGACAGGAGAGGAGAAGGGAGCAGATGAGAGGAGGGGGAGAAAGAAGAATACGCTATAGGGAGAAACAGGGGACCTGGTTAATCCTGCAGGGGGGAGGGGGGGGGGATTCAGTTTTCAGCTTCACCCAGCTGATGTCTGTTCAGATGGTTCTGATGAGCAGGCAGGGGTTAAGTGTCTTGCTTATGGACACCTCGGCCAGGAATTGAACCTGGGACCTACTGTTTCCCAGACGGCATATTTTTTTTATTAAGGTTTCGAGGCCTATCAGGCTCGAAGCCTTATTACATCTCTACACTTTCATATGTCAGAAAATTGACAAACAAATACTGTCAAAATGCCATTTCATCTTGTCTTTAAAAAGTGAACATGCATTAATTAACAAAGTCATGATTTTTTTTCAGTAAATTATATTTGGACTGGTTAAATTGGGGTTTGAACCAGGGACCTACAGACTTGCAGGTAGACAGTGTAGGCTACTGACTGAGCCATTGGATAGACAGAATTGGATGTCATGTGTGGTACAGCATGGATTGCTTATTATATATCTACAAGCTCATAACGCGTCACATTGTAGACCGGCTGTATGTGGTTATAGGTGTTGTATTAATAATTAAATCTGCAAAGTAACAAGTAACTAAAGCTGTCATATTATGCTGTAATTGTTGTAGAGTAGAAATAACACAAATGAAAAGTAAAGTAAAAGTACCTCAAAATTGTACTGTGCATTGTAATCACTTGTATTGGTACTTGAGTAAATGTAAATAGTTACTTTTCAGCACCATTGAGGAGCCAATGACTGACAGGCTAGGTATCACCAGGTGCACTGATTGCTAGAGCGCAGAGGGACATGGGTTGATATGAATGGTCTTAACTCAAAATGTATATGTTACAGTATGATTGGAGAACCAGTATGATTGAAGAAAGCGCGCTCGTTTTTACCACCCACCCAGCACTAGAGGGAGCCACAAGCCAGGCTTGTGCGCAAACATATATGGCCACACACACACACACACACACACACACACAAGCGCACACACACGCGCACGCGCTCATGCTTTTTTTGGTTTATTGAAAGCAGGACTGTTTAGATACTTTTATTGTGTTCTGGCTTTTGTTTTACTTTCTCCCTGACACACACACACACACACACACACACACACACACACACACACACACACACACACACACACACACACACACACACAGTGATCCATGAAAAGAACTATTCTGTCCCTATCGGTTTACAACTCAAACGGCGCTGAGTCGTCTAGTAGAGCATCGGCCGGTCAGCGCGGGCACTCGCGCCTGGAGGCGCGAGGGCGCGCTTCCTCGGCCTCAAGCTCTACTAGACGGCGCGCCTCCGTCATGGACAAGCGTGTGCGTGTGAACGCGTGTTCAGCGTTCCCCTCATAGATATTATGGTTCCCCTAGCGTAGTGTCCTGGTTGCTATGTGGGGGGGAACAACAAAAGACAGGTCTGCGTCGGCGCATCAAAGCCCCGCCTCTCCGCGTTCTCCTTCTCCTCCTCCTCGGAGGAGGAGAAGGAGAGAAGGAGGACGGTTTATTACGCGAGGAGGAGGGGGAGGAGGAGGCTCCTCTTCCTCGCAAGCCTCGCGTAATAAACCCCCGCCTCGCAGCGCCGCGTCCTCCTTCTCCTCCTCGCGAGCCTCGCTAATAAACCCTGTCTCGAAAAGCCCCGCCTCGCCCCGAAGGAGCCCCGTGCCTAAAAACGAGCGCTCTGTCTTCAATCGTACTGGTTCTCCAAACGTACTGTGACATATATATCACACAGCTTAGATTTGTTTTGATTAAATCGAAGAGTGATGTAAGAAAAACATCTGTAGTGTAAAAGTTGCACGTTCATATAATGTCAATGTATATTGTTTCTTGTGTCTGGGTAGCTCAGTTGGAAGAGCTCTTTACTCTGAACTGCAAGGTCATGGGATTAAGTAATTTAGTTCCCTGCTGTATAGAGCATTGTTAAAAGAAACCAACAGTAGATCTGCATTGTATAATTGGCATCTATCAATGCATCAATCTATGCTGTGATGACAGTGGTGGTTAGGGGCCTGGAGTCATCATCAGTCTTCTCCTGTCGCCTGCCCCCTGTCTGCTTTCCTGCTATTCAACACAGAAAAACGTTCTACTAAACTTAACTAAACTTTCTTCTCCACCACACCACCCTGCCCACTGTGTATGTACTCTGATGAAGAGGTTGTGGTGCAGTTTGATAACCACATATTTTTTTAAATAAGATTCCTCTTCTCTCACCTACACCTACAAAAGTACAGTAAAAGGCTTGCAGCATCTGAAATTCATACTAACGAGTCAGCAGCTCCAAAGTATGTGGACATATATGTGAACTATGTGAGCCTGTTTTTATATTGAATCCATTGGAATACAGGATCTTTTTTTTCTCCATTTCCTGACAATGATTTTGGACATAGGCTACTTAGTGCTGATAACTAGAGATGTCAAAAACTATAACCCTGGTACTGCTACATTTCACTTTCATAAGGGGTAGTCCTGTGCTCATTTGTCATTTAGGTTATTGTCATCAAACAGGATAGGGCATTCATTAACTTAAAGGAAGAGCACCAGGGAGCTTTCCTTTTCAAAAGTAATGACGCATATCTCTCAAAGACTCCCTAAGGATGTCCACATTTATTTTGGGGGAAAAAAAACATAAAAGACATCATTGGCTTATTTGAAGTTATAAACAGAGCTCCCTCCAGAGTCTCGTCTTCTGGAAACGCAACTTCCGTGAAGTCATACATATGGGGGAAAAATATTTTGCAGCCGTAGACAGACAGATTGTTTATTTCATGATCTGATGTGTCGCTATACTGGAGCGACATTATTCTATATACACTGATTATTTCGTAAAAAGAAAAAGCCAAGTCGGGTAGACACTTTTTTTTGCCCCAGGTAGAGTCCTTCTCTGCCTCTCCCCTCCACCCGCTCCGCGGGGGAGAAGTAGTTTGGCTGAAAGCCCTTCAGACCCAGTGTGTAAAGTAACTAAGTACATTTACTCAAGTACTGTCCTTAAGTAACATTTTTAGGTATTTTTACTTTACTGGAGTATTTCCAATTTTCTGTACTTTTACTTCTACTCCACTACATCTCAGAGGCAAATATTATACTTTTACTTCACAACAATTATTTGAAAACTTTAGTTACTAGTTACTTTGCAGATTTCGATTATTATGACAAAACATACATTAACCCTTGCATTGACTTAGAAAACTGCATCCACTTGTGGTGTTAGCGGGTCAAATTTGACCCGTGATTTAAATCAGCCTAAAATACTCAAAAAATATGTTTTTTCATAAAATGTTTTCTCCCACCTCATAGCAGACTTGTAATGCATTCATATCCATGTAAACACTTTAAAAAATATTATGTTGGGTTAGGGCTAGGGTTTCATCTTTCAATATATCTTGTTTTCTATTATAAAAATGTTAAAATTCACTCATTACATTTCCTATAATGATGTTATCTAGCTATAATATAATAATTAAGAATAATAATTAGAACACACTTCCGAAAAAAAAAAAATTAAAAAAAATACTTGTTTTAGTTTTTTAACTTTTTTTTTTTTAAATATTATTAAAAGTAGTGACACTAGTGGTGTTAGGGTCATTTTTGACCCGTATACCATAGAAGGTAAAAAGTCATTTATTTTTCATAAACTCAAACTTTATTTTACTCCTGATAGCAAATGCTAATTGAGGACAAGTCTCTCTCACTCTCAAACATGTAAACATTGAATATTGACAATTTGGGGGGAATTGAGCCACACTTCTCTTCCGGGTCATTTCGGACCCTAACACCACAAGCGTCACTTTTTTTTATAGAGACCATCAGAATTAATTAAAAATGATTATACATATTTTTTGTTGCGTTAAAATGGCTATTTCTGAGGATATCATGAAGCCTCGTTCCAATAAAGATATGTAAAGGATACTTTTTACCTATTTAAACATGAAAACGGGTCAAAAATGACCCTAACACAATGGAAGGGTTAACCACTATGTACATTTCGGCCATTGGACAATAACCGATCTACAAAGTCACAATGCGTCTTTTTGAGCTTGTAGATCTGCTATTTTCAAAAGATTTGAATACATTTTATTCATTTGAAAACTTGTGAAATGGGACATTCTGCATAATGAGTTCTTTCTACTTTTGGTACTATAAGTGCATTTTGATACCAATACTTTCCGGACTTTTACTTGTAACAGAGTATTTCTACATTGCAGTATTGATATGTTTACTTAAGTAAAACATGCAAGTACTTTTACCACCACTGCTTCAGACCACCGCATATTTTAGTCCTCTCTCTGTGCCCGGTGACAGAGCTCGAGCGGCGGACCAGACTAGTGCTCACTCACACTCGATGATATAAAGGTTATTAATTAATTAATTCATAAATAAGTGTGCACATGCTGCTTCACAAGAACACCGTGATTGTAAACAGCGGCTGACAGTACACACACACACACACACACACACACACACACACACACACACACACACACACACACACACACACACACACACACACACACACACACACACACACACACACACACACACACACACTCACACACACTGTGTCCATCCATGTAAACTGTCTGCTTCTATATTAGCCTTGGATCAAGATGACAGTCTATCAAGACTAGTTAGGCCTATTGATGCTTAATGCATTAATAGACTGCACAGAGCATAAAAGTTTTTCTATTGCTAACTCTTACTTCCATTTAAAAAAAATAACTAGTCTACCTGTCCACTATTAATCTAATGTATTCTCATTGTTTGGTCCGGCCGGACAGAACACAAAAATCGAGAGAAACCCCCCCCCCCCCAAAAAAAAAACCTCCATAACCAGGCACCGATCATCATTTTGGGGCATGCTGATCCACCGTGGCCCGCTTGAACAGCCTGGTCGCAAGTCAAGCCACACCCCCAAGACAGTACAAATGCTAGCTCTGTTTCCCTATGAATACTGCAAAAACGGCCGGCGGATTATTTAAGAAAAAATGCGAGTGTATAGCAGACATGTCGTTGGTCATGCTAATTAAAAAAAATTTTTTTACTTATATAAAGAGTGTAAAATAATTCCAACGTCCATTTTCAATGCATTTCAGTACGGTGACGTCAGCTAGAATGTGACACGTTGTTTTGGCTCTGCCCTTTCCGAGGCGGTGGGAGGGATTTTCGGAATCGTGGCCAATAGGCACATCCTTCTTCTGATAGCTCTCAACATAGACCCTTTCAGTGTAAAGTTGCATTGGCAAATATTTTCACAACTATTACACAATTAAATTGTGACAAAGTACAGTAGAGTCCATTGTGTTACTCCCCATTTAACTAGATGCCGAAGGGACTGGAGGTAATATGTTAACTTATAGGGTAGAAAGGACTGATGCCATTTCATTTTCAATGGAAGCTGTAAGCTCTAAATTGACACCCGACACTTGTCACTGGGTGGTGTCGGCCTCGAAATGTTTCAGCGCTCCAGTGTGGTGATGGTGAAGCATCAAAAAATCATATATGTTTGCTTATTTTTCTCTACAATTACTGCTCTGTCTGTTGCATAAATGGAAGAAGAATAGCATGTTGGGGCCTCAGACAGTGTGGCATTGTTTACAATGTACAAGAAGAACTGTGACCGTGAAAAATATGATGAAAGCCCAATTAACTGCTGAGCTGACAATTATACAGTACAGCGGCCCCTTTCACATCACTGTTCTTAATGAAACCATATGATTAAATGTGAGCTACAGAGAGAAATCATGCAGGCATTCACGGATATCATAGTCGCCCGTGGGCGGCCCTCCCATCTCACTCCAGTCTGAATGGAGATCTGGGGAAACTCATTTATCCACACAACAGTGGATAGATGAGTAGGAAGCTCGCTCAGCGTATAGCTAAACTAAACTTTGATTGAATGGGGTAGAGTGCCTGTGTTTCAGTGATGAGGTGGCAGGCAATGCACACCTTTTAGATCGTTGAATTGGATATGTGTTGACTTATTGCGCTTTGTGCCTATGCCGTAGCACAGCTGTGCCAATAACCACGATATTAGACCCCCTATTGTGTCTTATTGCTTAAATAAGCCACGTTCTGCCGGTCCAAATGAATGCCTGGAACACACTGGAAGCATTACCTTTGCGGTTCACACAGTGTTTCTGCTGCTTCAGCACGTAGAGAGGGCCTATACAGGAAATATATTTCCCACATTGAGTTTGCCTTTTCTTTGGTAACGACCATTCATTTGTTAAATGTTTTATTAGATGTCATTTTTATTCAGTTAAGAGGGGGGAAAAAAGATGAAAAAGCATTGTAAGTAAGTAGGTCGCAGAGGCTTGTGACTATCAGCCAAGAACACGGGAGTCATATCCCCGTTACAGTGCATCTAGCTAGACCCCTGGGAGCCACACTTACAAACAGTTGTCAAAATAAATAAATACCGATTTGAGTGGGCCATTGAGAACTATCACAGATTAGTGAGACATAGGCCTATACTGTATGAGTTACCTGAGTCAATCTCTCTCTCTCTCTCTCTCTCTCTCTCTCTCTCTCTCTCTCTCTCTCTCCTCTCTCCCTCTCTCTCTCTCTCTCTCTCTCTCTCTCTCTCTCTCTCTCTCTCTCTCTCTCTCTCTCTCTCTCTCTCTCTCTCTCTCTCTCTCTCTCTCTCGTCTGTGTTCAAATGTCTCCAGTAACCCTGAGGAGGTTGTCATCTGAATATTGATGTATTATATTCCTCCTGCCAGCCAGAATGTGAGAAAGAGGAGCCATAATCCCAGCATCCTCCTTGACCTATCAGCCTTTACATCTCTTATCAGCCCCAGCCTGTGAACATGATTAAAAAAAGTGGCCGGGACATGGCGCTTTCCTCCGTCCCTGGACTGTGACTGGTCCCTGCTGCCACCTGTCAATCAAGCTAAGAGGTGCAGATGTGTGCTGAGTCACGACCCTCAACACCCAATTAAAATGATTGGTGAGTCATGCAGAGTATTAATGAGGGGGGAGGAGGTCTCCATGGTAATAGTATAATAGTAGGATCAAGGGGGTTAACCCTTGATCTCCAGTAATCTGGGGAGGCAAGTAGGGTCCTAGGATTTTCGTGATGTGGATTGTGATAATAGAATCGAGTGTAAATCATGAACTTTGATAAACTGTTGAGGCAACAACTATACAATTCTGGGTTTTCCCTACCATTATAGTATTATTTTTTTCACAGCATCTAAGCAAAATCAACAGAAAAACAACAATGCTGCTATTATGTCTTGCTGTCATTTAGGAACACCGGGTGATGACGACTCTGAAAAAACTTGGGTGTGGTGGTGCCAGAACAGATGAGCTACTGAGAAATATGGTGATTTGAGAGTGGAGAGAAGTGAGTCTCCATGATGCATTCCCTCTGGACATCAAAAAGGTCTTAAAGCACTGCATGGGACACACATTCAGGATTCTAACAGGCTGGTTGGGGTGGTTGAGCATAGACAAAAAAGCAGATTGGAGCCAACAAACGACCGAACCCCCTGGCAGCCCAATCAGCACAGCTCAGTGAAGGATGGATTGCAGCACTGTGTGTGCAGGGAGCTCTTCACTTGCTTTGGACCTTGCTGAATACTGAATGGCCCGGGGGGTTGAAGGAGGTGGGGGGCAGTGCCCTATATCGACTTCCTAGTCACCAACTATGAAGTCAGCTTCAGCAAATACAAGACTCACTGCAGGGTTGGGCAGTATGCCCAAAAAACGTTTTTTTGTTTTTGTTGTTTTATGTATGTAAATGTCTTTTGACAATATAGATTTGCAATACAAATTATAATGTGATATGATGTTTTGATGTCACCTGTATTGCAACAACATTACAAAAAATGAAAACAGATTTCATAAGACCCTAGACACAAGAGATACAGGAAATTCCCACTATAAAGCATTAGTTTAAATATAATATGGGAGAAGAAGGCAATGTAAAGAGGCTGAAGAAAAGGAGGGGGGGGGGGGGTGTGTGTGCTACAGTATGGAAAGACAGTAGCAGTACAGATCTGCTGATCAACAGAAAGTAAAGGAAACTGGGGCAGGGGATTGTGAAGAGGGATAGGGGTAGATAGAGACGGAGGGACAGGGAAGGGACTGGGGCGGTGTGCGTGTGTGTGTGTGTGTGTGGGGGGGGGGGGGGGGGGCGTTGTAGCTGCTGGCAGGGAAAGAGTCTCTCCCCGAGGAACAAGAAAGACTGCAGAGGGCAGAATTGGTCCAGAGTGAAAATGGATCCTGCTGGCTTCAGATGACCTGATCTGGAAAGCAACGAGGGACAGAGAGGGTTAGGAAATTGTAATACGGTAGATGATGGAGATGCAGGAAGCCAGAACCGGAGAATTGCTTACGGATAAAACGGAGCATGAAGGTAAAGCAGTAGGAGAGAGATGGATGAAGATGAAGGAAGAGAAGAGAGAATAGAAGGTTTCAAAGACCACCATGCTTAGCTCTGGGCACCCTGGGGTCTGAGCAACCGGCTCCCTTTTGTCACTACAAGACAAATCACGGCAGCTTTTAAAACCTACATGAGAAATGAATGCAATTTGTCTGCTATGGATTACACACTGGGGGCTGTGAGCGTTTAGTGTGCAACACGAGTCTCGCTCAGTCAGCGTGAAGCAGAGCCACGCTGCAGATCACATCGCCTCCAAGACCAGAACATGAGCAGAGCTTTGCAGAGCAGAGCCTGATACTCATACATTCACACGGGAGCAGCATTTTAATTCTTCAAAGAAAGACAGACAGCAGTTGATGTATATGACAGAACAAAGAACAGGATACAAGTTTTTGCCTGCAGCACTATAAAATATCTATTTGGATAGGATTCAGAAAGGGTATAGGCCTATTGATGTGTGATAAAATGCAGTGCGGTGCTGCCAGTCAGGTTGGCTCGTAAATGTGTCTATTCTCTCTTGTTGAGACCCTAATAAAGGCTACAGTCCAAACATCAGTCTATTAAATCATTTTTTATTTGCATCTGGGACTCGAGTGTGCAATTCTCCACTTTCTCCAGGTTGGTCCAAACATCAGTCTATTAAATCATGTTTTACTTGCATCTGGAACTTGAGTGTGCAATGCTCTACCTTTTTCAGGTTGGAAGGAACATACAGGTGCTCTGCTGGTTCACAAGTAATACTGTCTAACCTACAGTAGTTAGATTATTATAAAAGACTTCAGAGCAGAATCGTGCAGGATCAATATTCATATGTTACTGCATTTTACAGTTCACCACTTATGCTGTATAATTGTACCTGACACCACATACATGCACAGTGTTCAGTTATCATACAAACAAACTAGTTCCTTCATTGAACATTAGAAGTCAAATTCATCACATGCACAGTACAGAGAATGAAAATGTGTAAGGCAGAAAATATGGAAATGCATTGACACTGTACTAAACTCAAATTCAGCTGGATTTATTCCAGTACATTAGTACTGTAGTGCTATCTCAAACATCATTACACATCAAAATCTTGAGTATTAATCTAACTCACTTAGAGTTTCCATGCCCTCCAAACTCCTTAAGCTCCCCAACGTATCTTGTGGGGTGCCGCAGGGTACAATCCTGGCCCGTTTCTCTTCTTATCTTAACAACATAGCAACAAGCTTGTAAACCGTATAGATCAATGTCATAAAGAAAAAAAACATTAAGGAGCTTAACATTATTTTCATTGGAAGTTTTACATCAATTTGTCTGTGATATTGCAAAATGTGTTATTCACACTGATACGTAAAGACAAGGCTGCGGTTTTGTACCAACAGGTAAAGTACTTAATTTTGACAGACAGAAATGTCTTTGTTCTGCCCTACTTCACTACCTGTTTGACTACACCTCTCTTGCCTCCAGACCATAGATTTCACCCACTCCACTGAATAACTTCAGTCTGATGATCAGGCTACTCTTGCCTGGCATTCTGGACACCGCGGAAACCTCATGTGTAAGATCCAGAAAAAATCCAATGTTTTTTCGATGATTTTTTTTGTATATTTTTTATATTTTCTTTGGAAAATGTAAAAAATGTAATACAATTATATAAAATTTAAAAAAAAAGTTATCAAAAAAACACGGCCCCTCACGAATTAGGAGGGCAGGGTGAATCACCAGAACCAAGGACGGGTGTTTTCGATGAATCTAACTAAAGATTGAGTTTGAGGTTATAATGGGTTTGTATAGGAAGGGGGCGTGTCTGATAAAATAAATATCAAATATTTAAATACTGAATCAAGCAACTTAAAAACGGTCTGGGGGGCTCAAAAAAGCCTCAGTAGATGATAACATGACCAAAATATTTTTTTAAAGTGAAATATCCCTTTAAGTGCATTCTCTTCTAAAACAAGCAACTAAGAGTGTCTAGCGCTAAGGTAAAAGTGTAATATATCAGCTACCTACTTTCTTAAGACAAATAGGAAAATCAAATGAGCAAGAGCTAAAACTAATAAGTGTATCAAATAAACAAGATCCAATAAAACAAGAGCTCGTACAAATATTTGACAACAATAGGCAAGGCTAAGAGGAATGGTCAGGGGTAGTGTTTCCTGAAGAGGTGGGTTTTCAGCCTGCGGCAAAAGATGGGCTGTGACTCTACTGTCTTGACGTCAGTGGGGAGTGCATTCCACCACTGTGGGGCCAGAACAGAAAAAAGCTGTGACCGTGTAGATCGGCCCGAAGGACCACTGAGCAATGGTGAAACCAGTCGCCCCGAGGCGGCAGACCGAAGTGGTCGGGCAGGGGTAGATATATATATATATATATGTATATATATATGTCACAGTACGTTTGGAGAACCAGTACGATTGAAGACAGAGCGCTCGTTTTTAGGCACGGGGCTCCTTCGGGGCGAGGCGGGGCTTTTCGAGACAGGGTTTATTAGCGAGGCTCGCGAGGAGGAGAAGGAGGACGCGGCGCTGCGAGGGGGTTTATTACGCGAGGCTCGCGAGGAAGAGGAGCCTCCTCCTCCTCCTCCTCCTCGCGTAATAAACCGTCCCGTCCTCTCCTTCTCTCCTTCTCCTCCTCCTCCGAGGAGGAGAAGGAGAGCGCGGAGAGGCGGGGCTTTGATGCGCCGACGGAGACCTGTCTTTTGTTGTTCCCCCCCACATAGCAACCAGGAAGCTACGCTAGGGGAACCATAATATCTATGAGGGGAACGCTGAACACGCGTTCACACGCACGGCGCGCCGACTTAGTGGAGCTTGAGGCCGAGGAAGCGCGCCCTCGCGCCTCCAGGCGCGAGTGCCCGCGCTGACCGGCCGATGCTCCACTAGTCGACTCAGCGCCGTTTGAGTTGTAAACCGATAGGGACAGAATAGTTCTTTTCATGGATCACTGTGTGTGTGTGTGTGTGTGTGTGTGTGTGTGTGTGTGTGTGTGTGTGTGTGTGTGTGTGTGTGTGTGTGTGTGTGTGTGTGTGTGTGTGTGTCAGGGAGAAAGTAAAACAAAAGCCAGAACACAATAAAAGTATCTAAACAGTCCTGCTTTCAATAAACCAAAAAAAGCATGAGCGCATGCGCGTGTGTGTGCACGTGCGTGTGTGTGCGTGTGTGTGTGTGTGTGTGTGTGACTGTGTGTGTGACTGTGTGTGTGTGTGTGTGGCCATATATGTTTGTGCACAAGCCTGGCTTGTGGCTCCCTCTAGTGCTGGGTGGGTGGTAAAAACGAGCGCGCTTTCTTCAATCGTACTGGTTCTCCAATCATACTGTAACATATATATATATATATATATATATATACCCCTGCCCGACCACTTCGGTCTGCCGCCTCGGGGCGACTGGTTAGATATATATATTTTTTTTTGTATATACATACATACATATATATACATATATACGGTATATATATATATATATATACCCCCATTTTGAGAACCACTGATTTACAGTATTGAGTTTTAAGCCTCAAATCCTTCCATGTCGAATATGTCAAACCACACAAAGACCTTGCCCATGGAAAATAAATAAAAATCCATACCACAAAACACAAAGCTCATCCGTACCACTGGGACTCAGCTGTGAAATTACAGGTTAATCGTGGATGATCGCCTCACCAAAACAGAAAGACGTGGGTAAGCTCAGTGCACTAGTGAATGAGTGCCTTATTAGTTTACAACTTTGATGCATTATTGATTTGAATTGGTGAAAATCTAACCTCAGTTGCAGCATAATAATGAGGGCAAGGCTGCAGCAAGGAGACCATCTATCTGTGTCAACAAACGGCAGGGGAAATTAAACATCCTGACCTTCCTTATGCTTTGGCCTGAGACTCCTTTCCAAGTCCTGTTACACCTCTGAGATTAAGCTGAATGCAGACGAATGTGGCTTTATGAGACAGTGGGAATTAATGACGACTGTAGGTGCTTAACCACTGCTTTTACTGAGGTGATTAAATAAATAAATACATCATTTTAATATTTTTCATAAGGGAAAAATTTTAAACATTGGTCACTTCCCATATACAGATCATTAGCAAGAAAAGCAGCAGTAGCGTGATGATTGTGCTGAAAGTATGGAATCTCTTCTGTTTTTTGACACTGTTCACAAAGTAAACCCTATATACACATACTTTCTTGATCGGGCCAAATTTGGTTCTGAGAACCTTATCTGAAACCGAGCCGAAGTGTATGGACACAAATCCAGAACCACTGAAATACGTTACACGGCACGCTTAATTCTTGCAGTCAAAAAGAGCCATAAAGTGATCCTTATCACAGTAGTTTGAGACTTAAAATGTCATGCAGTATATTCCATTCCAAAGTCAAGCTGTGAATAAGTCAAATTACTTGCTTTTCACAGTGTGCACGTACACTGTGAAAAGCAAGTACCTTTTGACTGCTGCGAAGGAAATAAGCCAGAGAGGAAATTGCATCCAAGTGATGCACACAAGAGAAAAATTTGATTATTACCCAGGATGACTGTGCTATTGTCACAAATGGAAAGCTTCCATTTGATCCCAGAGAATGAGAATGGTATTCTAAAGTATTTCATCAACAATCTCACAGTTTTGTAGCTCTTATCTCTCTGTATGCAGCAAAGGTTAACAGTCGACTGACTTTATTTGTTGATTTATATTCTGAAACAGGATTCGTCTCATGTGTACTCGTGACATTGTCAAATACCTAGGGCGAGCGCCCCCCTGGTGTCCCCCAGCATGTGAATAAATGATGGTCCTTGTCTTGGATCGTGGCTATGTGCCGAGTGCATGTCGCACAGACGGAGAGACACATTCATAGTTCCTGGTTAACCTTGACAGCACTGGGGAGTTGGCCTCCCGTGTCCAATTCATCAATTGATCAAGCACTCAATGTGATCATGCATCTTATTGAACTATTCTTGTCACAGCATAGCAAATAGCCCATGTAAACATAATAGCATGCTTGCTCAGGCTGACACTTATTAACCCTTTGAACCCTTGCATACCTATTCTGGGCATGTCACAATAGTGTGTGTGTGTGACATAGTCGATCCTTAGCTGTCTTCAGAGATATGATGATGATATGTTTTTGAATTTCTAAAGGGGACATGCACATAGGGGGGCTGCCCCATATTTAATAAAGTATACAACAACAATACAACTACAAATATGGTCCTCTGTTAGCCTTTGTCGTTTGTTGACTGTCAGTGATCGCAATGCCTGATCTACAAGCTCCCAACACATTAAAACATTGCTGTGAGCTTGTTGATCTGCTGTTTTTTGCTGTTTTTTTCTGTATTTTGCGGTATTTTTGCCTACAACGCAATGCCTGGCCACAAATCGAGTCATTCAAAGAACAAAAAAATACATTATTATAAATATTATAAAAGGCTTGCGTCGCATCCATATTTGGGCAAGACTGGTGTCATCGTCAAAGATCCACATGGGAGCCATGCCAATTATACTCTGTCTTGTTAAGTATTGACTGCAAAATAATGTTCTTAACAGTAACTGCAAGTACTGCTTAGATATGCGTAGGTGCTTAGAGCATAAATAAGAATGCATGATTTGCCTTGAATTACAGTAACTACATTGAAGAATGAGGCTAGCGTCATTAAATGTTTTCTTATCTTTGTCTTTTAATTGACATAACGACTAAATTGGGAAATTAAGGGGTAACAGTAATTGCCTCCTATAAATTCAAGGACTTTCTTTTTCTTTTTTCCAATCATCAAAGTATGGCCTACAGAAATAAAGTCCGGAATATGCCTTTTACCTCCTGTACTTAGAAGCATGGTCAGTCTTGCCAAATTAATTATAGCTCATATCCGGAAGTCATAGAACTCCACTTTCCCAGCAATAGAATTGTGTTGCTGGGGTCAACATAATTAATCATTGCAATGAACCAACATTTTACTGGAACAACTTTATGAAGCAACAGTGAATGCTTTTTGTACCTCCATCCCTACACATCCACATTGCCGTGTTTACATTATGAAAGCTCTCGCTGGCACTTCATTAAGTTGTTCAGGGAAACATTACAATGCCAGCTTCATCGCAATTATAAGTTCACTGACCACCGCAACAGTACAGCTCTGGGACTTGTTTTAACAAGTTTATGGAAAACAATGAGTTCTATGACTTCTGGATATGAGATTTATTTATTTTCTGACAAGATGGATCATACTCAAAAGAAGGTGAAACACATTTTGGGGTCTTGGACTTTTTGTAGGCTATGTTGGTGATAAGAAAAACTAAAATTATGCCAGCCTTATCCTTTAAAAGCATACATTTTAATAGAAATGCACCACACAAGTTAAGTGCCTGGGGAAAAGAGAAAACAAAAGACACTCTGCTAAAAGTACATAAGAGAACGTAATCAGCTGCTTTCCATCCCATTGGGGAAAACATCCATCCTGGACCAAGGCCAGCCAACTCAACGCAGCCCAGAACACTCAACCTTGAAGAAGGTCTCGTGGAGCTCAGAAAAGAGGAGAGGCATAATACCTGACTCCCATTAGGATGCTGTGTCAAACACACCAGGGACATTGTTAGTGCGCCCTTGAGCAGATCACTCTACCTGTAACTCTGCAAGCTACCAGCTAACACCATGAATATGCTCAAAATGATGATGATAGGGGTGCGTATGAAATGAAGTATCGGCTATGGGAAGAGACAACTGACCTTGTGTATAAATAAAATGGCATATGTAATATTTTCTGAGGTATCAATTTTGTATGTGAGTGTACGGTATGTGTGCATTCATGCATGTCCATGTGTGTGCTTATGTGATGTGAGCATGCAGCCAAGACAGAGATAACCGGCTAAATGGAATGGGACCAATGCATAGCATGTTAGCACCCACCACTACCCCCATACTCTCCCTGGAAATGGAGATTAAGGACTATAGTGACTGTCACACTATGAGGCAGAGAGCAGCTGATGATAATTACCCTTCAAAATAATCATCTAGGAAGCAATGTCACACAGACCCTGAGAGTCCGACTGTGAATTTTCTTAAAGTCCACTGACTGGCTGAGGTGATGTGACCTACTTATCATAGTGGGTGTTTTTGTTACGTTTCGGATCAGTGTGGGCCTACAGTATGGACCATCTCTTCGCACATAAAACATTAAGAAGAGGGGTTTAGGAATAACAACAATGAGTGATCAATCATCATGCTTGAAAACTGCAGTTATCTGCAATATCTATCCATAATTTGATTAGGTCCCCAGACTCTCCCACTACAATCCCTGGATGCCCTGAGTGGAGCCAATACAATGGATTAGGTGACAGATCCAATACACTCATTTAAACCACAAGGTGGTGCCAAAATAATAGTCTCTCTCTCTCTCTCTCTCTCTCTCTCTCTCTCTCTCTCTCTCTCTCTCTCTCTCTCTCTCTCTAACAATTTAAAAGTTCAAGAAGTAATCAATCAGCACTGGAGGCAGGCACACAATCTATCAGTCACTCAGTTTATGCTTGATATCAATCATTTCACTCAAATGGAGCAGTGCATCATAACGTTTTCAGAATAATCAGAATGGAAAGTCTTACTAATTGATGTAGCTGTTGTTTAGCACTGGGTCCTCAGCAATGACAGTCGCACTGAACCCAATTGTGGATGGAATGATTAAACTAGAAGATTAGATTTCTATAACAACCTATGTTAGATCTGACAATGTTATGACTGTGAAATATTGGATAGCCGTTTAGCTAGGCTTCTTAAACTGACCTGTGCCAGTTCATGAGAAATGATAATGAATTGGGGCGACTCGCGTGATGCAACACAGCCAAACGCTGATTGATTGAATGGAAAATCTGAACATTCACTATAAATATAATTAGCAATTCATCAGGCCACTGGTTCTCAACCCTTTCAGGCCACAACCCCCCCAAAAAATCCTATTTGAACTGGGGACCCCCCACCCTGACAAGCACTTGGAATTGTATGAGTTGAGGCATTTCATTTAGACAACATAACAACACCAGTGAGCTTTAGATCAGCTATTGTCAATTGTTTTGCCTCTTTCTCAGGTAATATTTCACATTTTGGACAATATTTGAAAATGTTTTACAGTATAGTTTTTGTTTATTACCTTTGATGCAGGAATTGTGTTTTTTTAGAGTCACTTTAGAAGTGTGCAGATACCCTGTACACACTTACCGTGTACTGCATGTTGGTTTGAGTGTTGAATCATCTGGGGACCCCCCAAAATCCCTTGTGGACCCCCCTGGGGGTCCTGACCCACAGGTTGAGAATCCCTGCATCAGGTTGTACTCTTTAAATTACTCATCTATTTCAGTCAACGGGTTGGGGGGGGCACTCATAATGGGCTTTACATCCCTGGGGGGCAAGCGAGTGTTACATGGCCAATTACAGATTTTGTTTCATGAGGAGGGCCCAGTCCATTAAGCTCTTTGAAACGTTATTATAAAGGTTTAAAGGGATCGTTTGTTTAAACAATGACAAACACTCTTACAAAATATAAGTGATGATTGAGGGGCTGATTGGTGGTGTCATTTACTATGTGAGTGCTAGAAATGGCTCTGTGGATCATGTCTGAGAGTTTGGGTGTGGGAAGGCAAAAGATTTTAGGGGCAGTATGTGTAGTGAGTGATGGCACAGGGAGGCAATATTATTTAACATTTGTGAAATATGTTACATTGGACCGCTTTACACTGTATATCTTTCATAATCATACGGTATTAAGTTCAACATAATATATGCACATATCTATATACAGTATGTTAAAAATATATGCACGTTTACTATGTACATGAACAGCTATGCTCAACTTACAGTATACGTATCCCTTGCAAATAAAAAAAACTGAGGCATAGGCTATTATGAGCTATGTACAGGAATATATTTTACATGTCTACATACTATATGCAAATATGTGAACTTGAATGTGCCATATCGGTATACTGTAAGTGATATGAACTATTATGAGGCATTTTCTTCTATATTATATAGATACACATATTATATTAACCCGAATTTGTCGTGTCATATACTTGCCATATATTTACATGCACGTTCATATATTTTATTTCTGTTTGTAATTAAGTGGAACATGAAACACACCTATGGCTAAAATGAAGCACTTCTGGTACCAATTAGACACCATTGGTAGTCTAACTCCTACTTATTCAACCTCTTAAACCCTTAGTTACCCAGGGTCCCCTAGGGCTCTACAGTATACTAGGCCCACTCTTGTTTTCTGTTTTTCCCCTGGCCGAAACGACACGATCTATACAATCTTGTGACATGTTGTGAGCTTGAACTGTAGATCAGCTATTCTTGCAGAATGTTCACCCCCACAATAGGGATGCTAGCATTCATGCGGTTAAATGGACCGATGGACTCACGTGTCCATCGGTTTCTAAATTGCATAAGCACTGTTTAGACAAAAGAGGAGCCATGTGTTCTTTTCCCCTGAAAAGGTTGAAAATACCATGCGACCTCTAGAGATCAGCTCCTATGACCTTTCTCACAAATCAACAAACAGCCTGCATTCTTGCTTTGCACCTTGACACCTGTCAACATCTGAGGGGATTTCATAGGTGAAAAATAAGGTCATACTGGTGTTATGTCTTGCCCTTTGGCAGTTTTTTATTTAATTGTACAGTATGTGCTTTCTCAAGTCTCCAGATTGAGCAACCATTTATATACAATGTTATTATTTGCAGAGAAACAAAAGCCCAGGGCATGGAGACTCCATGCCCCCCTTTAAGTCTATGCAGCCCTGGTGCTTAAATATCTAAGCTATTTAAAGGACGACTTCACCGCTTTTCAACCTATCTTCATATAATTGGTCCTCACTAATACTCATGATAAAATGGTACAATCTTTTTCTACTCGGTCTGTGTCTCAGAGGAGGGCTGTGGACAGTTCAGAGTCCCGTCTACCAGTGACATCATCAATGGGGAATCCAAGCTAATAGAAACTGCAGGCTTTCTATTCCTGGAAAGTTGCAATGCAATAAAAGAAGCCATTTTTCTCGTGTTAATAAAAATCTAAATAAAAAATGTGAAATCTTGTTGGAAAAAAAAATCTTGCCTAACGATGATGTCACTGGTAGACAGGTTTCTGGACTGTCCACAGCCCTCCTATGAGACACAGACCAAGTAGAAAAAAATGGTACCATTTTATCATGAGTATTAGTGAGGACCAATTATATGAAGATAGGTTGAAAAGCGGTGAAGTCGTCCTTTAAGCACAAGAACACTAGCTTTATTCTGGGGTCGAGCATTTAGTGAAAATAGCCGATCTACAAGCTCACAAAGCATTGTGTTGTGACCCATTGTGAACATTGTGACCACTGAAGTATATAGGCTTTAAGTGGCAATTTGACTGAACTACAGTAAAGGTTGGTCATTTGCATCAGTGTTTTCATTTGACATCGTGACAGCATATCATTTGGCATCAGCAAAGGGTGTTATCTTCATAATGGCCTCTCATGTTACAATAGCTGGGAGATAAACAAGACTAAGTGTGTATGGTGAATGTCAAAGGACAAACCTCAACCTGGTCATTACAGTAAAGTGTTTGCAGACAATAGTCACATTCAATAACATGAGATACAGCCATATTACTCAACTGAGAGAATGGTGTCACATATTGGATGGGGAGGAAAATAGGTTCAGGGATGCTTTTCCCATGATAGTACGTGGACCTTATATTACAATTACAGATAGATTGTTTTATTCAGAACATTCCCAAGCATCAAGTAACCCACTGGCGTGTTCATAATAGAGCCTATATAATAACAATGATGACAATAATGTATGAACGAATTATGTTGCACACAGTAGACACGTCTTCCATTAGCTGAGCTGCTTTATCACAAATGTAATTGTCATATGATATTGTGATCAGTCTTTCAATAATATTCACTATTGGTATCTAAATTAAATCAGTGGGAGTCAATCAAGTGCCAACCACCATTCCCATTCCCTTATGAGGGCAGGAAAAGCAATGAGGTATTTGGATCTAATTTTGGGCAGCATAACATTGTTGATAGAGTTTAAATTAATTTTACACATGCCCTCAGGGACAAACATAAAGGTATACTGAATATATTTAATTGTTCATAGCTTCTATTCTCAGAACTCATTAGCTTAATCCATATTTTGGTATACCACAATCTGTATCCTGGGGGCAAGAAGTGAAATCATTGAATGATCATGTATTACAGTTATCCACACATTTCCATGGATGAAGTTGAATCTTTTATGTACTGCCTTTATTCTGATGAAGAGCATGTTGATCAAAACGTGTCATGCTTCTTTGTGAGATTAAAACAAAAGATGATACTGTAAGATTAGATTTATCTTTATGTGCATTACATTTGTCACCAAATAAAAAGCCTGATTTAATGCAGATTTTTAGACTATTGGATCACAGTGTTTCCTGTTGACACTGTGGACAGCAAGATGCATGCAGTATGCAAAAGTGAGAGTATTATATGAATGTAGTCTGATGAAATATCAGTTTGCTGAAAGACAATTGACACATTAACCTCTTGAACCCTAGCATCCCTATTTTGGGCATGATATAATAGGTAAACATTTGTCAAAAATAGGCAAGCTCACAATGTGTCGCATTGTGACATGTTGTGAGTTTTTAGATCGGATTAATTTTGGCAACGACATTTGGTGTACAGGGAGAAAATGAGGGAGCCAAGAATAGAACCAAGTTACCATGTGCTTGAGAGTTCTGTGCATAACGCTTAAATTCTACAGCAGGAGTTTTCAGGTGAGAGTAGACAATATACTATATTTTAGGGATATTGTATTCTTTCTTGTTCCACTTAAACTGTCTTTAAGTCTAAAAGTCTTAAAACACATGGTTGATTTTAGTGGTCTGAACAGGACTGCTGGTGCCGAAATGGCAGAAAGAGAAAATCACCTCACAATTAATGTGAACAAGAGAGCATGACACATCTCACAATAGACAACACTTTTGTGCTGAAGTAAGAGTGGGTGTCGCCCCACATGGCATATTGATTGAAGAGAGCTGGCAAGGTGCACATACTGGAAAGAAATTAATAATACACAGTATTAAGGACAAGGATTGTCAGCAATTTAGAATCTTTTGCATTCACAGCATTATTCAAAAGACAAGTGTTTTGGCATCGGCTTTCCCACAAGACATTTTGTTCAGATAGAAAACTGGAGTGAACTAAGGGCGGATTCAGACTATGGTCCCCGGTGCGCACCCCGGACCACATGGCAGATGTTGTGGTAGTGTGAACGTAGCGTACCGTTCCCCGTAACGCATCACCATACCGTACCCGAAACCACCTGGGGAGGTAGTCTCGGGTCCGATTGCTGCGGACTCGGGAACGGAACGCGGCAGTGTGAATCCATCCGTACCAAGAGAAGGAAGTGGACTGCTAATCATATATCATTTATATGTTTTTATAATGACGCATTATTTTAGCTGGGTTATACCTTCTCATAGTTCTACTTGAATGTTGACAATAAATAATAATCCCGCTAGTGTTCGAGTAGCGCGAGCCGTGAAAAATAATAAACAAAAAACACATGTGGCGAACGTATATATAAGGATAAATATACCAAGGATTAGTCCGTGACGTCACTGCTAAAATACCAAGGATGCATCAGTGACGTGACTATCATATTGATAATAACAGAGACGCGAGAGATGACGTTACATTTAGAGCTTTCAAAGACCAATGCACACACTGTTTTGGTTGTGTATTGTTGTTCTGTTATTATTATAACTCAAGACAATGTCAGGAACACAGTCAAACTTTATTATTCACTTTAAACTCTGACAAGTGACTCTTCTGTGAATGACATTCTCTATCTCCCAAAGCCCCATAGTCAACAGCGCCCCCTATGAGGCACATATTTACCATTACTGTTGCATGACGTGTACTCGAGTACGGAAGAATTTTGGCCAATGTGAATGCTGGCCAGCTGAGAGAGGCCAATCGTACTCGGGAACGGTTCAAATCAATCGGACCCAGTTTGAATCCGCCCTAAATTATAAGTCAAAGATCACTTCTCAAATTGCCAATCTACAAGCTCAAAATGTCTCACACTGCAACACGTTGTGAGCTTGTAGATCGTCTATTTTATCTGTTGATGTACAACGAAGTATACAGGGTGTATGGGGTTAAACAACCATATCCATCCATTGTGGTCATGATATTGACATAATTGAAATGATTTTGACATTCAGATGTAATAACTATAATGAGTCAGTAGACTGAAAGGATTTCCTGATTATTATAGTTAATAATAATAATTTAGTCCCCACTCCTTGGGGTGTTTTTTGTCGCTGCATATGTATATGTATATACAGTATGCACTTCACTAAGAGCAGTGCAAGGCCATTTTACGGTGCTCGGGAGCAATTGAGGGTTAAGAGTCTTGTTCAGGGACACACATCGACACTTTGCTGGCCTGCAATCGAACCTGCGACAACCAGGGCCTCTGGCTTCGCACACTTGGTTCCACGCGGCTGCCCAGGCGGTGTCACTAACCACTCAGCTATGGCTGCCATGTGTCAGCTACAGGGGATTTAAGTTTCCAGGCATTATTAGCATCTTAGCTGTACACGGAGTACACAAACAGTCTACACTAGTTACTCACTTGGGAAATTTGAATTTACACTATTCGAAAGTAGGCTACTCAACAACAAAAAAGAAAGGTGAGATTTTTAAATAAATCTACTCAAACATCATTATTTCTTTGGTTTATCTTGGATCCTGTTTTTGAATGATCTCTTTAGACTGTTGTTGCACTTAGGAGAGCAGCGAGGATATTGCTGTGCTGCTGTGTTCCAATCTCAGCCTCTCCCACAGGGCTTATTGCTTCAACTAGAGCATGTGAAAATCAAGTGCTGTGAGCTACAGTACACTTAGTGAATGACATGTAGGCTGTTTACCATTGCAAGCGGTGGGCACACTCATTACTTATGTGGTATCCTAAACGACGGAGGCCCTGTCAACGGTTAGGGTGTTCATAAGATCATATGATGTCATATAGCATAATTTGAACTGCATAACATCAAAGACGATGTTGTGGGCACACGTGGTTCCAGGTGCAAATTAATATCAGCGAGGTGATTGATGCCTGAACTATTGAATCAACCATATAGTGAAAGACATTACAGTATGTGTGGAGTATCCCCATCACCAGATATATGATCAAATTATAGAATCAAATGCTACCAGGCAGCATCACAATACAGATGATGAAACTGCATCACTGAGATCAGTCCTTAAGAACTATCAGTTCCCTAATCACGTTGTACCCTGTAAGAGCCCACTACTGTATGTTCCCAATGGCATACACATGCCCATCACATATTGTACTATACACACACATGCACTCACATACGTACTGTACTCATGTATGCAAGAACACACTCACAATCACACACATTAAAATGCAACTGTTTACCCTGACAATATGTTATTAGAGTGATTTACAACTGTCAGTCACTGATGGTTACCCAGAAAACGTGATCAATATTCATTAGCTATATGAATCAGATTGCTGATGCACTAGTGCGGCGCAGCTAGCTTGATATCCGTGTGTTTGGCTTGTTGTGTGCAATATTGCTAAGAATCGAAGAATGGACACTATTTAGTTAGTATAGCTAATTATCATTCATGTTGGCACATACAGTACTGTACTGTTGTTGTCGTCGTAGCATTCATGTTTCTTGCGTTCCTGGTGGTGATCATGTAATCTGCCTCTAGACTGTGGCACAGTTGTTTAGTTACATACACTAGCCCATACCCGTGGGGGGATATGCGCACATGATCTGGCAACCTGGGAGCCATTCATCCCATAGCTCGTGGGGCCATCCCACAGCTGGGCAGCCGTAACCATGGCGACATTCTTTTACACAAAAACGCTAATAAACAGCTTGGTGAAATCGAAAAACAGGCTTCGCTGTTCCGTGCACATGATAATGGTGAATGGCTGTGTGCAAATTCAAATCAATTGCTCCAGCCACTGAGGAGAACCGGGCAGAACGATTTTGGCCTCACCACTACAGAGGTTTGTAGAATTATAGGAGGATGTAACTAAACAACTTGCGGTTTAGTTTCATAACTAAACAACTACATAATGTTTACATACGTGTAGATACTGTACATGTACATATATGTACATAGCATTTCTAACTGCTGTACAGGTGAGTACATCATCACTGACTCCCTGCAAGTTTCAATCAACACGTATAAAACCCCTCGCGTGACGTAGGCTAATCCTCTTTTGCTTCTCTGCATGGCAGATGCAACATGGCTCAAGACATACTAAAAACAACAATTGTAAAACTTTTCGATTTCTAACGGACCGAAACCAGCTCTAGCCCATAGCGGTGGTACTTGTACCAAACCGCGGGTTTTCCTCCTTAAATCTTAAGTTCCGCCCCCGCGTCTATCTTCTTTCTTCCAACTTTTACCTTACTACTACTAGTTTTCCTCCTCACGTGCTAGCACGGTCAAGCCAGAGTTAGCTGCTAAAGCTATTAGCCTAGCAGCTAAAGCTAATTAGCCTAGCTCTCCGTCAGTCGCTGTGTTAAAGCCTAGCCTAGCGTTAGCGTTAGCCTACTAGCCAAACACTCGACGCTAGCCTTTGCAATGGAGGAACCACGCACATGCGGCCTTCTGGATTGGCGCATGCTCATCGCCGGAGACGATCCCCATGGGTTCTGCATCTCCTGCCTCGGGCTCCAGCATGCCTTTGCAGCGAGGCACTTCCCGATGCACCAGGACGCTGTGAGGACTGCACGTTCTTCTCCACACTGCACCTCGACTGCCGCCTGGCCAGGGCCAGGGCACTCGTCGGAGGAAGCAGCGGGGATTCGTCCCAGCGTGGCGCGGCTCCAGAGGCACCCCGCGTGCGTGGTGGGCCCCCCCACGTGCGTCCCCAGATCACCATGGGCCCAACAGCAGCCCCAACGCCCCCGAGCAGCGCAAGCCACAGCTCGCGGCGCCACCAGGCTGCCACACCGGCCGTTGAACACGGCACTCCAGCAGCAGCGCAGGCTGTGCCTGGCGGGTCCAGCCAGGTGCAGCCTACTAGCGGCTCTTCCTCCCCCTCCTACTATCCAACTACTCCTCTACTACCGCAGGCATACAGGGACGGCAGTGCGTCGCCAGAGGACAGCGAGGGCTCCGACAACGGCAGCATGGACGAGGGGGAGAACGAGGGTGAGCTACCCTCCTTCCAGGAAGTCTCCGGGGAGGCCACCATGTCCAGTCCTCTACACGACGACACCCTGGAGGCCTCAGGCGGTTGATCGGAGTCCAGCTGGCCGGCTAGGCTGGAGCTGAAATCCGACCCCGCCAAACGTGAGGAGCCCATATCGGCGATCATCGAAAGGGCCCTCGCTAGGTGTGGCCTCGAGCGACCGCTGGATGAGCGAGCCTCCATCGCTCCTGACGACGAGTACCAGGGCTTGGCCCCCCAGGACCAGCGTCCACCCAGGTCCAGGAAGAACCCGGTCGCCAAGGGCTTCGCGAGGACCCTGAAGTCCATCTGGGAGAACCACTCCGAGCCCTCAAGGTTAGGCTTTCCGCTCGACGTGGTGGACGCTCCAAAAATGGGCCTCATCGCCTGCCCCCCCATGGACCCCGTGCTGGCCCAGGGTATCGTGGATCAACGCGGCGCGGTGGCCCTGACCCCCGTGCCTCACTTCACCATCCAGAAGGAGAAATCACTCTCTGTGGCAGTGAAAAAGGCCTACAAATCGGCGGCGCTGGCGGCGCGTGCGCTCAACATGGTGGCTATCCTCCAGGGCTCGACCGCTAAACGTCTGACCGAGCTGAGGGAGGCTTGGGGCGACGACGCAGAGTTGGAGGCCCTGCAACAACTCACCATAAAGGTGACTCGCCACGCCACGGCGTGGGTAGGGAAATCCATGGCGGCCAGCGCAGCAATTGAGCGAGCACGCTGGCTCGACCGCGCCGATTTCTGCCCGGAGGTAACTGACACGAGGAAGATGGTCACGGCGCTCCCGCTGAGACCAGACAATCTGTTCCCGGGCGCCTCAGAGTTCCTCCGCGTCTCCACCGAGTCCAGGAAGGCCCAGAGAGAAGCAGCGGCTGGCGTACTGGAACCCGCACCTCCTGCATCTTCCAGGCCCCGCAACGAAAGGCCCGCCGGCAGAGGACGTTCCTCCTCCTCTCGCCGTGGACAGACCAGCACCTCACGGTTCTCCTCGGCCCAAGCGACCTCAAGGGAGAGACCCCGGGAAGCGGGAAGCAGCCGGGGATGTGCATGCGATGAATCAACGCTCTCATCTCATAAGCCCACAATGCCTGGAACACCCGAATTCCGGTGTTCCAGACATTGCTGGGATAAACTCTGTGCATGTTTTGGATCATACAAAGGTAATAGAAAAACCGACGTCACCCCCGTCCACCAGGGGGCGCAAAAGCGCCAGTGGAATAAAGTCACGTCGGTTTTGTCTTCAGTCCACCAGGGGGCGCCAAAGCGCCACTGTGGGACGGAAGCATTTGGGTCAGGAAAAGCGGACCTCTGTCGCCGCCATTTTGGAGGGACAGATGACCCCTCAGTTTTACCACCACACATGCACAAGGCCTCGTTCGCCGCTGGAGGGCGACAAAGCACCTCCTACAGGGAAGGCCGGTTTGTCGATGCTCCGTCCCGAGCCGTTGGGCTCAGACAAGATGGCGACGACCACGGTAGGCCTAATATTGACATCGGGGAGAGTTCCCGTGGCCGGCCACGTGACTCCCTCGAGTCTCCCAGGCAGGCCATCGCTACCTCTACTGTCTCTAGCGGGGACCACACACATGGCCCCGTTGGTGCAAGGAATCCGTCTGTCGACATACATCGACGACTGGCTCTGGGGGCGGGCTCGAGGAAGGAGGTGTTGCAACACACGAATGTGGCCATCTCTCACCTGACGTCGCTAGGCTTCACCATCAACGCCCAGTAGAGCGTGTTGGTTCCGTCCCAGCGGACCACCTTCATAGAGATCTTACTGGACTCGAACACGCTCATGGCACGTCTGTCCCAAGACAGGATAGACAGCTTTTTGGCCTGTGTGAGGTCTTTCAACGTGGGGCGTCAAGTCAGTTACAGGCTGTGCATGCAAGCGGCGGGTCTCATGGCTTCGGCTATACACCTGGTCCGTTTGGGCAGGCTCCACATGAGACCTTTTCAGAGGTGGATGCAGGCTCTCGGGATCCTGTCCACTCTGGGTTCTCAGAAAGTTTTGGTGCCTCCACGGTGCGTGGAAGCACTCAGACCGTGGTCACAAGCAGCTTTTCTGTCCGAAGGGGTCAGTGTAGGTGTTGTGACATCACGGAAGGTCATCACCACGGACGCCAGCCTGACGGGCTGGGGGGCCGTCCACGAAGGCCGCTCAGCCAGGGGGGTGTGGGACATCAGTCTATGGAAGGCCCACATCAATTACCTGGAGCTGTTGGCGGTGTTTCTCGCTCTCAAACACTTCGAGTCTCGCATCCGCGGTTGTCATGTCGCGATCAGGACAGAAAACACCACGACCATGTGCTATATCAACAGACAGGGAGGCTTGCGCTCCCAGGAGTTGGACAGCCTGGCATGCGAGTTGACGCTTTGGTGCGCCTCGCGTCAATACGGGCTTCGCATGTACCGGGTCTCCTGAACAGCGGAGCGGACTTGCTGTCCAGGGGCAGACTTTGGTACGAGAATTGGTCCCTCAACCCGTGGGTGGCGGACCTGATCTGGGCCAGGTTTGGCCGGGCTCAGGTCGACTTGTTTTCCTCCAAAGAGAACGCGAAGTGTTCTCGCTTTTTCTCAGTGAGGGTGGGGACCCTTCCCTGGGCCTGAATGCCCTAGCACACGACTAGCCGGACGAACTGCTGTATGCGTTCCCGCCACTGGACCTGATTCCCCCGACACTGGAGAGGGTGAGGCTTCAGGGTCGGTCGGTGCTGCTAGTGGCTCCGGCATGGGGTGTGTGGAGGTCAGAGATAACACCTCTCCTCTACGCCGAACCTTGGCCCCTCCCACTGTACAGGGACCTGCTACGGCAGGGAGGGGACGACATCTTCCACGAGCGACCTCAGGACCTAGACCTGTGGGTCTGGCCCGTGAGAGGGAGACCTTGACTTCATGTGGCCTGCCCTCTGATGTGGTGGCTACCATCCAGGGCGTGAGGGCCGTTTCCACGAGGGCTGCGTACGACGATAGATGGAAAATGTTCGTGTCTTGGTGTCTGGAACAATCACCGCCAGTGGTGGCTTTCCAGGCCCCGGTACGCAGCGTCCTCATCTTCCTGCAAGACAGGTTGAGTCAGGGTCTGGCTTTCTCGACGGTTAAGGTGTACCAGGCGGCCATTTCCGCTTGTCACGAGGGTTTCGATGGCATGACGGTTGGCCGACATCCTCTGGTGCGTCGTTTTATGAACGGTGCCAGGCGGGCCAGACCGGTTACTAGGCCTCTTTTCCTGGCCTGGGACAAGGCGGTGGTACTGGATGCACTTTGCCATCCACCGTTCAAGCCTTTTGAGTCTGTGGATCTGAAGATCGTTAGTCTCAAAACGGTCCTTTTAGTTGCTTTGTCTACAGCTAAACGGGTCAGTGACATGCATGCGCTCTCAGTGAGTTCGGAATGCATGAGGTTCTCGGGCGACAACGGAAGGGTTTTGCTTAAACCCAACATGGCGTTTGTTCCCAAGAACGGGGTGGTGACCCAGGCCCCGGTTGAGCTGGTAGCTTTTCATCCACCTCCTTTTGCTTCAGCGGAGGATAGACAGCTGCACTGTCTTTGTCCAGTGAGGGCTTTGAAGCTCTACTGTCAGAGGACAGCGATCGGCCGGTCTTCGTCACAGCTTTTTGTCTCCTTCGGCCCAGGTGGTCGGAAGAAGGTGGTGGCTAGGGCGACGCTTTCTAGATGGATCTTGGATGCCATTAGGCTGGCCTACGTCAGTGGTGGCGCTCCAGTTCCAGAAGGACTGAAGGCTCACTCTACTAGAGGCGTGGCTGCATCCTGGGCCCTCTCCAGGGGAGTTTCGGTCCAGGAGGTATGCGCGCTGCAAACTGGTCGTCTCCGTCGACTTTTGCAGCTTTCTACAGCCTGGACGTGGCGGCGTCATCAGTGGCGCACGCTGTCCTGGGCGTAGCGGCTGTCTCTAGCTAGAGTAGGGGAGGTTGGACAGGTTTTGTTACCCTGTTTTTCTCTCTCCTGCCTTCCTTCTCCTAAGTCCCCTCGGGACCACCGTTGGTAGGGTCCCAGGGGAGGGGGCCCTGTTTCCTTATGTTTACTTATGGGACAGACTTGTGTCTGTTCATTAGTTAAATAAGGCAGACTTGGTCTGTCAGGGTCTACTTTCTGTCTATATCCCGCACCCCGGCCCGGAGGGCTGGGGCCCCCGTGAGGCCGGAGGTCACACACGTGGGGGCGGGGCCTTGGAGGCTGGGGGGCGTGCGGGACTGTGAGGGTTTTGTATGGCTATAGCCCCAGGGGGGTTTATGAATCCCATAGTGAGTATGTTACGGAGAATTTGACAAGAAACTCGACGTTACAGATGTAACCCCGGTTTCTTTAGAATTCGGAGTAACATACTCACCTAACACCCCTTTTTGTGTGCATCTGCATGCAGAGAGCAGTTGTTAAAGAGGATTAGCCTAAGTCACGCGGGGGGGGGGGGTTTGTACCCCTTCCGGTCTTCCGGTGACGTGACATACCCTTCTCAGCCAATGAATGGCCCGGGAGTTTATGGTATGTGGCTCTGTGCATCGCCAGGAGGCGCTGATATCCCATAGTGAGTATGTTACTCCGAATTCTAAAGAAACCGGGGTTACATCTGTAACCTCGAGTTTCTTCTAATGCGTAAATAACAACTCATTCATGGGTAGTAATATATTATTATATCATGATGTCATGTCTTACATTACATCCAGGGTGTAGGACCAAAGCTCTCTCTCTCTCTCTCTCTCTCTCTCTCTCTCTCTCTCTCTCTCTCTCTCTCTCTCTCTCTCTCTCTCTCTCTCTCTCTCCAGTCCAGCAGTGTTAGGTGACCCCAAGATACATTTTGCATCAAATAACTGTATATATCTTGTCCTCTCTCAGACAGACGGCATACATTCTGGTTTATTCCAGTGGTTAGAGACAGAAGAGAATGCAGATTATTAAGGAAAGAAAATAAATAAATAAATTAAGAAAGAAAGAAATGTAGGGTATGGTAAAATAGTGATTGCGTGCGCGCCTGTGTGCATGCATGTGTGTTAGGTTAATGGAATGCTTATTAGAATATGACGCAGGCTCTGAACATTACAATGAGATGGGTTATTATGGGTTATTATGGGTTATTATGACGCAGGCTCTGAACATTACACAATGAGATGGGTTATTATGGGTTATTATGACGCAGGCTCTGAACATTACACAATGAGATGGGTTATTATGGGTTATTATGGGTTATTATGACGCAGGCTCTGAACATTACACAATGAGATGGGTTATTATGGGTTATTATGGGTTATTATGGGTTATTATTATTATGCTGTCTTCTGTATTTTAATTCTCACCGGAGAGAACTTGTGTTGTGGAGGAGAGAGCCTTGTGGGGAAACACTGGGTTTTGAGCTTTGGTTGGAACATGTACTCTCACGGAGCAAAACATTACCTCAGTACACCGGAGAGCTATTGAGCCTGTCAAAAGAAAATGGGCAGTAAAGTGTTTCTTCCACATTCTAAAGTAGGAGAAAGGACAAACGAGGACAGCTGGGATCACTTACAAGGGGATGAAATCCATTGTTTTCCACTTCAGGTTAAGAACTACAGCAGGGTAAAACATGGCAGACTGCATGAGACTAACCTTATATTATACCGTAAGGAAATCAACACAGCTGCAGCTTATCAAATTAATAATCGCATGTTAGATTTACATGACCAATGTGCATTGTTAGGGGTCAGGCCTATATTCCCTCAGCCCTATGCTCCCTCTGTTTAGGTTTGGGGTGGGGATTGTGATTGTGATTGAGATTGGGATTGGGATTGGGATTGGGATTGGGATTGGGATTGGAATTGGGATTGGGATTGGGGACAGGATTAGGATTAGGATTAGGATTAGGGTTGGGTTTGGGGTTGAGGTTAGCGGTTAGGTTTGAGGGAACAGAGGGCTGAGGAAACATAGAGTAGGCATGCTCTCCAATGAAAATACTGCAGTTTCTATGCCTGCACATTGGTACAACCATGGCTCTAGACACAGCTAAATCTAACACACCCATTATTCATTTGAATCGCTGCGGCTGTGTTGCTTACTAACCTGCCATGTTTTGAATCTGCTGTAATGTTTAGCCTGAATCATAAAACAAACTACAAAATCAGCCTAGGGTTGCACCTTTAAAAGGCAATAATAGCAACAGTCCCCATACACAAACTAAATATAATGTATGGCCAATTGGCCTTATAGTCCATGCAAATAGATTTTTGACAAACCTATTTTGGACACGGCTTCACGAATGCAAATAAACATTTCCGCATAGGCGTGTTGCGTGTAACCACATAAGATTAAATAGTTTGTAATCACTTTGACAAAGGTATTGCAGAGTTACAAATGCCATTCATTACAATATCATGTACTGTAATATTACCATCAACACAGACAGAGGTGTAATACAATGTCAGTTCATATTCGTAGTAGGGAGCGCCATGGAGAACGGCTGCTTTCGTCATCGCTCCGTAGCGTCGCAACGTTTTTCCATCTTTTTAGTATTTTTTAGCCTTCTCTTTTTTTCCTACACCGTCGGGTGTCTGAGGAGTTATGACAGACAAGCACTTATGGATATCAGCACAGCGATTACACACAGAATTCCGGACTTTTTTGCGGAAAATCCTCCACTCGGTTGGATGGGGGGAGGGCTTCCCTTTGTCCCGGCCGGGACACTAGCACGGAAACGGCGAAGAAGGCGCCCAGGTCGACGAGGGAAAAGAGCGGGTCTCCTCGTAAGAACAACAAAACGTGGATATAAACCTGCACTGCCTTCAATCCTGCTAGCGAACGTTAGATCTCTGTGTGAATCAAGAACAGTGACCACTATGGACGACTTACTGGCGCGCGTTAAATACAACGCAGAGACGAGGAGCACTTGTATTGTTGTGCTAACAGAGACGTGGCTAACGGAGTTAGCATCTGATTCTTCCATCACTCCCCCTGGTTTCACCGTGTATAGAAAAGACAGAGACACTGTACTAAGCGGTAAGCAACGTGGGGGGGGAGTTTGTGCCTTGATCAACAACAACTGGTGCAAAGATGTTAAAATCCTAGATAGTCACTGCTCACCAGACCTTGAACTTTTAATCATAGCCTGCCGTCCTTTCTACCTACCACGCGACTTCAGCATTGTGATTGTAGCCGTTGTTTACATTCATCCTGGAGCTAATAAGGACACAGCTATGAGGGAATTACACCAGGCGATCAGTGCACAAGAAAATCGCCACCCGGACTGCGCAGTCATCTGCCTAGGCGACTTCAACCAGACAGACTTAAAAAAGGTCTTTCCCAAATTCCACCAGCATGTCGCCTGCAGCACCCGTGGTGACAATATTCTTGACCACTGCTACACACCCTTCAAGGATGGATACAAAGCTCTCCGCCGCCCACCGCTAGGAAGCTCTGACCACTACGCCATCCAGCTGCTACCTGCCTACAAACAGAGGCTAAAAAGGGAGCCGGTCATTGAGAAGGAAATCCGAATCTGGTCTGAGGACACAGACGCTATGCTACAATCCTGCTTCTACCAGACTGACTGGGGGATGTTTAAGAACGCCGCTGGGAATAACATCAACGAACTCTCAGACTCAGTCACTGGCTTTATCAGTAAGTGCATAGATGACATAGTCCCAAAAAAGACAGTTCGGATCTATCCCAATCAGAAACCATGGATGGACAGCGGAGTACGTGCACATCTGCATGAACGGGATGCTGGTTTCAAATCTGGCGACGTGGAAACGCGCAACACGACGCGCGCGGCCCTAAACAGCGCCATCAGGAAGGCGAAAAAGGCCTACACAAAAAAGATGCAAGACAAACTCAGCAATGGCGACATCAGGAGCACATGGCAGGCGGTACACACCTTGACAGACTGCAAAACAAGAACCAGAAGCGAGGTGAACCCGCCTGCCTCCCTCCCCAACGAACTGAACACTTTCTACGGCCGGTTTGAGATCAGCCCCAACCGCGGCAGCCAAGCGGGGCCATCAGCAGCACCAGCAGAGGAGAACCCTCTAACCATCTCGGATAGAGAAGTGCGTACAGCCTTCGCACGGGTCAACATCCACAAGGCAGCCGGACCTGATGGGATTCCAGGCCGGGTCCTTAAGGCATGTGCAGACCAGCTGGCGGGTGTCTTCGCTGACATCTTTAACCTCTCCCTCTCCCAGGCTGTGGTCCCTGCAGGGTTCAAAATGTCAACCATTGTGCCCATTCCCAAAAAGGCCAAAGTGACATGCCTGAACGACTGGAGACCTGTCGCTCTCACCCCGATCGTCAGCAAGTGCTTCGAGAAACTGGTGAGGGAATACATCAGCTCCACGCTACCTGCCTCGCTGGATCCGTGGCAGTATGCATACTGCAAAAACAGATCCACCGACGACGCTATTGCCATGGCTCTCCACACCGTCCTCTCGCACATGGACAACAAGCTGCTGAAGGACAAATATGTACGTATGCTGTTCGTGGACTACAGCTCAGCATTCAACACCATTGTCCCAGCAATACTTGACAAAAAGCTCAGAGACCTAGGGCTACACCCAAGCATGTGCGACTGGATACAGGACTTCTTGTCCAACCGACATCAGGTGGTGAGAATGGGCAGCATCACATCCGACCCCCTGACCCTCAACACCGGAGCACCCCAGGGATGCGTGCTGAGCCCTCTCCTCTACTCCCTGTACACGTATGACTGCACAGCCACACATGTCTCCAACACCATCATAAAGTACGCGGACGACACGACAGTGATAGGCCGAATCGTCAACAACGACGAGTCTGACTATAGAGAGGAGATCAACTCACTGGCACGCTGGTGCAGGGAGAACAACCTCTCTCTTAACGTCGACAAGACCAAAGAACTGATCGTGGACTTCAGGAGGCCGCGGAGAGACCATGCGCCCATCCTCATCGACGGTGCTGCAGTGGAAAGGGTCAGCGAGTTCAAGTTCCTCGGAGTACACATCGAGGAGGACCTCAAATGGGAGACGCACACCACACACGTGAGGAAAAAGGCTCAGCAGCGACTGTACTGGCTCCGCCGCCTGAGGAAGCTCGGAGTAGGACGTCGCATCCTCAGGCTGTATTACAACAGTTCGGTTGAAGGCATCCTAACAGGCTGTGTCACGGCCTGGTACGGGAAATGCACTGCCCGAGAAAAGATCAGCCTACAGCGAGTAGTGCGATCGGCAGAGCGGATAATGGGAATCGAGCTCCCAGCGCTCCAGGAACTGTACAAAAAGCGGTGCGTGGTCAAAGCCAAGCGCATCATCAAGGACAAGCACCACCCAAGTCACAGACTGTTCAAACCCCTACAACGACCGCGACCGGGCAAGGGGCTCTACCGCAGTATCAAGAGTTCCACCACCAGGTACTGGTGTAGTTTTAATCCGGCTGCTGTCAGGATGCTGAATGAGGCATAAGCCTTGCTCAGCAGCCTGACAGCAGGCGGTGCAAAACCTTTCTGGCTCTTCCTGAACACACCTGTGGATTATACCAGGGACAATGACTTGGACTTAGCTCCCCCTCGGACACACCTGTGGACTACACCAGGTACAAATGACTTTTTTGCTGCACTCCCTCATGGAGCTACTTGCGGATTATACTAGGGTCAGTCCACCCTAGGTGGACACGCACTGACCTTTTGCACCTTAATCCCATGTATAACGCACTGACTTTTTTGTCTTTTTTATTGTGCTTTTTTTCTCTAAGCACCTTAACGTCCATATGTATATCATGCACAGTATAAGTATAACATGCACAGTATACATACATTGCTGCTATGCTCAGGCACCTTAGTTTTTTATTATCTCAGGTACTTTGTAAATATGTAGATAACTTGTCTGGCCTTCTGTTGCTCTCTTGTTTTGATCTCCTTCCCACTTGCCCCCCACCCCTCTTCTTCTCCCCCCCCCCTCTTCTTTCTATGGAAATTAACGTTGCGATGGGAACGATGTACAAAAACGAATTTCACCCACTTCTTTACCTTGTAAACCTGTGATGTGACAATAAAACTGATTCTGATTCTGATTCTGATATTCATCAATCATGTTCGTGTTCAGTTAATGTGCTTTCATAAATTAACAAGTGTTCCACACAGCTTATTACCTTCTGATAATGAAGGGAGTAATGTTGTTTTTGTCTCTCCACTCAGGAGTCAATAAGAACTGGTCTGGAGCATGCACTTGATTATAATTCCTTAATTCTGTCTTTTAAATCTCAGATGGGAGACCTACTGTCTACTAATCTACTATAAGCATAGACATATTGTCTTTTTCAAGGATTGAGTATTATGCAATACATTTTCTGTTTAAATAGCTTATTCAAAGCAAGAAGGGTAGGCACTATAAGCTACTATCTTCAGCCTACACCTTTTTCGGTCTAGCAGCCTGTGCTGCTTTGTTTTTGTTTTAACTGTTTTATTTTTATTGTACGAAATGCCTGTGTATGGTTTATGAGTTGTGACCAAAAAAAAACTTTAACTAACTAACTAACTAACTAACTATAAAATCCTACTATAAAACTGCATCTATTCTGTTCATCTGTTGTTCCACATGACAAAATAAAATTGATGTATAAACTAGAAACGCCTCGCCTCGATTGTCTAACTTCTGGTGAAGTTATTGAGTGTAGAGTGAAAACAGGCGGGGGCCTACAGTAGCCTAGTCTAGAGCAGTGGTTCCCAAACTTAAGACCCTAAAGAGAAATTAAGACGTTTTCCCAGGACCCAAGTTAGTGAAAATAGGATATCTACAGGCTCACAATGTTGATCGCTTGTGGATCTGCTATTTTCACGACGTTTTAAACGTTTTTTTTATTTATGGCAATTTATTATTTGATTTTAGGATTTCATTTATGAAATACTTTTAATTGTTGAAAAGTTGGGAAGTTTTTGGTTAAAGCATTTTAATTAGAATCTTTTGAAATACATATATTTTTTATGTAGGAAACAAAAAAAGGGGATATTTACGACCCATGAAAATTGGTCCGTTCGGTACAGTGGTCTAGAGGCTTTCGTTCTCACAACTGCAATGTTTTCTTTCTCTCTCTCGCTGACGCTGTCTCTCTCTCTCTCTCTCTCTCTCTCTCTCTCTCTCTCTCTCTGTGTGTGTGGGTGGGTGCGTGCGTGCGTGCGTGTGTCTATGCCTGTCTCTCTCTCTGTCTGTCTGTCTGTCTGTCTGTCTGTCTGTCTGTCTGTCTGTCTGTCTGTCTGTCTGTCTGTCTGTCTGTCTGTCTGTCTGTCTGTCTGTCTGTCTGTCTGTCTGTCTGTCTGTCTGTCTGTCCGTCCGTCCGTCCGTCCGTCCGTCCGTCCGTCCGTCCGTCCGTCCGTCCGTCCGTCCGTCCGTCCGTCCGTCCGTCCGTCCGTCCGTCCGTCCGTCCGTCCGTCCGTCTGTCTCTCTCAAAATTGTATAACTGCAGGAATTTACAATCGCAAAAGAAAAAAAACTCAGAGTTCTGTGATATAAAATCGGAAGTGCGAAAAAAAAGCCAATTCAAGCCTTTTTATTTGTACTCAGTGGGATAAATGTGCTTCCATAAGTACTATGTATGGCCTACATTTGGAGACAGCCGGGAGGCAGAGGAGGAAAGGCTGGGGAGATGTGTTCAATGGGACTACTGTAGATCAGTGGTTCTCAAACTTTTTAATTTCAAGGACCCGTATAACTCTGAGAGTCCATTTGGTTCCATTTGTACCCCTGTAATTGCATACACAATGGTAAGGCAGACATCCCACCTCTCCTAGAAGTTGCAGGAGTCTCCCGGAAATTAGCAGCATATATGCAGCATATATGCTGCATATATGCTGCATATATGCCATATTCAGGTTCATATACATATATATATATATATGGATTTATATGAAATATATGTCATATATAGCTCATATATATCCACATTATGTTAAACATATATGTGGCATATACAAATATCTATGTTCATATATTTTCTTGACCTCCCTGAAATGAACTTTTCCAGGGTGGGATGTCTGGTAAGGGCAGTGGGGGAAAGTAACTAAGTACATATACTTAAGTACTGTACTTAAGTACAATTTTGAGGTATTTGTACTTTACTTGAGTATTTCCAATTTCCAATACTTTTACTTCTACTCCACTACATCTTGGATCCAAATATTGTACTTTTACTCCACTACATTTATTTGAAAACTTTAGTTACTAGCTACTTTGTAGATTTTGATTATTATTAAAAAACATACATTAACCACTTCAGCCCTACACACATTTCAGCCATTTGAAAATAGCAGATCTACAAGCTCACAATGCATTGTGAGCTTGTAGATCTGCTATACATTTGAAAATTTTAAATGGGCCATTCTGCATAATGAGTACTTTTACTTTTGGTACTTTAAGTACATTTTGATGCCAATACTTTTGTACTTTTACTCAACTACATGTTAAATTCCGGACTTTTACTTGTAACAGAGTATTTCTTTATTGCAGTATTTATATTTTTAGTATTTTTTCCACCACTGGGTAAGTGTCCATTCGGAACTCCCTCAAGGAACCCAGAGGGTCCCTGGACCACACTTTGAGAACCACTGGACTAGATGTTTAACTTTTGATGTTAAATGATGCTTCCTTGATATTTAATTTCTCTTAATTTCCAGTAGACGGAATTTAGAAGTTAGTGCAAAGAACATTGCACAATCTTTGGTATACTATACCTGTATACAGTTGAACACTACGTCGATGGACACGGTAATTGCATTTTCATTGTTCCCCAATGTTCCCCCTACTTTTTTTTATTTTCACTGAGCAAAATCTATTTTGCCTGGGCTCACACCTCAGCTCTTTGAGCAGAAATGAGCCATCACCACTGCCAATCGATACAAACTCAGATATAATAATTGAATACACTGCATTTCTTTTAAATCCAACGGCTATCCAACCATATATGCCATAATAATCTTTAACCTTTACCACTTAAAATCTATACGTGGTACTTATAGATTGCGGCACTTTCCCTGTACACCAAACTTCTACAAGCTCACAACAATGCGATGTGTTGTGAGTTTGTAGATTGGCTGTTTTCACCAGAGCATTCTGCATAATGACTATACTTTCTACTTTTGGTACTTTAAGTACATTTAGCATTCCGGACTTTTACTTGTAACAGAGTACTTCTACATTGCAGTATTGATACTTTTACTTAAAGGTATATAATAATATAGTACTTTAACCTTTTTAACAAAAACATAATTTTAACCAAAAAATATCACTTGCCCTACCTTTAAGTAAAACATGAGTACTTTTGCCACCACTGCAAGAGAGTGCAGTGATCCGTATTAGCACTTGCAAATAGATCCCTCTGGTGATGACACAATCAAATCAAAACAAACTTTATTTAAAAATCACATTTAAAAGAGCCTAAGCTGACCAATTTTTTTTTTACTTAAAGTACCAAAAGTAGAAAGTACTCATTATGCAGAATGTCCCTTTTCACAAGTTTTTAAATGTATTAAATGTACAAATACTTATACTTTGAAAATAGCAGATCACAATGCGTCGCATCGTGACGCATTGTCGGCTATTTTCAAAATGTATATTGGGCTGAAGTGGTTGATGTATGTTTGTTTTGTAATAATAATCAAAATCGTAGAAGTAGAAGTAAAAGTATTGGAAATTGGAAATACTCAAGTAAAGTACAAATACCTCAAAATTGAACTTAAGTTCAGTACTTAAGTAAATGTACTTAGTTACTTTACACCACTGTGCATATACACATGCACCTCAGTTTTGGAGATGCTGATCCTCATCCCACCTGCTTCACACTCCTCGGCAGATTGGATCAAAGTCATACCACGTTTCAACCAAAGGTTTGTTTGGTCTTCCTCAGGTAGAGTTTGGTGTGACATGGCTGTGTGCATTCTGAATTAGCCTGCCTGTTATGATAGGCTAAGGCAAAACAGCAGAACTTTATGGTCTCTTTAAGGCAGTGGGTCTAAACCTGTGGGTCAGGACCCACAGGGGAGTCCCCACATGATTTTGGGGGGCTCCCCATATGACAGTAAAGTGACAATTTAAGGACTTTTAATACTGATACATAAAAATAAAATAAAAAAAATTACAATGAAAAAGGACAATTTGGTATTTTACTCTAGGCCTTAATTTGTTTTAATCTACTTTCTACCCCAAGAAGGGTCTTGTTGTTTATGCCATCTGCTTTTAAAACCCTGTAGCACTTTGTGATTTGCAAAAATGTGAAGTGCGTTATAAATACAATTAATTAAATATTATGAATTACTGCATCAAAAGTAATCAACAAACTATACTATAAAAACTGCTCAAACATTGGCCAAATGGTCAAATAATAGCCTAAGAACGAAAAAATAAACCTGTGGGTCCAAAAAGTACCAGATTGGCTAATTTCACAATATTTATCTGTGGAACTGAGTCAAACTAAATGTAATGCCTCAACTCCTACAATTCCAAGTGCTTTTCAGGGTGGGGGTCCCCAGTTCAAATGTAATTATTTTGGGGGGTTGCGGCCTGCGACCACTGCTTTAAGGTACCGACCGGAGCGATTTAAAGTTATAGGATATTAGTTCCACCTTTCAAGCCCCAATTCATCTTCTCTTTTTTTGATCATTATATAAATGCCAAATGTCCTTCAAAAACTGCATCCAGTACCCTCTACTGTAAAGCCAGGTAATCCAAGATAAACCAATGTGTATAATGCAATACAATGCATACAATGTTGATAATGATGCCAAAAGGTATATCATCATTTAGAATGTCCAGCATCATCATTTAGAGTGTTCCAAGGTGATTTTAAGTATTCACACAGCACAGCATCCCTGATGTTGGGTGGGAGGTTAATGACCATATAACAGCAATAATAATTACTTTGGTTTCGTCCGGCGACCTTTCAACTCATGATGAGACTCTATAGCGCTTGTCCAGAATCAGTAAGCAGGTTGAATTAAACTCCAGCCCCTGCAGGGATCACCAATTAATACCAGGTCGACCTGTAAAACTGTTCTCGCATTCACTATGAAAAATTATGTTGTGTAAAATGAGTATTTCACTAGTAAGAGACCACACCTTCTGCTCAAGTTAAACAGTATTTATTGAAAGGAATGAGATGTGCAGTATGTGTATTGATGAGGAGCCCGAGGTGGGGCGAGACTCAGGGTGGGGGTGTAGTCTCGGGAGCCAGACGACCATGGTTGCTCGGCCCTGGAGCTGTCTGTCGCCTCTGCTCCGAACGCTACCCCCCCCCGGGGCTCCTGGAGGAAAGAAGGTAGAGATGTTGGGAGAGCAAAAAATAATGGGGGAATGTTGGGGAGGAGGGCATTTTTGAGTAACGCAAGCGAAATCAAACAGGTAAGTGATACAATCGCAGGTGTATTTATACTGTAGTGATTGCTACATGGATTGGCTGAGAGATAAGCAGCGCAGGTGAACTTGATCATGAACTTGAGTGGCTGAGCAGAGGGCGGTCTCTACTCCCGAACCTACGTTGAACACAACTACATTTCACTAGTAAGAGACCACACCTTCTGCTCAAGTTAAACAGTATTTATTGAAAGGAATGAGATGTGCAGTATGTGTATTGATGAGGAGCTCAGGGTGGGGGTGTAGTCTCGGGAGCCATACGACCATGGTTGCTCGGCCCTGGAGCTGTCTGTCGCCTCTGCTCCGAACGCTACCCCCAAAAGGCAACATCGGTTTGTGGATATGACCAGAGGGTCTAGGCGGGCAGCCACTTAGCCCGTATCGGAGATCCGGATCTCTAATATTAGCCGAAGTGGGCTGCTTGGGAGATGAGCTGATGGAACGCTGCCCCCAAAAGGCTGCGTCGGTTGTGGAGGGGGGGGGGGGGTCTAGGCGGGCAACTGTCACATGAGTCCTCCTGTCCTTGGACCCTCGGTCGGGCGAGGAAAAACTCCCACCGGGAGGGTCGGGTGGAAGAAACCTCGGGAAGGATCACGAAGGAGGGGACCCCCTTCCGGGGCGGACAGGCTAGGAATATGCGGCAGTTACAAGCGACCCAGAGTGATGTGTGCGTGGTGCACGTCTTGGATGTTGGTCCGTATGTACGAGTGGTACGCCTGGGAGGACCACCGTCCGAGGATGCGTACCAGATGGTCCGGGAGGCCTTGCCGGGATGCGGTGGTGGCGGCGCCGATCCGGAAGGAGTGACCGGAGTATAGTTGGGGCGGGAGGCCGGGCAGGGAGAGGACTTGACGGAGGTGGTGGTGGAACCAGGAACGGGTGACGATTTAGCCGGTTTCTGTGATGAAGAGGGGGTCTTGAGGTGTGGCGTGCAGGGAACGTCTCGTGGTGACGTAGCGGAGGATGGGCTCGTATGGACTGAGGGGGGAGTCTGTCCTGAAGAGATGAATGGTGGATGAACGCCCCAGCTGGTCCGTCTTGCTGCGCTTGAGGGTGAAGGTGAGGGATTCGGAGGAGTGGAAGGTGATGTCGGCCAGGCTTGGATGGTGGGAGGGGTCGTACCGGGAGGATGAGGAGGTCAGCTCAGAGCACCGGAGGAAGCCGAAAAAAGCCAGGAGGAACATGCTTTCCAGGGTGGAGGAGATGTGGGGCGTGAGGTAGCCGGCACGGAGGGTACGGAGGCAGGCGGCCGTCCAACAGGCGGAAGAAAAAGCCGACCCCGCTGAGGTAGACGTGGAGGGTGGAGGTGCGGAGGTGGAGATGGGAGTGGCAGTGCGTCAGGAATGCTGCGATAATGGTGACGTCAGTTGAGGGGAAGGGGGTGCCGGTGTTGGTGTGGAACCTCTTGAATGTGTTCCATGCTGTGAGGTAGGTGGTGAGTGTCCTGGGTGCGAATCCGTTGATGATGTGGTGGCGTGACTGGATGAGGAGGTGACGGAGCTGGGGGTTCAGATGAAGATGGTCTCCGAAAACGGAGGGATGGATGTTGGGTAGAGGTCGGCGTCCGGCGCCAGCTGTCGAAACCTCTGGAAGGAGAGACGGGAGAGAGAATCTGAGATGAGGTTATTGTGACCGGGTATATGGGCTGCACGGATGATAAAATTGTGGGTGACGGAGGACCAGGTGAGACGGCGGAGGAATGGCATGATGTCGGGGGAGTTGGAACGGCCTTTATTGATGATGTCTACTGTGGCCTGGTTATCGGAGTGGATGAGAATGCATTTCTGGGACCACTCGTGGCCCCAGATGAGTGCAGCCACGACAATCGGATAAAGCTCGTGTAGTGCCGAGGAAGGGTGAGGTGAGGGGGGGATGAAGGCGAGGAAATCTGGTGACCAGGCTGACGCGAACCACCGTCCCTGGTAGAAGCCACCAAAACCGAGGGAGGGGGCCGCGTCAGTGTACAGTTGGATGTCATGAGGGTTGGAAATTATCGTGTCATGAAATAGGGTGATGCCGTTCCAATTAGTGAGGAGGTGGAGCCAGAGGCGGAGGTCTGTGCGGGAGGAATGATCTATTGTGACGTTATCGTGCAGGTTGGGAACGGAGGAGGCTGTGGTGAGGAGGTGAGAAATGAAGGGACGGCCTTGGGGGATGATGCGGAGTGCGAAGTTGATATGGCCGAGTAGGGCTAACAACTGACGTTTGGTGCAGATGGGGGCCAGGAGGTAGTTGTGCAAGAGGAGGGTTATTCGGTTTAGCTTCTCCGGGGGGAGGGAGGCCTCGAAAGCAATGGTGTCGAGGGTGATGCCCAGGAACTCTAGCTTGGTCGAGGGGCCAATTGTTTTCTCCTCGGAGAGGGGGACGCCTAGTTCTGTGAAAACCCTTCGGATGGTGAGAGGCCGTGTGCTAGGGGGGCCGAGGGGGGCTCGACGACTAGGAAGTCGTCGAGTAGGTGAACGAGGTGTGGGATGTGGTGATTATTTGATAAGATCCAACAGAGGGCTTCGGATAATGAATCAAACTATTTGGGGCTACTTTTACAGCCGAAAGTGAGCCTAACGGAAAAATAAAAAGAGCCCTTCCAGGCCACCCCGAAAAAAGGCCAAAATTCGGGGCGTAAGGGCAGTACCTTGAACGCATTTGTAATGTCTGCTTTGGACAGCATGGCCCCGTGACCGGCGAGATGGATGAGGTTTATTGCATGAGTGACGGTGGAGTATTTCATGGAAAAATCATGACTGGGGATGGTGCTGTTGATGCTGGTGATGTGAGAGTTATGGGGAGAGGAGAGGTCCATGATGAGGCGCTTCTTCCCCGAGTATTTGCGGGTCGCCACGCCGATGGGGCTGATCCGGTACACGGGGAATGGTGGTGTGTCGAAGGGCCCCATCATGAACCCCTCCCTTACCTCCTTAGCGATAAGGGTGTCGACTGCGTCTGGGTCGGTGATGGCGGATTGCAGGTTGTGGCAGGTGTGGGATGTGGTGGGGGTGACGGTTAATCCGGGGTGGAAACCGTGGGTGAACCCGTTGATGAGGAAATTGACAAATGGCCGGTCGGGGTGATTGCGGAGGGCAGTGGTGAGGGCTGGGATGATGATGGGCGTTCGAAGGTACTGTGCTAGTCACACAGTAGGAGTGGATGTGGGGTTGTGGGGGCAGGCGGGTTGAGCATGAGCTCCCCCGCAGAATGAACATATGTGCAGGAAGCGGCAAGCAGATGATGCGCAACCAGCGTCGTTCAAATTGTTGCAGATTTGCCTGCCGGCCTGAAACAGGGTGAGTGTGTGTCTTTGCCCGCTCTCTTCAACCCTCATGATGCACCGTGGAGTTTGATGATCTCTAATCAAGTCTGTTGAACATGTCAACATTTTGTAAATGCAGATGGTCCTCTGCAGTGGAGGAAAAAGTAGTTTACTTAAGTCAAAGTATCAGTACTGTAAATGTAGAAATAATCTGTTACAAGTAAAAGTCCGGAATGCAAAATTTACTTGAGTAAAAGTACAAAAGTATTGGTATCAAAAGTACTTAAAGTACCAAAAGTATAACGTACTCATTATGCAGAATGTCCCATTTCACAAGTTTTCAAATGTATAAAATGTATAAATCTTTTGAAAATAGATTGACACGCTCACAACCTGACACATTGTGAGCTTGTAAATCGGCTACTTTCAAATGGCCGAAATGTATACAGAGCTGAAGTGGTTAATGTATGTTTTGTAATAATAATCAAAATCTATAAAGTAACTAAAGTTGTCAAATAATTGTAGTGGCGTAAAAGTGTAATATTTGCGGAGTAGAAGTAAAAGTACAGAAAATTGGTAATACTCCAGTAAAGTAACAATACCTCAAAATTGAACTTAAGTACAGTACTTGAGTAAATGTACTTAGTTACTTTACAACACTGGTCCTCAGGAGCTACGGTATGTCATCTTGAAAAATGCAGTGCTTAGACATTCAGGAAGCTGTGTGTGTTTGCATCTGTGCATGTGTGCCTGCTGAGCTTGCAATGTATTTTGGTGGTAATGTGCATAACTTATGGTGAAATCATCTAAGATATAAAAACCTCTAAATCCTTTTAGGGTCGGTCCATGATGAAGTAGCCCATGTCACAAAATGTGTCACGTGTATCCACATAGTCCTCACGATTACAGTTATATATCTTTGTGTCTATTGCATTTAGCATTTTTGCCTCCAAAACACCTCACATTTTTGCACACTTTTGCTATCCTACTGCTTGTACCAAATATATATATATTTTTTGAGTAATAACTAGCGGAAAATTAACATTTGCCAGTAGGCCAATGAAGTCGCCCCCCCCCCCCCCCCCCCCCCCCTCACACACAAGCGCGCACACACACACACACACACACACACACACACACACACACACACACACACACACACATTTTTTCTCATTTTGTGTTAATTGTTTTACTTACATTTTATAGTGGAAGAAGTCAACGGGCTCAGATCGGGCTGAAACCTTAAAGGTTAAATTCACATCATTAATTGCTTTACAATGCATTTCTTTTGTGCATCCACAGATATGGGATAGTTGTCTTACTCAGCAGCTTCATTGTGGCCATGGGTGCTGAGTTTGTTTACAGCTCTCATTCACATATCTCTTGGAGACCTTAGGGTGAGACATCAGGGTTGTCAGTCATTTGGGATCATTAAGAGGAAGTATACTAACAAATAAACAAGGGGCACTTATCTTCTTGAAGAAGGTAGTGCACGCACATACGTTGGTCCAGGTGCTTAGACAAACAAGGTATAATGAAAAAGAATAAAGTCTGCACAGTGGTAGTTGCAAAAAGCTCCAGAATGTATTGCTCGTCAACGTTTCGGCCTGTTCAGGCCTTCATCAGGACCATATGTCCTGATGAAGGCCTGAACAGGCCTTCATCCTGCTGCAAACCTGAGGGTGAGAGGGTCCATTCATCTGTAACATATGCATGTATAAACTTAAAGTTGGCAGTGACACAACAACCTGTAGCGGCATGACACATTTGTACCTGAATTATCATTTAAAGTGACACATTGTTGATGAGAAAGAGACCTTGCAGAGGCTGACATATCTCTCTCTCTCTCTCTCTCTCTCTCTCTCTCTCTCTCTCTCTCTCTCTCTCTCTCTCTCTCTCTCTCTCTCTCTCTCTCTCTCTCTCTCTCTCTCTCTCTCTCTCTCACTAATTGGCTTGAGCAGATAAGCCTCTCAAGCATGGAGAAATATGAAACAACAGTGATATTCAGCGTGATAATTATCAACACGTATTAATTAGGCTGTTGATGTAAAGCTGAACTGCATTTTAGTAGTTATATATATATCATGTATCATTCTTTGACATGCAGCTTGTCTAAAGACATTCACTCTCATTACTTTCATCAATACTTGGTCCAAATGACAGAGCTTCTGAGCAACCACAAATCCTTCTTCATCTTCAATGAACTCATCCCACAACAACTGCCTGACCATATTTGGTCAGGCCCTGGCTGAAAAAGCCTAATATACATGCTTTGGCTAAAGAATCCAACGTATTTCACTCTGACAAAGTTAATGCCTTTTTGCCGCCCACATTAACCCAGCTAATATCCAGTTGATGGATCCTTGAGAGCACTGTGCAGCTAGTCTGGTTGTAAATGTCTGAGTGCCCAGCCCAGCTGATGTGTGCAGTTCCAACAGTGTTGTAAAATTACTGGCTTCAAGTATCTCTAGGAGAAATTACAAAAGGAATTAGCTGACCTAAAATTATGGCTCCACCGAAATTCTAATTGGTCTTAGCTAAATTTGTGCCCTGGCTGGCCTGCCCCCAGGGTTGAAAATGTCTCACTCCTTCGGTGAGCTTTGCTATGTCTCTTGTGAGTGGCATCCTCCACGAATCCCTGGCCCACAACCTCCTTTTTATGTTATTATCATGAATTGCTTAAAACTGTTTCTGTGTGTGTGTGCGTGTGCGTGTGCGTGTGCGTGTGCGTGTGCGTGTGCGTGCGCGTGCATGTGCATGTGCATGCACGCATCAACTCATGCCCCCCCACACACACTCAACCACACACACACACACACACACACACACACACACACACACACACACACATAAACACACGCACACGCACACGCACACACAACACCAAAACAATACATGCACAGGAGATTCCCAATCAGTGTGCACTGTGGTTACTTATTGTGTGGTTGCCCCAACCTAAAGTTTTTCTCTTCTTTCACCTAATTAATCTGAGAGGTCTGTGGGACCAATGAATGGACGCAACATTGTATTATTCTTCGTCTCAAATAACATCTTGGTCAACAAAAGTGTCTCACCCAGACAGTAAATGATACAATTATTTTTAGTCAAGTTTTACTACAGTGTAGTTTTGGAGTCAGAGGGATCGAGCACATCAGTGTTGTGTGTAACTTGCTTCGTAAAGGAATGTGGAAGAATCTTCAGAAGCTGAACATCTTTTCTCATCCTCATATGAATGACACATTCGCTCTCTTCCTCACCTTCACCGTAGACGCGCCGCTGTGAATATTGAGTGTGAGGAATGGAGTCAGACTGAAGAAGAAAGGAGAAAGATTTACCATCTGGACAAGGAAAGAGCAGTGGTACTAAGTGGTGGAAAAGAAAGGCAATTAAGAGTGAAACAAGGAGAAATGAATAGACAACGGAAGGGAAATAAAAGAGGTATAGTGATGGATTGTCATGCTTTTTTAATCCATCTGTCAGCCAGCTAATTGGACCGATGGTGCCAGTAGAACAACCTGTCTGTCAACGTCGATAAGACCAAAGGAGCCGAGGAGTCCGAAAAGAGAGCACACCCCCATCTGCATTCATAGTGTCACAGAGGAGTGAGTTCAAGTTCCTCGGCATCCACATCACAAAGGACCTCATCTGGGACGAGCACATCAGACACAGTGAAGAAGGCACAGCAATGCCTCTTTCACCTCAGGCGATAGAATAAGTTAGGCATGGGGCCAAAGCAACCGGCCTTCGAAAGAGACAACGCTGAGAGCATCCTAACCAGTTGCATCACCGCATTCAGGAATGGGAACTGTGCCGCAAAGCACCGCCAAGGGTCATGTAAAGTCTATCAGAGGGGTCGCCAAATTATTTGGAGGGGTCGCCAGTTGCTTTCCTGAATGTGCTCAAAGAAATGAAAAAGTTTTTCGGAAGGAGAGAGAGCGAGGAAGTGCACTTCTGCGTGACTGTGTGGCACTGGCCACACTAAGACAGACCGTTGACGCTGGCTCTGCGCTCCCTGCAGCACAAGGGAGATTTACTCCTCCCTTTGCCACATAAACTTAACCCATTAAGAACGGGAACGCATCTGTGTGTCATTTTTTTTATTTCTTTGGCTATTCAAAAATACCAGATATACAGAACAAGCTCATAGCTATAGGCACCGAGTGCCACACTAGGAGCTTGCAGATCTACTATTTTAGGAAAATGTGTGCAAATCATTGAATTTTTTTTTTACTCAAATGTTTGCCTCTCGGGATTCTACAAATGTCTTCTAAATCCTATATGGATTTGGCCGCGGACACCCATCTCAAAATGTTTTGTTCCAGGGACCCCCCGAAGCAAACATTTGAGTTAAAATGTTTCGCTTTGAAAAATACATATTCAAAGATTTGCAAACATTTTCACGATTTAAAAAGAATAGCAGATCAAGTTCATAGTGCAGCACTCTGTGCCGTGCTATGAGCTTGTATATCTACTATTTTTGAATAGCCAAAGAAATCTAAAATGACACACCAACTTCGACCCGCAAGTGAGGAGCTCACAGTGGGCAAATTGAGGCACAGCTGTTTACAAAGTAGGTGAAAAAATCTGCCCCAATGTGTCTGAGGTTCTGACACACGGAAGCTTAACGTCAGTGAAAAAAAAGATTGAACCAAACATCCAAATCACATTGATAAATCAGTGGAGTTTTTCAACATAAGAGGTGGCATTGCAAGGCCAACGTTGGTGGCCAGTGCCAATGGCTACTGGAGCTGTGTGAAGAGGTGCGTATATTGTCCTCTCGGATGCAAGGTCGACTCGAGTGTACTCCTCTTATCAAAACCCCCATTTAAGAAAATGTACCTATAATTAAAGTCTTAACGATAAACGTATAGTTATTTCATTTAGTATAGCAGTCTCAGTCTGTATGTGTGCACGCACATGTTTGTTCAGTGTGCACACACAGAACACACACAATGCACATTTGTTTGCGTGTATGCTGTTAGATTGGTGAGTATGGAGGGGGTTTGTGAGCCCTGGCCAAGTCTTTTTGGGGGATCGCCAGCCCAAAAAGGTTGAGAACCGCTGATGTAGACAGCTCAGCAGATCAGTGAATGTCTTCCCTCCATCCAGAGTATAACAGAGTAGTTTTACATTGTGGAATAGCTACTTTTACTTAAATATGAATCCTTCTTCCACCACTGCATATACAGTACGACGGACATTGTGTCAGTAATAAGCCACCCCAACCACTGACTGTTACAGATACTACCGCTTGGTAAGCGGTTCTCCACATCAAGAAGACCAAGTGTAGTAGGCTCCGAAATAGCCACTTCCCCCAGGCAATCGGGTTTATGAACGATAGGCCTGTCTGCCACACACACACACACACACACACACACACACACACACACACACACACACACACACACACACACACACACACACACACACACACACACACACAATAAACAAAGTTGAGGAACCAAAACCAAGGAATTGTACTCTTGGGGTTGGCCAGCTAATCTATATCTATGTTTTAGCTGTGTTCTCTTTTAACTGTGTTTGCCCCCCCAAATGACCTGACTGACTATTCTTTTAGATTTTTATTTTTTTTAATATATATTTTTTTGGGGGGGCTTGTGAAAGTTACATTTATGGTGTGTGTGATATGAAATGTGAGCTTACCATAATCAAAGTAATCATATTCCATCATGCATCATTGCACAATTCAAATAATTCTCTGCCCTGATTTGCCATGGACAGTGATATTGCGAGAGAAAGAAGCCTAGGAAAACAAGCCCAAAAGAAGCAAAGTAGGCGGGGAAAAACAGAAAAAAATGTTTCTCCACGCCCCATCAGTATTTCCTATTGCCCCCCTAATTAAACATTTCTGTATCCGGCCCTGTCTGGAGTGTTGCCCATGTCAAGCTCCATTTCCTCTCAAATTAGGGATGGGGATCGTTAATTTTTATCAATAGTGTTTTCGAGACTGCTTAATGATCCGAGTCTTTATCGAAACCACTATCAATACTTTTTTCTATCATTTGGTGGAAAGATGAAACGACAACAAATCCTTAACAGAACTGGTATCACTTTTACTGCTTAACACATTGCATGCCAATCGCGTAGATCTACGCGAACCTAAATAAAGCCGCAGCGTGCTCTCTCTCGCAGTGACACATTTCATTGTAGCACTCAGGGCCATGTTTAAGCACTAGTCCAGTTATATATGTAATTTCATTCAAATTTTCGGGGGATTAGGAAAACTATACATTTTTGGAAACTTCAGAGTATAACAAATCAGAAAATCCATGATTCCATTTGCGCAGAAGCCAATATGGTGGCCATCTTGGATTTTTCAAAATGGCGACCTTTGAATATTCGTTTTTCAATATCTCGACTTCTAGATTACGTAGGATCTGGATTCTAGTGGCTAAATCTACATTTTTAGGGTCAGGAAATCCAATGGTGCTAATTAAAAATATTTACAAATGATCAATGGCACAGATTTGGGTCAAAATCCTTGATTTTGGGGGGGAAACAATTAAAAATGTAATATTCGTTTTTCCACTATTTTGACTTCTAGATTACATAGGATCATGATTCAAGTGGTTAAATCTAAAAATTTCAGGAAATCCAATGGTGCTAATTAAAATCAGTGATCAATAGCACATATTTACATAACAATCTAGAATTGTAATATATGATTATCTGAAGAGACAGAGACAGAGACTCATTGACTCAAGGTTGCGTCATTTATTTACACAAACACAAACTAGACCAGTCTATACATCATCCTCACTATCATCATTGCTGTCACTAGCCAATGTATCTTGACAGTCTTCATCATTTTGGCAGTCAGCAGTACACTGACATTTGACATCTGGGATTTTGGAAGTGGCACCAATATGGAAAATTCTGGGTGCAGACCGAGCCAAAGCTTTGCCGGCATTTCATGCCTTTACAGGAGCAGACAACACTGGGAGATTTTCTAGGATAGGCAGACCTACCTCGTGGAACAGCTACCTCAAAGCTGGTGATGATGTCCTCGAGGCTCTGAAGATGCTTTCTCAAACCAGTGATGTGATAGAGGATCTGCTAACTATAGTAGCTAAGTTTGTATGCACTGCATACTTACCAAAGGGGATGAAAATTGAAAACATCCCTGAGCTGAGATGGCATCTATTCTGTAAACACATGGCAGAAGGGGACAAGCTTCCACCCACCCTTGGTGCTCTCAAGCAGCATGTCCTAAGAGTCCATATCCAGGCCAGAGTGTGGAGTCAGGCACACATTGCTCAGCAGGAGTTCCTTGACCCACTCAACAATGGCTACTACAAGGACAAGGACGGCCAGCTGAAACCAGTTACAACTGAGTCCCTCCCAGCACCAGAGGCAATCATTGAGATGGTCAGATGTCACTGTAAAGCAGACTGTTCTTCACTTAGATGTTCGTGCAGATCAGTGGGGCTACCAGGTACGGAGCTATGTCAGTGTACTGCTGACTGCCAAAATGATAAAGACTGTCAAGATACATTGGCTAGTGACAGCAATGATGATGGTGAGGATGATGATTGTGTTTGTGTAAATAAATGACGCAACCTTGTTTCAATGAGAGAAATGATCTGTCTCTGTCTCTTCAGATAATCATATATTACAATTCTAGATTGTTGTGTAAATATGTGCTATTGATCACTGATTTTAATTAGCACCATTGGATTTCCTGAAAAATGTAGATTTAACCACTTGAATCACGATCCTATGTAATCTAGAAGTCAAAATAGTGCAAAAAACGAATATTACATTTTTTATTTTTTCCCCCCAAAATCAAGGATTATGACCCAAATCTGTGCCATTGATCATTTGTAAATATTTTTAATTAGCACCATTGGATTTCCTGACCCTAAAAATGTAGATTTAGCCACTAGAATCCAGATCCTACGTAATCTAGAAGTCGAGATATTGAAAAACGAATATTCAAAGGTTGCCATTTTGCAACATCCAAGATGGCCACCATATTGGCTTCTGCGCAAATGGAATCATGGATTTTCTGTTTTGTTATACTCTGAAGTTTCCAAAAATGTATAGTTTTCCTAATCCCCCGAAAATTTGAACGAACCTTCTTTTTAGGACATATAGAACTGGACTACACAGGCAATGTAGGCAAATGCCTATGTCCTGTCGGGGGGGGGGGGCCCAAAAATGCGCCAATTTTTTTAATTTTTATCAAATAACATAAGCCTAACCTAACCCTAACCCTAAAACCGAAATAAAGTAACAAAAAAACGCCCAAAAACGGCCACAATCCGCCCAATAACCGCAAATGTTCGCGCGCGAACTGGGGGGGGGGAACTGTCCGTTGCCTAGGGCGCATTCTGACATTAACACGGCCCTGGATCTGTACATATCCCTTTAATAACAAAAAAAAGATCATCCAGTGTCCTGGCCTCGTCCTTTCTCTTATCTGCCATTTTTTGGGACATTTTTACAGAAATGTTTTAAACTATAGGAAAGTGCACTCCTGGGAGCGCAGATCTAATGTTCCTCCACCTATCACGGACTTTGGCAACCAGTTGTGCCTTACCCCATGAGAGACCCATCTACAGCAGCTCAGCCTCGGCAGTTTTGCGCCAGGTGATCTTAGGTCGGCCTCGTTTATTTTCCCCGGTGGTGTCCATCTGAGGGCCACTTTGGGGATCCGCTGTGGGGGCATTCGAAGTGTCCAAGCCATCTTAGATAACGGTGTTTAACCCATTAAGGCCTGAGGTTCCTATTCTACAAAATGTGTCTAAATCCTAACAGTTTTCTGAAAAACTTTTTCTATATCAGTGCTCTTTTCATGTCAAGGACGGTTACATGTCATTGTTCCGACATGTCATTGTTCCGACATTACTAACCCCATTACTAATCCCGTTCTTAATGGGTTAAGTTTATGTGGCAAAGGGAGGAGTAAATCACCCTTGTGCTGCAGGGAGCGCAGAGCCAGTGTGAACGGTCTGTCTTAGTGTGGCCAGTGCCACACACGCAGAAGTGCACTTCCTCGCTCTCTCTCCTTCCGAAAAACATTTTCATTTCTTTGAGCACATTCAGAAAAGCAACTGGCGACCCCTCCAAATAATTTGGTGACCCCTCTGATAGACTTTACATGACCCTAGTCGGTGCTTTGCGGTACAGTTCCCATTCCTGCAGGCGGTGATGCAACTGGTTAGGATGCTCTCAGCGTTGTCTCTTTCGAAGGCCGGTTGCTTTGGCCCCATGCCTAACTTATTCGCCTGAGGTGAAAGAGGCATTGCTGTGCCTTCTTCACTGTGTCTGATGTGCTCGTCCCAGATGAGGTCCTTTGTGATGTGGATGACGAGGAACTTGAACTCACTGACCCTCTCCTCTGTAACACTATGAATGCAGATGGGGGTGTGCTCTCAGGGTGTTATATAAGCGGATCTTGGTTTTGAGGCTGTAGGTGTTGGACTTCCAGATGCCTTCCAGGTGCCTGAGATTACCTGCTCACAAACATTGACAGGGACAGACACACGGATGGACTTGCACAGGCGAAAACATAAACCCAGTCTCCAACCGCTACGATAAAAACAGATAATTAATCTTTTAATCCGTTTAATCTGCAATTAGAAATCCTGAACCCACCCCAGAGGGTAGTAGCTGATACTCAGCTTGTAAAACATGGGATGGGTCAGTAACTATCCTATTGGCTTGTCTTATAGCGTGTTAGAACACTGTTCCCAAACTATTTAGCTCGAGATCCAAAAGAGAGATTTGATGTCTGCCTGGGACCCAAGCTAGTGAAAATAGCCGATCTACAGGCTCACAACGCGTTACGATGCGACACGTTGTGAGCTTGTAGATTGGATATATTCACTACTTCTTCAAATGGGGCTTTTAATGCATTTCTTTAGATTTTTTGGGGGAAACGAAAAAAGGGATTTTTACTTGCGACCCATAAATGTGTCCGTGACCCTATTATGGAAAATATTATCTCCAGTCGTGTGAAGTTTTCATCATTTATTAGGAAGATTCAGGCAGAGAGACAGCATACACAGCAACAGAGCTCTGGCCTTCATGGCCAGACCCTGCAGCCCCTCTGGGCACAAGCCTCCTCGAGCACCCATCTAACACAGTTCTTATAGTCCACATTGTACCAAAGATACTATTCTAAATGGTCATATAAGGTATGTACTAAAGATAAGAGCGAGGTACACAAATACAAATAGCTGACAGATTGAGAGTAGCATGGGAGAGACAGCTCAGCTGTTAGATCGACAGCTGTAGCTGAGTTGGAATTAGCACATTTGTGTAAAACCTTGCTTCAATGAGATAACCAACAAATACACAATACTATCTATACATTCCTGCCACCATAACCCACAAATGGGTCCCGAACTCAGTGTTTAGGAAACACTGTCGTATTGTGTTAAACTGCAACGACGGAAGCTGTCTCACCCCATAAGCTTCCCTGCAGTGTCCATCAGTTGTATCAATTTGGACTTTGGTTGCACGGAGAGGTTAGCAAACCAAACTGTGATGTATCTGACAAGGCTCTGCAGCATCAAACCACAGTGAAGCACTTTCTCTAATCATCTCCTGCAGTTATTTGTGGGTAAGACACAGGAGCAGGAAAGGTTTTCAGTATGAGACCCAGAAGAGAAATGTGGTGTCTCCCCGGGAGTCGGGACCCATGAAGCTTTACAAAAATACATATGAATGAATCACTAATAAGCCCTATTTCAAAACATATAGTAAAAATGGCCGATGCACAAGCTCACAAAGCGTCATATTGTGATGCAGGCCCGGCGCCAGGATGAAATGACTGAGGGTGCAGTTGAAAATTGTGAGGGTGCACATCAGTCGCGCAGCATGCAAGCGCGCGCGTGCATGTTGCGAGACCCGTGCGCGTGTGTAAACTTTCTCGCGGATTGTGGCAGTTTTGGCCACAATCAATAAACTGAGGGGGCACAATTTGAAACGGAGGGTGCCAGGCCCCCTCAGGCCCCCCGTGGCGCCGGGCCTGTTGTGATGCGTTGTGGGCTTGTTTTGAAAAAAGCGTTTGTTTGTTTGTTTGTTTTTTCTGAAAAAAAAATCCGATGTAGGAATGGTTATTGGTTAATTGGTTATTGGTATTTCCGGGACTCAAAATCGCTTCACAAGCTTATGTTTGGGGAGAACTGGTTCAGAGCATCATCAGGTGTACACATCACATCCTTAGTCTGGTCCCGAGGCTTTAATACATCATGCAACATGTATGCAAATCTATGACAGGATGTGTAGGCTATGTGGGTGAAGAATGTTGTAGATTCAAGGGCTGACACAACTTGAAGTGACTGGTGGGTGTTGAAGGACTGGTAGTCTGGCATGTTTTAGATCATTGACTATGACTCACACATACGTGACATTGCTGGCAACCTTTTTTCAAAACATGCCATGGTTTGCTTTCAGAGACTTTAATTTGCAATCCAACACACTAAATATCATTGTCAGTTGCGTTTGAATGGATTCACTTTAAACCCAATGCAAAACTTTTTTTTACCACGTTATAGCACCATCATGATTCAGAGTTGAAAAAGTTTAGATTAGAGGTTAAAGGTTTTTCCTTGGCCCACTGTGAGAGTGCGTGCACAAGTCAGTCCTGCAGTGCCCGAGATTAGCAGACAACAGACATACGGACGGACAGGGGTGAAAACGTAACCCCCGCCCCTGACCCTTCCAGTCTGGTGGAGATTTTTTTTCTAAAGTCTTGGCAGTGAAGCATTACAATGGATATTTTGGGATATGTGTTGTTAACTTGTTCTTGGAAGTTTGTAGAATGTGACTGCACAGTGAAAAGAGACAAGGGATGGATTACTGAGTGACTTTTAATTTAGTTTGGTTATACACAGTAAATCTCTGAGATAATGGAATAGCAACAACAGCCTCCCTCCCCCTCTGTCAACATAGGTTCAACTTGGCATGTCATTATAGATGAAAATTGTCAAAAAGAGTATTGTCACATGACAAATATTTAGGGTTTAAGTGGTTAAGTGCTCCAACTTTTCATTATGCAACAGATTATTGTTCTAATGTAAAATAATCAGTACATATTTTAAAGTTTCACATGCACTGACAAAGGAACATGGAAGGATTGTTCATTTATTAAAATCAGAACGCGTGTTCTGATTTTTAATTCAAATCAGAACAATCGGTGTGTGTGTGTGTGTGTGTGTGTGTGTGTGTGTGTGTGTGTGTGCGCGCGTAAAAGGGCTGTCAGGAATCAATGGAAAACAACATACTGTAGGTTTCAGATGTGTACACACATAGTGACCCAAAGACATACTGTCTCCTTCAGAGGATAACGGTCTTATTTCATTTCCAGTAGTACCATAATAACTCACAGAGCTGTGGTGGGTCTGACTGGAGAGGAGTGGCAAGGATGGACCATGACATAAATATGTGTGATGGACACCACTGTTCCTCCTCACTTCAATTAGCTGGATGACAGGTGAATAATAAAGTGTGACACATGTGAAGACAGAGGAGACATTCCTGGAAGAACGACGAGTCTCCAAGACCATAACCGCCAGAGAGTGAAGTGAATAACAACTTTGATAATGTCCAGATATGGTCAGCCATCTCACAGGAAAAGTCCTTGGTCTGGTCTCATGGGAGGAATAAAGAGTATAGCAATAGACTCTCTGTTGTGTAGTGTAGCATACTGTTGACCATTTTATTATTCACTGTTGTATGTGTTAATATTGGATGATCCGAGCTTGAAATAAATAAACAATATTAGCTATAGTGATTATATATTTTGTATCTATCAAAAACCTATTTGTGTTTATTTTTTTTGGAAAAGAGTCGTCTAGGACTCTCCAAAATCTGTATCAGCATCAGACCCAAATATCTGGCATTGGTCAGGCTCTAATATATAAAGGGAATACTGTATTAAATAGCCTGCCAGCTGTTGTTAAACAAAACAAAGAAGAATTGAATTGCACAACGCCCTCGTTCTCATTTGGTAAATTGCTAGGATGTCTGAATGTGCAAAGCGATCAAAGGCTTGGCTATGTTTGGTTTCTCCCAGTTGGGGGTCCGTGGCCTAATACATACTGTCCTTGAGTCAGAACACCACCAACTCCAGCTACCGTTGTGGGTTAATCATGCTCTTCCACCCAAGGTAGCCTACTATGTATGCACCCCAACTTTGTAGCAATAATCAAAAAATATGTTTATTGCTGCTGATGGTACAATAATATTATTTGTCGACAAATAGTACATATCATAACATGAATATCAAGCATATCAGACAGTCTATGGGTCAACGTTTTTTTTCCCGGCTAATGTTACCCTCACAATAGGGATGCTAGGATTCAAGTGGTTAATGTAAAACAAATGTAAATAAGCATTGATTTGGCAGCCCCCCTGTAATAACTCGGAGGACCCCCTAGGGGTCCCGGACCCCCTGTTGAAGACCCATGCCCTAAATGAAATGCAGTATTTAATTCAGTCTGACACAATGAACGACCAGAGGGAGGATATCAAAAGCAGATAGATATACAGATATATAGGGTGCGTTCGGAAATTGCGCGCCGGAGCACACTCGCCTATTAGTTTGTATTGGCCAGTGCGCTCAGTGCTGTATTTTCGAACGTACCCATAGAGTCATGGATCCCCTTTACCCCAGCAAATCAAACCCTGCTGCTCATAGTTAAACATTATGCTGAAGTGGCCCTGAGCATTCCTTTTCAAATAAATGCCCAGCATCAGCTGTGTTTAATGAAGGCTAGGCAAATGTCCTTCTGTTCACAAATGAAGCAGTAACAGACTCTCACTTAACACATTCCATGCCAGCGTTTAATATCATAATGTACTCACCCACTGCCAGCGATTTTTTTTTGTTTTGTTTTTTTCACCTCGCCACAGACCTCGCTAAATACCTTATGATCGCGTGTTCAACTGTTTGTAGACACACAGGGTAGTTGCGAGGAGAAAAACAACACCGAGATAATGGCGGTTTAGCGGAAGCTTACACACCGGCGATTATTCGCATGAAAAAATCGCACCCGGTGTGTAAGGAGCTTTAGAGCGGCGGCAGATGGGAACGAAAATCTTCGATTGACGTCATTTCCGTATCCGGGTGTGCTACAATGAAATGTGTCACTGCGAGAGAGTGCTAGATCCTCACTTTTATTGATGTGTTTGTTGTTCTGTTTTTCTGTTTTCTGTGTATGTTTCTATTTATCAGTGGTGGAAGAAGTGCTCACATTTTGTACTTAAGTAAAAGTACTAATACCACAATGTAGAAATACTCTGTTAAAAGTAAAGTCCGGTATAAATGTACAATATTTGCCTCTGAGATGTAGTGTGATAGAAGTAAAATAAAGTTAATCTTAAATCTCGGTTGTTGACATCAGGGGGCTTAATTCTACATATGAGTACTTGACAATTAACTCACGTGTGACAGGAAACAAACAATGGCAATTGTGTCGAGAATGCAATCTGTTTTCCCAAAAGAGCTTTGTTAGACACTTATCAGCCGTGTAAATAATTGAGATAGTGTCCACAGAATTAAATAAGAACACATATTGACATGAACACATACATTGCAAATCCCCAAAGATGATGACTTTCTCATCAATATGTAAATTAGTTTACCAGTAAACCAATTACCATAATGTTAGTGACAAAGCATGGGGTTTTATCCAGTCAATTAACCCCAGGGTACAGTGGTCACAATGTATTCATATTGCATATCTATTTATGCCAAGGGAGAGCCCAATCCCCAGTCAAACTAAATGATCCACAATGGAAACAAATCCCAAGGACTTTTTTTGTGTTATCCTTTTAGCTTTAATGTCTTACTGTACCACATGCTGTTTACATTTCTGACTAATAAAGTATTCAATCAATCAAACAAGCAAGCAATCAATTTTATTTGTCTGTTACATATAAATGATGTATCAGTAGAATAGTTGTGGGAATCTTTTATACTATAAACAAACATCTAGTTGAATTACATTTTCAGTGGATGTTATATTCAATCAGAGGAATTGCGTAGAGGAAGCAAATGAACTGGAATCCCATCAGTGAACTGAAACTTGGATTTCTAATGAATAAGCTATTTAGATGGTGATTTATTGTAGCAAACCTCACTTGCTTTTTTTTTTTCTACATTGGTAGAATGTAATTATTTTCTCAAGTCTATATAGCTCAAGTACATACTTCCACAGCAAGGTTTTTACAATCAGGTCAAACTGTCAGTTTCAGGTCAATCTCAATCAAGGACACCTGTCATTCCAATCACTACAATTAAAACCTCATTCTCAGCCTAGGACCCCCTGGCCTTATCCGGTATCAATTGCCATGTTGCACTGCATCCCTCCACCAAACAGGAGCCAATATCACATGGATCGCACCGAAGATCGATGCACGCTCTGCCGATTGATTAATCCATAGTCTCTCTAGAGTAATCACTCAGCCTGCTGTCACCACTCTGTGTGATTGACACCTTTGGTCCCAAGTGTGCTGGCGAGTCAGGGGAGACGGGGAGGGGACAGACATGATGACATTGGTGAGCAATGAACAACAGGATCAATCATGTGGAAGTGGTATGTTCACAGTGAGGTTCTGTCACAGTGGATTGGGAATATTTCCATGCCACCGCTTTTGATATACCCCCCTCTGGTAATTCATTTTCATGGTCAGGGGGAAAATACTATCCCTGACGCGGATTTGAACAACAGTGCTCCTGTGGACCCTGGGGGGCCCTAACGTGGCTCCTGGGGGCCACACATGGTCTCTGGTGGGACTATTCTGAAGGTGCGGATCGGAGCAACGGTGCGCCTCGCAAGTACCGGATGTGATATTTGTGATGTCAGTGATCCACAGTCGAGCCACCCTCTAGCCAATTTGAATATAGGATGAAAAAAATTAGTGAAGCTCACAACACGTTGCAACTTGTAGATTGCTATTTTTGCTATTATTAAGGACTTAAGTGGTTGAGAAAAGTTGTATTTGTTATTTTTAAAATAAATCAAACCATGGGTTTAATGACATTCAATGAAATCTACCAGGGTGGCGTGGGGCCAGATTTTGACACGATGTTGCAATAATCAAGAGGCACCTGCGGCCTCCGGCCTGGCTTGTTTTGAACCCTGTCTAATTAACGCACGGCACATTGATGGAGCATCCAGGAAAATAGATTCAGGCTGGCTGCCATTGGGCTCCCTTAAAGCTATGAAAAGGAGAGAACAACACAGTTATCGATGACCACAGTATTATTCAACGAACACGCATCACATTTTAAGAAGGTACACGTTTGAAAATAAAAAAAATACATGTTTAAATTAAACTTTCAGGCAGATTCAAACCAAGTGTCTGAAGCTGCAATCCTGCGAATAAAACATTATTTTGACCAATCTGGTACAGTAATGTATGTTAATAACTGTAGTACCCGACAGCACACTTTTGTTTACAATTTAAGGGTATCCAGGACTGTGTCAATCAACTTTCCGGGTTCTGAGAGGGGGTGGGACTAAAAGGGGATTTCTTAGGTTGATCATGCTCTGTGATTCTAGCAGAGTGAAGACCCAAAGGCATTATTTCATCGATGTAGTTACTACTTGAATCCCCCGGAATGCCTTATTCTTTTTAAAAATATAATATTATTCTCTGCTCAAATGAGCTGTCCGTCCAATAGTAGACAATTTGGTGCCGGGTTTGAATCCCGGGTATAACTTGAAAGTTATGGATTGCAGCTTTAAGTGCTGTCTTATACTGTACTTTGTCGTGTTGCGCCGCAAAAATAGCGGCTCTACAAGCTCGCAACGTGTCACATTGTGACGTAATTGTGACCTTGTTTGTAGATCGTCTATTTTTTCAATTTTTGATTCACAATGGTGTTCCCAAAAAGGAGACACCCTCCCTGCAGGTTGAGAGTGGCCAATGATACTGACACACCTGCGGCTTGGCTAGTTTTTAACCCTGTCTAATTAACGCACCGCACATTGATGGAGCATCCAGGAAAATAGATTGAGGCTGGCTGCCACTGGGCTCCCTTAAGTCTGCTTTATGAAAAGGAGAGAACAACTCAGCCGTTCAACTGTGACCTGAAAGAGCCTGCTGGCTCCTCCACACCGCAGAGGAGCAGAAGGAATCAATGATTCATGCGCCCCCTTCCCCTCCTCCCTTTCCCCCCTAACCTCCCCAGAGCATTTGCCGGCTCCTCCACATGACAGAGCAGCAGCAGAAATCAATGACCCCCCGGTTTTGGTGACCAAAGTTGGCAACGTACAGTATGGCTGCCAGCTGCCTGTTTTTTTTGGGGTTGAGAGTGTGTGTACACGTACAGTAAGTTCATGAGCATGTGTTACTTAGTCATGACATGCATGCGGAGAGAGAGAGAGAGGGGGAGAGGGAGAAGGAGAGAGAAAGAGCGAGACAAAAAGAGAGAGAGTATAACATCAAGTAAGGTAGCTAGAGACTAATTGGGATGTCTGAGGTGTCATTATGTCCAAAAGCACAAATTGCAGATCTACAACGACACCCTTGTGAGTATTTTTACGGCCCCAGCCTTCACAACGTTCGGCATGGTAACTTACTCGCCTGAGCGCGCTCGGCGGTGCCTCTCGTGGCTCAAGTCCGCTTGAGACGGTGTGCCTCCGTCGCAGACAAAAACGATACTTTATCTTTCCACGGTTGTTGGAAAAATAGTGTCAGCAGCAGGGTTTGATCCCGGAAGGTTAAGATCGGCAGTGTAATGATTACAAGGCACGCCACCAAGACCGGTACCGGATGAGGGTTTCGGGCTGTATTTGAATGTGACCCCACCCCCTTTGGGGGCGGTGTCCTTGTTGTCTCGTTCTTGATTCAGCCAATCGCAAGGCAGGCAGGGCGGGGCATGGCAGAATCTAATTACCATTAAATTATATGCTTGTGTGACTTCTCTCTCTGAATCTCCCGCAGAACCACCAGCAAACAGAATTTCACCTATGAAATGTTTATTTTTTGGTTTATTGTTTTCCTTCAGAGTGGGTTAACAATGGAAAATTAAAAAAGTTATCTAAACAGAAGTCATCCTAACTTAACTACCCAATTTTATCTGGTAGAGTATTGTAGAGAAGAGTCACCTAGTCAGTAACAGCAACCCTCCCCCTGGCCTATTCCCATGGCTTGGCTCCACCCCTCTCACTCACTCTCAATCCCTAATCACACCTGTCCTCACTCACTCCTAATTAAAGGCCTGCTATATATACTGCTTGAGTGCCTGGCCCTCCAGTTATTGTCTGTCAGCAGCAGCAACAACTCTTCTGTCCTGGAGTCTCAGCAGGCCTCGGTTATGCGTCATTGAAGTGAGTTCTGTAGACAACCTTTGAATCTTATGTTGCATTATATTACTTTGTGATAAATGTAATTAATGTTAGTTCACCTGCTTGCCTTAACACAAGAGAGGATTGTGTGTAATGTGTAGTGCGTATAATGTACTTAAAAGTAATCTAGGAAATGCAGTAAGTTAACTTAAAGAATATTGTGCAATGTTTGGTGTTTAGTACTCTGGTGTATTAGTGGTAGGCCCACTCCTCCAGAGTGCTACTCATCGTTGTTTGTTGTTTGTGTTGAGTTGTATAATAATTATGTCTTTCTTTCTTTCTTAGTAAAAAAACATAACCGTGAAGCCGCATCACCTCCTTGCAATATATCATGTGTGTGCAACGGAAATAAATGGCTTGAACGGAAATCAGTTGTCCAACATTCTTGCCGATGTGCCGTGGCGATGTTAAATAACCTTTGAACCAGAACTCTACCTTACAAGTATATTAATACAATATAACTTACGCAATTAGGTGGTTGTATTTGGTCTCCCTGCTCTTATATTGAGAAATCAAAATTCAAATTTTCCCCTGAGCAAGCAGGCAGGCTCTATTAGCTCATTGGTAAAAATTTCAGCACTTGAGCATAAGATCCGGGGTAGAACAAGAAAGTTACATAGTGCAGCTTTAACTCATTTAAGTAACTTCAGCAGTACAGAGCATTGAACGAGGTGTGCTTGCTGACAGTCAGGTTGGGAGCACAGAGAGAAGCCCAGGGGGAAAATGGCCTCTACTTTCTGTTCTGCTGCCACTGAGCTCCTGCAGTTAGAGTGCCTGCCCTGAGATTGGGAGGTTTGTGTTCGATCCCCGGCTGGGTCATACGAAAGACTATAAAAATGCCTGGGACCTGCAATGCCTGCTTGGCACTCAGCATCAAGGGTTGGATTGGGGGTCAGTCCCTTTGACATACAAACGTCATGTCCAGGGGGTGTACTTCTATATCATGGCTGGGGGATATGTATCAGGCCGCCTCACACTACAGAAACAGGAGATGTAGAGCCCTATTTTCACCTATTACCCGCTACCCGTGAATTACGCACAAGGGAGCTGGCACTGTACCTAAACGCTATCTTGCGGCCGCTATACCCGCTATTCATTATGCCGACTCCGTTATTTGCACCTGGAGGTGTGCCCGTGGGCGTGTTGTTGCGCTTTCCCTAAAATTGCTATCTTAACCACACACGTTTGGGAAAGCGCATAGCGGATTCTAAAACCACCCGCCGTGCCAAATTTGTTTGGTAGAGCACGCCTGCAATGTCGGAAGTCGGCCGGGCGCACAACGGCACAAGATTCAAAGGCTCCCTCTCTCCTAATTCTCAAAGAATCTCTGTGATTCAAATTTTCCATGTTATGGGCTCCCCAGTGCAGCTGCAGAGTTTGTTTGATTAATCCAGAACACAAGCAGATTGCTGTAATTTAAAGTTCTCTATAACCAGCAATGTGTGAGTGATAATTCTGTGTATCAAATATAATTGTATTCCAAGGCAACGTCGCTGTTCCATGGCCATGGCACATTGGGCAGAGACAGAGAAAGCGTAAGATTGCACTGGAGATAATGGCTTGTGCAGTCTTCTCTTAAAGGCAATGGTATCTGGCACGGTGATTGGTTTTATTATTGCAACGCCCAAATCACACCTATGCATAATGTAACAGGTAGCGCAGGTGTTTTAGGGATAAGGCTGGTGCCTGGTGTCTGAAGATAGCAACTTTTGGTCTGTTATGTCAGCTGCTGCCTACTGTAGTTGATTTAATCAGTTGACATCTTTGAAGGTTCCTGTCCTTTGTAGTAGTTCCAGGCTGAGATGTTGACTTAAACAATCCCCCATAGAGCTCCAAGCCTTCTCACTGAGTTAAATACAATATTATTGTCTTTGTGCATGGGTGTCGGCTAAAGTCTACAACAGCTGCGCTACCTCTCTCTTTCCAAGTCATCTAGTAATGTTAATTCCTCCAAATGGAACTTATACTATTATTATTTCTTAGTCCCTCTTAAATTTCTAGGTAAATAGAAATGAAGATCCGTAGGTTAACATTTCTTAAAAGTAAAAGTAGTCACGATGCTTCTTCCTTGGGGAGGAGATGAGGTTCTCCATGTTATGTCTTTTTAATAACTTTCTTTGGCTAAATCATTCATTCAACAACAAATAAATATGATGTCTGGGTTCATTCTGAAGCTAATAATATGTTGTACAATAATTTCATAACACAAGCTTATGTAGAAGCACAGTTTTATAGATAAGAGCTAAGGGAAGAATGTCATTTGTCAAGATCTTCTGAAATAAGGCAGATCGTGTCCATTGTGTGAGTGATAGAAGAGGGCTGGCCCAGAGCCTTTATTTTTTAGAGCTCGTCTGTGATTGACTGACAGGGGAAAAGAAGGAGGTTCGCTAGTACCAAATGTTTCAGTATATATTGTGCTGTTTTTGTGAATGTTGTGAATGACGTTGCGCCGTGATTGACCAAGCGGTAGCCATGTCTGAATTGAATAAAACTGGATTCGATACACCTACTTTTGACTAGATTCCTACTTTAATCCCTCAGCCCAAGAGGCATGACGTTTCAATTTTTTTATGCCACACTTTATACCACACTACAACATACGGTTCAACCTTTCACATTTGCGGTGGCCCCTATGGGCAGAAGTGAAAGCGGCTCTGGAGGTGTGCCCTATAGAGGCCCCTCAACATGGACTTCCAATTTGGGGTTGATTGGATGTTACGTTCATGATATATCTTGTTTTTTAAGGAATGGGCTACTCCTGATAAATTTGGAAACCAATCATAGGTTTGTATGGAATTTTATGAAGCAGCATGATATAGCACTATCATGAGGCCAATTTGAAAAAAAAAATATTGGGGTGGACTTTCTTCCATGGTCTACTGTTGAAAGGGTTGGCGCTGATCGGTCCAAATGTTTGCAAGATTAGCTGAGAACAGACAGACAGACAGGAGATAATAAACAATATAAATAGTACATTGAATGGAAAAGTTCAAACAACGAAGTAAGTCTGCATGTTAAAAGAATAGTTGCGGAAGTAGATTGAACTAGGAGTGAACCCACTTCATATAAACCTTAAGCCTGTGGGACCTTGTCACATCTTATGGTTGACAGCATTTCAAACTGCAGGGACAACGTGTGAGAGTCATGCTGCTCAGGGATTTTTTTACTGGACAGAGTATCAGTCAAGGTTTAAAGCACAACTTGCAAGTTGTTTATATTGCTCAATAAACAATATGGATAGAACTTAAAAGTGATGCGGGAAGACAGCCTGAGCAGAAATATAGGCTTCCTACAAGCACCATTGTATTATACCACAGTCACTTACATACAGTGTAAGCACATAACCGAAAACTGTGGCTTTTAAAAGAACATTAATTCCACGTGATTTAGTTCTCGCTGACTGAGGCTGTGATATCAGGACATTTTATGTTGCATAATGGCTCAGGTAAAAAATCCCAGCTTTTTCTTGCTGGGTGTTGCAGTTAGCTCCAGTTGACTTAGAAATCGCTACTAGAAAGATGTGCTCCGCTGAGCACACATCTCCGCCAGGCCAGGTGGCCTGTCATGGGTTGCGGCAGTCAGAACCTCAGGAGGCTGTGGGAAAATGGCGTTTCTATGACATATTGTGCAACCTTTTGCACCTATCGCTGCTCAACTATGGCTCAAAGCTATCGCCTCAGGCGAAAACCTTATCAGTCACACCTTGTGCCAGAATTAGACACCTTTGTGTTCAGGTAGCTCAGCTCTTGACTTTGGACCACAAGGTCATGGGTCCGATCCCGGGCACCGCCAACTCAGTGTATGCGTAGCACGGCTTGGGTGCGGCCTCACCAATCCATCTCCCAGGGGTCTAGCGCATTGTAACGCGGACAGATGCCGACATTATCGGCTGATACCGACAATAAGCCTCTCCCGACCTACCTTGAACCCTTGAACGCCTGACCAATCACACACGATGTTCTGTCCAAACTTTCTTCGGCTAGTTACATCTCAGAGGTGCAAGAACGTCCGTACGCTGTTCTGAAAGGCGCTGCCGTGGTTCTGAATGATGTAATTTCATGGTTATTGCTTACCCTGTCCGAACAAAGTTTGGACGTCAGATGGACTATGTAGCCTCCTTTACCCTTTACCACTTTGAACCTAGTGTCCCTATATCAGGCATCTAGGGCATTCACTAAGAAGTCGATTTCGACTTAAGTCGACTTAATTAACACAAGTCGAAAAGTCAAAAGTTTTTATACTAAATTAAAAAAATTATAATAAAAACAAAATCACTATATTTGCTCCATTATGTGCACTTGTACACAATTCAAACTGTAGGATTGGTTATTGTCAAGGACAGAAGTGATTCTTTCCTTTTCCAACTGTGTTCCATTGGCAGTTCTCAGCCATTAATCAAGGAGCTCTTTGCAGCCGTGCCTCTGCCTTTGATGTGCCGTCCGCTCAGCTGCGCTCTGTTCCAGTGATTGACAGGCTGATCAGCACTGTGTGAGAGGTAACAGAAGCTGCACACATGTTGGATAAATGCGTCCAACATTATGTAGGCCTATTATTATCCATGGAATCTATAACATTTACATCAAATCTTACGCTAAAAATCACAGGTCTTAATGCCCTATTATACTGTAGGTGAAGGTTTTTCAAGTGAAAATAGCAGATCTACAACCTTCTGGCTTAGACTGTACATCTATCATCATGACGCATTTGTGAACTTGTAGATAGTGTTTTTATACTTTGACTATTTGTCAAGTATAAAATAAGAATTAATTAATGAAAATAAAAAAAATTAACATGAAATATGGAGATACAGGGTTTCTTCATATCTGCGATTACTGTCTCCGTCCGTCCGTGTGTCTGTCTGTGAACAGCTAATCTCCGGCACCGTTGGCCCGGTCGCTGCGAAACTGTGCACACACACTCCCTGGATGCCAAAGCTGAACCTCTGCCCCGAATTTTTCAGATTTGTCTTTTATAGCGCCACCAGGAGGCCGCTTTTTGCAAAACAATTATTTTGACAGTACTCCTACAGCATTCTTTTTTTTTTTTTACCTACATTTTTATCCCTCGATTTTGTAACCCTTTTTTTTCACCCGGTGCCAATTTTCTAAGTGATCCTGGGCACTACACTCCCCCCACCAGCCTAGGGAGGCCAGGGCCGAGCTCATGCCTCCTTCAATGCATGAGAGCCAACTGACCTTCTTGTCACCCACCAGGGGAGAGTTTCCCTGGTTGAACGTAGCGCGTGGAAGGAACACGTTATTACAACCAGTTCCCTTCCCCTCCATCAGGCACCCCGTTGACCAGGGGGAGGCAGTATAGTGACCAGCAAAACAATTCTCTTTGACAGTACTCCTACAGCATTCTAAACATAACGCAAATCACAGTATCTCTATAGTCATTAAACAAAACTTGTCTTTCAGATTTTTCAGATTTCTTCCTGATTGGCTAAAAATGTCTTCCAAAGTTTGCAGGAGTGCTCCGTTTTGAACAAAATGCCTCAAATCATGAACACAGCATGCAATTTCCATGAAGTTTTGCACACACATTCCCACTAGGCCGAGGAAGAAATGCCACAATTGCCCAAAAAAAATAATCAGCCTCATGGCGGCCCATTCGTCTTTTTACCCATAACTGCACCGATCTGTGTAAAACTTTGTATGCGCACTCCCTAGAGGTCAAGTAAAAACCTTTGCCCTGTATTTTTCACATCTGCCTTTTATAGCGCCACCAGGAGGCGCTATATTACTCCTTCCAATTTTATCCAAATTTCACGCAAATCGGTACACATGATCTCTATAGTCATGTGATCAAAACGGATCTGTTAGATTTTTCATATTCCATCCTGATTGGCTAAGATTCACATCCAAAGTTTGCAGTAGTGGCTTGTTTTTAACAAAATGCCGCAAATCATGAAAGCACGATTGCAGTCAAACTTTGCACGCACATTCACACTATGCTGAGGAACAAATGCCACCCTTTTAACATTGGCCTGTTATAGCGCCACCAGCAGGTCTAATTTAGCAAAACACATTTTTGGAACAAAATGCCTCAAATCATGAATGCAGTGTCCGATTGCCGTGCAAGGCCTATTGGCCTATTATAGCACCACCAGGAGGCCACAATAACCTACCTGACCTGGCGGGAGACCTGTGCTCCGAGGAGCACTTTCTCTAGTTTCACTATTTGTTAGTCTGTCCTCTCTACTATTCACTCTGTCTGTGCATGTTCAGCTGCCTGTACCTGGATCATAAAAAGCTTACATTTGGGGAAATTGAAAAATAAGCTGTCAGTCCCTGCCTCTGCCAATGCTCACTACCCATGTGTAATTTCTGATCGATTGGCCCGCCCACTGAAGAGAAAAATTGATGCAGACAGAATTTTCAAATTATATAGTGGGATAAGTGATTGCAGGATTCAAGGCTAATTTGGGGTTAGCTAGATGTGGTGCGCTTAATTGCAGCATGTGCTAATTTTATGTTTGAAGACTCTGGTAGGCGGAGTAGTGCCTATTCGGTAAAACAAAATAAAGAAAATCAAACCAGTTTGGAAAGAATGCTTTCTATGTTGATGAATTTAATAAACAGTATGCTGTAGGACCACAATGGAAACAAGTCCCCAGGACGTTTTTGTGTTATCCTTTTAGCCTTGATGTCTTAATGTACCACATGCTGTTTACATTTATGATTAATAAAGTATTCAATCAATCAATCAATCAATCAGTAAGTGTTCAATAAACAAGAGACATAATCTGACAATGTAAAACACTACATTGGCTACATTACTTCAACGATAGGATCCATAAGACTTGATGAAAAACTGTCAACATTTTTTAAGAGTGTATTTAAATGTTTGAAAAATGGAAAAAGACATTCCCAACCGAACTTGGGCAGGTGCTGCGCGACGAATAGTAAGCAGAGAAAAATGTATAAATGCTCGCACACTGAGGGCTCCAATGTGACAGATGCTTTATTGCACCACAAAAGCTGTGATGTTTCGAGCTCAAAGCTCTTCCTCAGACATATTTGAATTTAAATGTTTCTCCAAAGCCATTTGAGAAGAACCGGAACTTAACCCTCTTGCTGCTATCTTAGCTATCAGTGGATTGTGTATGGCAAACAAGTTTGAATCTCAAGCCATTTCATGTGGGACTCAAATAAATGACAAATCTGTCTTGAGAGTAAGTAACTAAAATGTATTTTGAGCTCTATGTTGGTTTTCATGAATTTAATTAAAATATTCTTATCGAGCAATAGATGTATTTTTGGCGATTAATTGATCTGCTTTTAGGTATTCTGAGGGAGCACACTACATTTGTAGGGGTTCTGAATCCCCCCATAGTACATAAAAGCGGATCCAAAGCAACAGGTGGTATAGTAGTTGTGGTGTAGGGTGAGCAGCAATAGGAAACAGCAGCGCCACAGACAGCAAGAAAGCAATGTGTGATACAAACTTCCCTGTTTAAAAGGGATGCTCTGTAAGTGATTGGTTGAGAACAGAAGTGTGGATCTGATGCCAACCAATCGCCAACAACTGCATTGAGTTTCCTGACTGAACCAGTGAAGGAGAGGACAATTCCAGGACAATTCCAGGACAATTGTCATTCCAGCCGGCAGATTTGTCAGTGTTCGTCAGGCACTGGTATGATCACCGGGGTGGACAAGCTTATCAATAAACAATGTTGAATCTAATATCCTATGGGTGGTCATAAGCTCAGAAAACCAAACACTTGTTGCGTTATCCAGTGAGAGAGCGCTATAGCGTAGATTCTTCAGAGATTTCACTGCTCCTGCTAGATCTCCATGACTGATGTTTTTTCCCTGTTTCCTGTTTGCTGCACCTGGAGATTGCTCCTCTGCTGCTGTTGCTCATTTTTTATGATATATTCACAGTTTTTAACAATTTTAAGTCAATATACGCTTTATTTATTTATTATAGTAGTAAAGTGGTTTTAGGGGACTGGTATTTGTGGATTGACAAGATCCACAAATAAGATACAAGAGGAGATATCTGGTGGATTCAGTTTGGGCCTACCTGAGGCTTACTGCTCAAGCTTTGGGCCTACCTGAGGTCTGTACTGCTCAAGCCCTCTAACCTGCTGTGATGCCTAACAAAAACGGTGACAAGGTGGCGTCTGAAAAGGCTGCTGATAAACCACCGCCCAAGAAACATCTCCGATCCCATCAACCTTGGTTCGGAAAGTGTGGGTGAGCCGGGTGGTGTCATGGAGGTGGATGCAGCAGTAGTGTTGGACTCAATCAGTGTTGTAGTGCTAATTTTGGAAGTGGGGGAGCGCACCTCTGAAGCCCCCCCCCCCCCCCCCGCGCAATAGAATAAATAAATGAATAATAAATAATAAATTAAAATAAAAAAACATATTTTTCAGCAGTTAGAGAAGTGAGGGCCGCTCCCCCGCGTCCCCCCTCCACTACACCCCTGGACTCAATCAACGCTAGACTAAGCAAGTTGGATATGCTTGATGCATTACAACATGACATCTGTGAGTTGAAAACCAGCTTGGAGTTTAGTCAAAAGCAGATTGAGGACTTGAAGAAGGAAAATGCCTTCCTCAAAGGTGTGGTGGAAGAGGTACAGCAATTTGCTGTCTCTCTCACCTTGGATCAGAAGCGTATGAAAGAGACCTTTGCAGGGGTCAGGTGGTTTAATCTACCTGACATGCTCCTGCAGAGCGATGATCAATAACGCGCCAATGTTAATGTCAACACCAGGAAAGAATGAATTCACCATGAGGGGGAAAACAGCAGTGCGAGAGAGAGGAGGAATAACAACACAACATGACTGGAATTAAAAATCACTCTTTTGTTTGGTCACCCATTACTATTCACTCTGCAGTTCGGGGGCGGGGGATTGAGTCATTTGGAACATCGGAGCGGGCTTCCGTCTGTCATCTGACAGCATCCTGCACACCTCTGAAAAGGTTATGAATTCGACAGGTGCTAAAAATCTTTGGTAAGGCCTGCATATGTATGAATCTGTTCCCAACAGACATTTTATTTCAGTAGTACTGATCTGGGATGGGCTTTCGTTTCACCCCATTTAAAAAAAGGTTATGTGCGCTGGTAGATCTAAGAGCCAGCGGCTAAGATGCAGCTGATTGAGTGTAGACGAAAACCTAAAACTCTGAAGATATTATTCAAGTCCGGAGGGAGAGAAAGTGGCAGGTTTTGACAGTTAACTCCTAATAAGAGTTGAGTAGGTCCCCAATGGTCCAACTTGATGGATAGAGTCTCTTTACTACAACTTGGAAGAGATATACCAGTAAGTACTGCATGCTGCTTTAAAAAAGTATTCCTGGTTGTATTTGCTCTTCTGAGCTGATGACGCGGTAAACTCATTGTCACTTTAAGCTCTATGTTCTACTTGTTGTGCGGCGAAACACAGTGTTGCAAACAATTTTTGCCTATAATGACTTGCCCACAATAAGTGACACCAGGTTTGAAAGTGGTTAAGCAGTCAGAAGAGGGTTATCTGAACGAGCCAGTTTGTATCCAATTGACACGGTGTGAGAGTGCTCTATAATCCATGTGAATGACTGCAGCATACCTGAAGGCATCACCATTTGATTGTACTTTTTTTGCACGCTAGGATGGTTCTAATGATTGAGAAGTGTGTTTGTGTGGTTTCCATCTTGCCAGCCACTGCCTCCCTGCTGCTTCAAACTATTATTGTCATTTAAGAGATCCCTGCTGTCCTCATTTGTTCTTTCTCCTGCCTCAGAATGAGGAGGAAATGCTTAACTGCCCATTTTCTTTAGACAGGCTCAATAGCTCTCCAGTGTACTGAGGTAATGTTTTGCTCCAAGAGTACATTTTGCAACTCAAAACTCAGTTTTTCTCCACAAGGCTCTCTCCTCCAGGCATAACAACCCAAGTTCTCTCCAGTGAGAAATAAAATACAGAAGACAGCGCAATAATCCATTTCTTTGTGTAATATTCAGAGCCTGCATCTAAATGCTAATTAGCAATCTGTTTACCACTGTCACCACAACACAGATCATTCATTTTCGAGCTCCTATAAGGGTACAATATGACCTCTCCCACACCACAAATACTTACATGCACACACACACACACACACACACACGCACGCACGCACGCACGCACGCACGCACGCACGCACGCACACACACACACACACACACACACACACACACACACACACACACACACACACACACACACACACACACACGCACACACACACGCATGCACGCTCACATGCGCACACACATGCACAATGTTTTCTATACTTTTCTTTCATGTCTTTCTTCCTTTCTCATCCTTCGTGTTTTGTATTCTCTTCTTCTCCCTTTAACGATTGGAATAAAGCCAGAAAGTCTGCTGTCTGTCTGAGAGAGGACAAGATCCATAGTTAGTTGATGCTAAATTAATAAAAGCTTGTGGTCACCCCCCAATGCTGCTGGACTGATGGAAAGAGAGAGAGAGAGAGAGAGAGAGAGAGAGAGAGAGAGAGAGAGAGAGAGAGAGAATGCACTCCCCAAACGCATCAGAGTTCCCCTCCCTTCCTACCTTCAAAACTGCCCTGAAACCCACCTGTTCACAATTGCCTTTCCGAGTTGACCTTGTATCAAATTCCTTTTTTCCTAATAAAGTTGTGGTTGTTATTTAGCCCTCCACACGTAAAGTGACTTTTGGTACTTTAAAAAGCGCTGTATAAATTCCAGGTATTATTATTATTATTATTATTATTATTATTATTATTATTATTATTATTATTATTAGAGAGAGCACTCAGGCAGCCGGTCAGATTGGTGGTCCTACATGTTGACCCTCCTCGCAGGCTACATGGACATGGACACACTGTACGCATGTATTCTGGTACCCAAATTAATAAATGAAACCGCTGTGAATTACATGACATAATGATATAGAAACATTGTTACCCATGAATGATTGATTGCTTTGAGACAAGACCCCTGTTTATTGAAACGTGTGGGGAATCACTGACAATATAGGTAAACAGCAATCTAGAGGCAGATTACATGTTCAGTTCATCTGGTACATAAATGAGAGAAACACCTGTAGTTAAGAACAGAGTAGAACCAAGCTAAGACATAAGGTGTCATCATAGATATTTTATGCACTTTTGGATTGCTTATTTTTAATTAGCTAGTTAAATGTCTTCCATTCTTTCTTCACAAGCTGCCTGTATGCACATGAACTGTCATCAAGCTAGCTGTGCTGCACTAGTGCACATGAATCAGATTGCTGATTCATAGCTAATGAATATTGATCAGCTTTGTTGTTTCTTGAACCGCTGTGGTTCATAGAGGTAACCACCAGTGACTGACAGTTGTAAATCACTAATAACATACTGTCAGGGTGCAGTAGAGTTTTTGTGCATGAGTTCAGTGCAGTAGCCTACATTACATAATGTATGTGAGTTTATGTGTATGTGCCGTATGTGTTGAGTATTGTGTGTGCCATTGGGAACAGAGTGTCATGGGTACAATTGATTGTGAACTGATTTTACTTAGGTCTGTGATTTCAACGATACAAGGTTTCATCATCTGTAGTACGAAAGGTTGTTTTATATTGTATCTATTTTGTCTGGTTTTTGAACCAGAGGCGCCCAGCCGCCCACACGATCTATATCCCGCTGTCAACAATTATGAACCTACACGATACGGTTTGGCCGTAATCGCTGTTTGTATGATTTTCAAAGGGAATGTGGGGACAATCACAGTGGAACATTACTTCCCAGCTCAACAGTTGTTGTAGCAAGCCCTGTAGCAGATGTTGAGACTGGCTTCACCAGGCTTTCGGCAGTACCTGTGGAAAACTCGAGGTTACGTAGGTAACCCTGGTTTGTTTACTCTCGGAGTGAGACACTCACTATGGGAAACAGCGCCCTCAGGCGATGCACAGAGCTACATACAATACACTCCCGGGGCCAATATCATTGGTCGTGAGGGTATGTCACGTGACCGTATGTCCCTTCCAGCCGGAAGGATATAAATACCCTTGCGTGACGTAGTAACTCCCTCTTTCAGCTTCTCTGCATCGCAGTGCGCACAGCTAATAAAACATACAGCATTTGAAAAAAGATAGATATCGTTCAGAAAATCCAGCTTTAGCCCAAAGCGGAGATTCACAGAATCGCCCACAGGTTTTTCTCCTCGTAAATCTTTCATATAGCATGCTCCCGCGGCTATTTTCCAGCTTTCCTGTCTTCTTAAGTTTTTCTTCACCTCGTGTTGCAAGCTAGCTCGGCTAGGCTAAGTTAGCTGCTAACGTTAGCTTAGCCTTTGTCCAAACCAAGGTGTTAGCCTTGCGGCTTCTAGCCTAGCCTAGCCTAACGACCGGCGCTAGTTCCATGTTCCACGATGGAGGCTCCTCACCAGTGTGGTCTCCCGGGCTGCACGGCTCTCATTGCCGGCGACGAAAACCTTGTTTCTATTTACTGTTCTGTGCTCAGATCTGGTCTCAAGTCCTCCCATACTGAATACGGTGTATCACAGCGTGGCCGTTTACGCACCTAGCTGTAATGCTGCGTGGTGGGAACCGGTTATCGTGGGAACTTAAGCCACGGAGTAAGCTCCCTTCTCATCCCGAGAACGCACAGAGCCATGGCTATCCATATGCAGCTAGCATTCGGCATAGATCTAGCCCCCCACGCACGTTCACGAGATGACCTTGGTGTCTGGAGAGCCTTCGCATCCTAAATTGGATGACTGGCTGGTGTGTGTTTGCTCAGAGAAGCAGTGTCACAATAATGTGGCCAGGCTCCTGCAGCATGTTGGCCACCTATGCCGGCACCTCGACAAGAGGGTTTGCAGGCGTCAGCTCTCACAGTCCGCAAGTTTCATCTGCATGTGTTAGAGGCCAAAGCAGGGACTCTGTACCTTGCTCCAGTGGGATGGGCCACCCTCAGGGCTCGCTCGTCTCGATTTTCAGTTGAGGGCCAGGATGACCTGGAGGTTGTGCTTCCGCCCTTTGGGGCTGATGGCAGCCACGGCACACATTGTGCCCCCGGCTCTCCTGAACATGCGGCCAGTGAATTCCTTGTCAATCACAGTCATGCACCGTAGTGCTGGCGGAGTCAGCTTACGTGTTATAGTTCCGTCTGTTCGGTGACACAGCGGAACGTGCCGAGACTGTCAGGGCAGAACGCACCATGCGGGTGTATTACGGTGTGGCCTTTTTCGCACCTGGGGGTAATTCTGTGCATAGCGGACTCCGGCGTGGTCGTTGTGAAGCCACGGAGTGAGCTCCCTCCTCATCCCAAGATAATCGCGCTGCTACGCCGGGGATCTGTTATGTGACATGGCGGGGCGTGCGGTCCCAAACAAGGGCAACACAAAAATTACCCAGTTGCCGAAGGGTGCTCGTAGGGTTTGTCTCTCTCACGGTAGTGTATGAGGGATGCTGCCGCTTCCTAAATGGCAATGCTTGGGTGGTGCTGGTGGCAATCCCTGCATTCCACCCCTTGCATTCCACCCTAAGGCCTGATCGGAGTACGAGCCAGTCAGTCTATTGAGCTGCACCCTTCCCACCCTACAGTGACTGCAACCCTGCTTCCCACCCGCCTCAGAGTGGGAAGCAGGGTTGCAGTCACTGTAGGGCCCTGTCAGGGCCTTGAAAGTGAGTATGGACCTAACTCTCTTGGGCATAAGGTCTCCAAGACTGGGCTCCCTCACTGGGTTGTGAAACAATCCAGCAGGCATATAGGTGGGCAGGCAGGCCAGCCTCAACAGGAATGTGTGCCTCATGGGCCTATGGCGAGGTTCCCCTCTATCTGAGATCTGTGTGACGGCCTCTTGATCGACATCGTTTGCATTTATCAGGTCACATCTGCATGGAGAATTGGGGAGTTGCAAGCTCTGTCAGTCCATGAGGAGCTTTGCCGGTTTAGGCCGGATGATGGAGGCCCCAACCCGGCCTTTCTCCCCAAGGTTATCTCAGAGGCACATCTCAATTAGGTGATTGAGCTCTGTCCTCTCTTTGACATGCAGACAGAGTACAGTGACAGAGTCGTCCCCACTCTGCCCAGTAGAGCATTAGAGTCGTACATCAGGACCAAACGTGCCCACAAAGTATACGGACCAGCTCTTTGGCTTAAGCAGGAGTGCTTGGGTAGACCACTGTCGAAGGCTAGACTGTCCAGCAGACATACAAGCAGGCAGGAGTACCAGTGCCGCCTGGAGTGCGGGCACACTCCACCCGTGGGATGTCGGCCTCCAGGGTGCTGTGGAACGGTGCGTCTCTGACAGAGATTTGTACTGCAGCCACATGGTCGACTCCGTCTACATTCAACCGGTGCTCCCGACTGAACGTGGCTGCATCCGCTCCCTTTGGGGAGTCGGTCTTGTGTGCTGCTCAGTGGTAGGTGTCACCGTCACCAGTCAAGTCGGCCTTGCGTCTGGCAGGCTTGCCAGACGCAATTATGTGAACACAATTGGCTTGTGTTCGGGGGAGGGAAGCCGGGCGAGGAGGGCAAAAATTGTAGGTTCATTGCACATACTCATACAGGCTGGGGCGGCACCTGTCAGCAGGGAGTGTTGGTAGGGAGGAGTAGGACCAAGGCCCTACATCCTCCTGGTGGGGGCTCCTCACTGGCAGGTGAGTCAGTATGATACAACAGAAGTGACAACACAGAATTGTGTGTGGGGAGGAATTAAGTGGCATAACAACTACATTGGGGAGCAAAAGGGGGAACAAATAATTGGCTACTCTAAATTTAAAAAAATAATGTGTTAAACAAACAAGCCAAATAACATGATGTACTACAAATAAAAGTACAAGCGATAATAATAAAGTGAAAAGTGTAGAACATTTATTATGAAGTTGTATGAAAATGTACTTGCATATCGTCACCTTGCTAAACTAATGGCCTAAGTCATTTTTTGAGGAAAATATTATTTTTGCCTAAGTCAGCTCCAGCTCAGACACTGGCCACCTCTGGTAAAATCGCCCATCTCCTAATTGAAAAGGATCATGCTGTTCCCTCCCCTTTTAGTATAATGGCCTAACTCCCTAGTGTGACTTAGGCCAAAATAGGCAATTTTGGGCCTAAGTCACATGGTTTTGTGACTTAGGCCAAATTATTTACTGATTTAGGCAATTTTTTGGCCTAAGTCAGATTTTATCCTATTTAAACCTATTTAAATCTCTTATGTTACATAACTGACACACAGTGTTATTTTAACTTTAATAGTCATAATTCTTTATAAACATTTTGGGTGAAATGATTAAGAAATGTCATATAGTTTTGTTTTGGATCAGTTTTTAATTTTTCCTGAAAAACTTAAAAAAATGACATAGGCCATTAGTTTAGCAAGGTATAAACGATATGCAGAAAAATAATGCAGAAAATATACATAGCCTACTATGATGCTAGAATATAATGACAATAATTCATAATTCAAAATAAAAATATATTGGCACTTTGTGAGAATATATTTTGCAATATTTTGCTAACCTCTGCTGCTGACAAAGAACTATCCTTGTAAGGATCAGCCTATTCTTCTGTACAGTTAAATATATAGCTACATTATTCTTCTGAATGTGAAAGCCATTTCAAATAGGTCAATGTCACGCGACCACGATGGATGCAAATGGTTGTCTACACTGATGAAGTGAATTTTCAGACAATCGCTTTACTCTAGACGTAATTTGGTTCACACCAGTTCTCTCTCAGAATAAAATGTTGATGCCAAAACTCTGGTCTATTGAATAATGTTGTTTATGCAAATGAGGCTAAATTGCTGACTGTCCTAGCCTTGTCTTGATACTGTGTATTTTCCATTTCCAGTATGCGCACCTTGCCAGTGCTCCTCAATCACTACGCCATGTGGGGCGACACCCACTCTCTGACTTCAGCACAGTGTTGTCTATTGTGAGTTGCATCACATATGGCACTCTTGTTCACATCAATTGTGAGGTGATTTTAGTTTCTTTCTGCCATTTCAGCACCAGCAGTCCTGCTAAGAGTCAGACCCCTAACATCACCATGGGTTTTTAAGACTTTGCCAAATCGCATATTGCAGTTCCAGTGGATAAAAACATAATAAAACAAATCTCATAGAATATACAGTATGGATCTCTCTCTCTACTCTCTCCTGAGAAATCTAGAATTTAACCACTCAATTCCTACAGCATATATTTTGTTGACAGGGGTCCCCCAGGCGTCTTATACATTTGGCTTTTTTAACGTACTGCTGTAGCCTACTTTTAAACTGTCAATACAATTTTCAATCAATCAAAACTATTGAGATGTCGGGATAATGGGCCGTCTAACTACTGGGCAGCACTCCCATGGGTCTTTGTCCCCTCCTTTTTCCCCCTCTACACCAAATCTCGTCACCACAAATAGCTGAATTTTGCACATTTTGATCAACATGCTCTTCTTCAGATTAAAGGCAGTACATAAAAGATTCAACTTCATCCAAGGAAAGTGGATAACTGTAATAAATTATCATTCACTGATTTCACTTGCCCCCAGGATACAGATTCTCCTATGAAAGAAAATAGGGATTTAGTTCATGAGTTCTGAGAATAGAAGCTGTGGACAATTGAATAATTATTTTCAGTATTTGTCCCTGTACATGTTTACAATTATTATAAACTCTATTAACATGTTATGCTGCCCAACATTAGATCCAAATACCTCATTGCTTTTCCATTTCTGCCCTCATAATGGAATGGGATAGGGAATGGTGGTTAGCACTTGATTGACTCCCATTGATTTAATTGTGCACCAATAGTGGATATATTTATGTTATTTGGAAGACTGATCACAATATCATTATTAAAATTACGTTTGTGATAAGCAACGTGTCTACTGTGTGCAACATAACATTCATTTATACTGTCCATTATTGTTATTGTTCCGTAGGCTCTAATGTGAAACATGCCTGTGGGTTACTTGATGCCGCATGGGGGAATGTTCTAAATAACACAATCTGGTCCACTGTCAAGGGAAAAAGCATCCCTGGACCTATTTTCCTCCCATCCACTTACGACACGTTCGATTCTCTCTGCTGAGTAATTTGCCTGCATCTCATGTTATTGAATGTGACTCCAACATGCTCCAGTCCGCCTCTGTCTGCAACCACTTTACTGTAATGACATGTTTGGTATGATTGGTTCGAGTTGTCGTTGACATTCACCACTTAGTACTACTGTAACATAGGAGGCCAATGTGAAGAAACACCCCTTGCTAATGTCAAATGACAGTTCATATGAGCACTCATACAAAATGTCACCTTTTACTGCAGTTCCGTCATTTAAACAGCCTAGACATCACCAGGGCTGCATAGAATCCATGCCACTTTTAAATCATTCACTAGCGAGTCATATTGTTCCATCTGCAAATAATTGAATTAGGCCAATTATAAATGTTAGAAGCACCTATAGAGAACTGCTAAGAAACACTTACATTAAATAACAACCAGTCAAAGGGCAAAGACAACACTAGTATGACCTTATTTTTCACCCATTAAATCCCCTCAGATGTTGACAGGTGTCAAGGTGCAAAGCAAGGCTGCAGGCTGTTTAAGGTGATTTGAGAGAAGGTCACATAGGAGCTGATCTCTAGTGGTTGCATGGCATATATGTTCAACCTGTTTGGAGGAAATGTCACGTGGTTGTTCTTTTGTCTGAATCTTAAACAGTGATGCAGTTTATAGAAACCGATGGAAGCGCGTCTATGAGCACTCCACATCTTTATTTTTCACCTTGCATTTAAATCAGAAGATCCTCACTAATTGGTGTAATTGGTGCCAGAAAGTGCTTTTAATTAATCGCCTGTGTGAATTCAGTTTCAACTTAATTAAGTGGATGTTGTACTTATACCATAACAAAAAGCAGTGGTGTAAAGTAACTAAGTACATTTACTCAAGTACTGTACTTAAGTAAAATTTTTAGGTATGTTTTACTTTACTGGAGTATTTCCAATGTTCAGTACTTCTGCTCCACTACATCTCAGAGTTAAATATTATACTTTTACGCCACTACAATTATTAGAAAACTTTAATTAATAGTTACTTTGTAGATTTTGATGATTATTACAAAACATACATTAACCACTTCAGCCCTACACATTTCGGACAGTTGAAAATAGCCACATTGTACAAGCTCACAATCACGATGCCATACATTGTGAGCTTGTAGATCTGCTATTTTCAACACATTTTAATTCATTTGAAAACTGAAATGAAATGGGGAAATGGGGACATTCTGCATAATGAGTACTTTCTACTTTTGGTACTTTAAGTAAAAAGAATTGCCAATACTTTTGTACTCTTACTCAAGTAAATTTTGAATTCCGGACTACTTGCAACAGAGTATTTCTACATTGCAGAATTGATACTTTTACTCAAGTAAAACATGTGAGTACTTCTTCCACCACATGTTGATGCCAATACAGTACTTTCATACTTTTACTCAAGTACATTTTGAATTCCAGACTTTTACTAGCAACAGAGTATTTCTACATTGCAGTATTGATACTTTTACTCAAGTAAAACATGTGAGTAGCCTACTTCTTCCACCACTGACAAAAAGCCGCCCTCATGACGATGATGTGAGTTTTTGGATGCACCTCCATCTAGCCTATACTACACAGAGTCAGCTTGTTCCTTCGAGCATCTCAATTTTCATTTCAAAGGAGCTTTTTATTGGCATGAGAAAACATACGTTTACATTGCCAAATAAAGTGTCAAAAATATAATAAAAAACAGTTTAAGAAAATGGGGGAAGTATATTCAGTTGGAGGGGTATAGGCTACAGCGTTGTGTTAATCTCATCTCATCATGCCCTGGTGAGACGCACAGTAACCCATCAGTGTTACTAGAGAAGACAGTCTGATCTGCATCAGCATCTTCTTACCGGGACCGCAGTGGATCGGGATGGATGGATGGATGGATGGATGGATGGATGGAGAGAGTCTGACCGTTATAAGACACGTCAAATTATGACTACTGTATTTTCCGGGCTCTTGGTCTTGTCTTTGGACTGACTGACACACAGAGGACGGAGAATCACGGACGGATCTTTGCGTTCCGATCCCTTTAATTCTGTGTTCATCAGTGGGATGCATGCAGCAGCAGCGAGGGGTGAGGGGGGCTAATTCTGTATAGCCTCGAACAACGAGACAAATGCACTTATATTCAAACGTCCTGGTGCTCTTTAATTAGATTGCTAACTCCGGGACCGATCGTAGAACAGCTTGAACTCTCTCGGATGGTGAAATAATGATCATTTATTCCTCCAGGGAGACGGACGGATATTACCAACTATTTGGATGCGGGTATTTCGCCAGAGCGCGCTAATGTAACGGTCCTATATATCACCGTATCAGAGGAGAAACGACCCGAGTGGATTAATAAGATGATAGTGGGACTGATGATGAGGACTATGATGTTTATTCTGCTTCACTGTCAGCCTTGAGGAGGTGCAAGGAGGTGTGGAACAAGCTCCAGTCAACTATATATACACGGGAACATTGCATTTATTTGGCTAATATTGCTCTCCTATAATGAAACGAGCACGGTGGTGTTTTTTCTCCCGATCCATCCATGCAACCTGTGCCAAACTAGAGGTTTTACTTTCTCAAGACACGGGGAGAAGCCAGCAAATATAAGCCTTGGACTGAAATAGGTAAGTCATTTTGCGGTTTTAAAAGAGTCGGCTACAACTAAAGCGATGCTTTTGACATAGCCTTAATGGATCAAGACTGATGTAATTTGATCTATTTTGACATAATGTATATCATAGATACGAAAGTCAGACTCGATAAAATACAATTATCTTGATCCAAGGCTATACTTTGGACACACCTGATGAATAGCAATAAGTGTCAGGATTATTATAGTGAATGTGCAGATTTTTCCATTCGGACGATCAGCGTGTTTTTTAGGCTGTGTTGCGTCAGTGAGTCGCTCCCCCCCCGTTTCATGATCTTTTCTAATTAAATTCCATATATTCCACATAGTCTTAACTATAGGCTATAGTCAGATCTGACATAAGGTTCTGGCTACATTTCGGTTGTTTAAGACAGTGGTTCTCAAAGTGGGGTCCGGGTAACCCCCAGGGGTCCTCGAGGGGGTTCCAGGGGGTCCCCAGGCCAGCTAAACGAGAGCGAGCTAGTTAGGAACCAAATGGACCCTCACGGGTCTGTAACTCTGAGAGTGTACAAATGGAACTAAATGGTCCATTTAGTTCCATTTATACACCCTCAGAGTTAAATTAACACTGATTTTACAGTGTATATAGATTGGGGTCCCAGAGATCATAAATGTTATCAAATGGGGGTCTTGTTGTCTAATGCATGTCAAACTGAGGGTCCTGAGGGTTTTACAATGGTTCAGAATCACTGCTCTAACTGTAAAATGGGGGTCCCTGGCGTATTTTTTCAAATGGGGGGTCTGCGGTGCGCTAATGTATTGTTTGTCAGTTTGGGGTCCTTGCCATGAAAAAGTTTGAGAACCACTGGTTTAAGAGATGCTGTTAATCTTCTGGTTTATAATCGTTTCATCCACAATTGGGTTCAGTGCAGCTGTCATTGCTGAGGACCCAACTGCTAAACAGAACATCAATTAGGACTTTTCAATCTGATGATTAGGAAACCTGAATGATTCACTGAGCTATTTGAGTGAAGTGATTGACATCAAGCATAATAAATTCAGTTGAGTGCAAGTGACTGATTGATTGAGGCTGCCTTAAGTGCTGATTAATACTTCTTGAACTTTTAAATGGCGACCATTTAAAATTTGAGCTTTATATAGACTTAAGAGAGAAATGGAGAGAAAGCATAAGGTTGCAGAGAGAGAGAGAGAGAGAGAGAGAGAGAGAGAGAGAGAGAGAGAGACTATTATTTTGGCACCACCTTGTGGTTCAAATTAGTGTATTGAATCTGTCACCTAATCTGTTGTATTGGCTCCACTCAGGGCATCCAGGGGTTGTAGCAAGGACCTAATCAAATTATGGCTAGATAATTTTTAACTGCTCCCAATGACGTGCAGTTCTGTCAAGAATGAGTGATGATAACCCATCGTTGTTTCGCCTAAAACCCCTCTTCTTAATGTTTTAATGTTATGGGAAGAGATGTTGCAGGCCCTCCTTTTTTTCCAGTGGAAGAAACATAATAAAAACACCCAGCAATATAATAAGTAGTCCCATTCTGTGTGACGTCACCTCAACTCAGCCAGTCAGTGGACTTACAGTATGAATGTTTGGAACAGAAGCATAGATCATTCACATCGATATAAGTCGTGTCCTGTAATTCACATTGGTGTTTTGAGAGAACATACTGTACAGTGAGGCTCTTGGGGTCTGTGTGACATTGCTTTCCCGGGGTCCCAGATGATTATTTTGAAGGGTAATTATCATCAGCTGCTCTCTGCCTCATAGTGTGACAGTCACTATAGTCCTTATAATCCCCATTTCCAGGGAGAGTAAGGGGGGTAGTGGTGGGTGCTACCATCCTATGCATTGGTCCCATTCCATTTAGCCGGTTATCTCTGTCTTGGCTGCATGCTCTCAGACACACACACGCACGCACACACACACACACACACACACACACACACACACACACACACACACACACACACACACACACACACACACACACACACACACACGCACACACACACACACACACACACACACACGCACACACGCACGCACGCACATAGTACGTGCACACATGCACATGGACATGCATGAATGCACACATACCGTACACTCAACAGGCACACACAACATTTATCCTTGAGGAAATATTACATATGGCATTTTTTTAGCAGAAGGTTAAAGCCGATACTATACAATATTTCATGTAGCTTGTTGAGTTACAGGTAGAGTGATCTGCTCAAGGGCGCACTAACAATGTCCCTGGTGTGTTTGACACAGCATCCTAATGGGAGTCAGGTATTATGCCTCTCCTCTTTTCTGAGCTCCACTCACACTCACTGTATATCGAGACCTTCTCCAAGGTTGAGTTTTCTGGGCTGCAGAGAGTTGGGTGGCCTTGGTCCTTGGATGTTTTCCCCACTGGGTTGGAAAGCAGCTGATTATGCTCTCTTATGTCTATTGGACTTTCTGTATTTTTTTGAGAAGGACCACCTCGAAAACTAGATGATACATCTCATGGGGTTATCCTTTCAATAAAGGTACTATAATGTACTTTTAGCAATGTTATTTATTTTCCCTTGGCACTTTACTTTTGTGTTTCAATTTAGCCTGCCACATTTCAAAGCAAACCCCATGCATTTCTTTACTTCTACATGTAATAAATATATGCAGTTACTGTACATACATTTAGTTTGCACACTAAATATGCAATAAATTCATAATAATTGTGCATCTGTTCACTTAAATGGACATAGTGTGTGCTTTTCAGCTCTTGGGTTTCAGTATTTCTCTCATTGCATATCTGCATAACATTACATGATTTACAGTCAGTGTCCCATTGTAACAAGCTGGGAAATATATAAATATTGTGATACTTGGACTCATCTGGGATGTTGGTTATCATCTATAACAATGTTATAAAAAAGTCTGTCCCACTCTTTGATGCTTTGCAGTCTCATCCTATAATAATTCACTGCGAATGTTTGATTCTCAATCTCAAGTAGTTCTCAACGTCTGTGCCCCTGGTGGCAGAGGGGATAATTAACTCATTCCCTGCCAAGAACGTAAATAACGTAATTTGGAAAAAACTTTGATTTTATAAAGATCTCACCGTCCTTCATCTCTCGTAGTGATACATTTCATTGTAACACCACCGGATACGGAAATGACTTCAATCGAAGATTTTCGTTTCCGCCTGCTTCCTGTTTAAGTCTCCCTCTAAAACGGCATTTTCTCGGCTTTATTTTTCTTCGCCGTGGTGCGTCAGACGCGCTGTTTAGAAACTGCTACTACTGGAGAATGGAATGTCGCGGATTGAAAATGTCTTCTCTGGGCCACTCACACAACTACCCTGTGTGTCTACAAACAGTTGGACACGCGATTATAAGGGATTTAGTGAGGTCTGTGGCGAGGTGAAAAAGTAAGTGAGCCGTCCGTTCACGTTACGATACAGGTGTTTTTATGCTGGGCTGCAGGAGAAGGACTCCGACTCGATCGGAATGTTTGTTGTGTGAGCGGCGTGCATGTATAGCCGGTGTGTTTACAAACGATTGGACTTGCGATCATAATGAATAATAAAAAATTTTGACCTGTTGAAAGTTAAAAAAAATACTAAATTGCTGGCAGCGGGCAAACACAGCCAGAAATAAGTCTGGCAGTGAGTGTTAATCTTCTTTTCTTTTTCTGTACATGACTACTGTATGTCATCACCACAATCAGCAGATTTTGTGACACAGATTTGGTGACGGACTCAGCATCATGTATCCAGGTGATAAATACATGGAGCCGATTGTAAAACACTGGACTAGGCTATTCCTGTAAGTGAATGTTTGGCAAACTTTTTTCTTTTTTCTACACCTAATGTTTCTCCAACAACATCTCTGTGAATGCTCAAATTTCACATAGGCTTGAATAGGATTCTGCTAAATTAATCCTTCTTTTAATGATAGGATTAAATCTGCAAGAAACTGATCACATAGTACTGTACATTCCTGAATAGATTATATGCACGCCTTGCACGGATCATTTAATAGCTATAAAAGTGCAAACTTTTGATTGAGCAGTTTATTGAAAATGAATTCAAAAGGATACATACACAAGAAAGCCTGTAGGCTTGTTTCCATTGTGGTCCTTTAGGGGAAGGGGGGCAGGGAGCCACATTACATTACAAATACAAAACAAGGACAAAAAACAAAGTACCTGTAGGGCATTTTCTCTTTGCTGTTTTAAATAAGTGCCAGTCTGAACAAGCGTGCCATTATGTTTGGATGGGCCATTTGCTGTGGTGTGACAAGAACGGTTCAATAAGATGCATGATCACATTGAGTGCTTGATCAATTGATGAATTGGACACGGGAGGCCAACTCCCCAGTGCTGTCAAGGTTAACCAGCAACAATGAATTTGTCCCTCCGTCTGTGAGACATGCACACGGCACCTAGCCACGATCCAAGACAAGGACCATCATTTATTCACATGCTGGGGGACACCAGGGCGACACTCGCTCAAAGTATTTGATCTCACAAGTACACGTGGGACGAAAGCACAACAAATAAAGTCGATTGTTAAGCTTTGCTGCAATCGGAGCGATAAGAGCTGCAAAACGATTACATTATTGAATAAATGCTCTGGAATAAAACTGTAATTCTCTGTGACCAAAGTGAAACTTCCCATTTGTGACAATGGCGCACTCATCCTGGGTAATAATCAAAATGTTCTCTTCTGTGCATCACTTGGATGCAATTTTCTCTTTGGCTTATTTCCTTTGCAGCAGTCAAAAGGTTCGCTGTTCACAGTGTGCACGTGTTCACAGCTTGACTTTGGCAATGCAACATCTGACTGTCTAAGGTGATCCATAGTCACAGTAGTGCTTGTCAGCTGCGTAGGTGACAGTGATAAATGAGAGGGAGAAAATGAGCAAGGCAGGCTGCCATAGATCAGACACCCGCAGGGCTTCTGCCCTACACTGTGGTCAAGAGAAAGGTTGTCTGACGTGGTATCATTGTACTGTACATTCTTACCTCACAAGAAACAATATTACAGTCTCGTTTACAGTCTCTGGTGTAATTTCCATAGCAAGTTACACCATCATAAGCCAGCTTGGCGCATTAGTATTGCCGCATGAATAACTGGATTGATAGAAATATATGCCTGTTGGAGGCAATGCAGGGCTCTAAGTATGGTAAGGTTTGTTGCCACTTTGGTGTTGTTGGTTTTAAGAGGCAGCATGGCTTATAGAGGTCGCTAGCAGGCCTTTTAGACACTTGGTGAATAGATCTTTGCAGTGTGCGCAGCGTTGGGGGTGTTTGTGCGGAGAGTGCAGAGCTCTGCAGGGTCTGCGGAGAGGCCTGCACAAATGCACAATCACTTAAATTTTGATTGGTTAAATTCCGAGTTATACTTGGTTGCATAGCATGCCACATACCGAAAATAACGGCTCTACAAGCTCACAATGCATGTGATATTGTGGATCTACTATTTTTGGTGCACAACACTGGCACACAAGTCTAAATCACCCTTAACAGTTCATGAGCCAGTTGGATTGTCATTAGCAACAGTTTCACACTCCAGAGGAGATTCTGCATTCCCAATGATCACTACTGTCTTCCTTTACCATTAAGTGCTGGTGTCTGCAGAGATAACAATCTCTCTGTGAATACTGCACACACTATTCACTTTTGGTCTCGAATAATGGACTTGGCAGCAGTTTTTCTTTTTTTTGGATGCTCGATTGGATTTGGTTCAAGACTTAATTTGAGAATAACTGCTTTGGGACACTTCTCACATTCACTCCACTACATCCAACTCTTACAATAAAAAGGCAAAATGTGTGGGGGGGTCTAGGGGTTGCAGTGCGGGAAAAAAACTACGCTTCACCGCGGAAAAAAACTACACTTCACCAGCGCGTTTCACTGTTTTAGCGCTCCTTCAGCAGCCGCTGCTTCAAATTTTTTGCGCTTTTCGGCGATTCGTCTTCTTTCACTTTCTCCACGTCGTTTGGTGCCCCCCCCAAGGTTGGTAAAACACCGTTAAGCCGAGGCTGGGTGTGCTTACGCATCTGTGTAATGTGAAGTGAAAATGATATTCCATTTCTAACTTAAAATGTTCTATTAAATATATGAAAAGCCATGTTTTTCAGTTTTATCTTCCTCAGTAAAAGTAGTGGTTTAAGCACCCAGTCATTAATTCCCACTGTCTCATAAAGCCACATTCATCTGCATTCAGTTTAATCTCAGAGGTGTAAGAGGACTTGGAAAGGAGTCTCAGGCCAAAGCATAAGGAAGGTCAGGATGTTTAATTTCCCCTGCCGTTTGTTGACACAGATAGATGGTCTCCTTGCTGCAGCCTTGCCCTCATTATTATGTTGCAACTGAGGTTAGATTTTCACCAATTCAAATCAATAATGCATCAAAGTTGTAAACTAATAAGGCACTCATTCACTAGTGCACTGAGTTTACCCATATTTATTCTTTTTTGAGGCGATCATCCACGATGAACCTGTAATTTCACAGCTGAGTCCCAGTGGTACGGATGAGCTTTGTGTTTTGTGGTATGGATTTTATTTTATTTTCCATGAGCAAGGTCTTTGTGTGGTTTGACATATTCAACATGGAGGGATTTGAGTCTTAAAACTCAATACTCTATGGTAAGGCTGAGTGGTGTGACTTGAAATCAATATCACAATTATTTCAAACTTTACTTCGATTACGATTAATGAACAATTATTTATAAAAAGTGAAAATAGCCTATCTACAAAGCCCACAAGACGTCGGGATGCAACGCGTTCTGCAGATCGGCTATTCTCACCATGTATGCCACCAATGTACAACAAAGTTTAACACAGGGTTAAATGGTTAATTAGACTAATCGATGAAGTCAATTATAAAAATTCTATTTGAATTATTTTGTGCCGATTAGTTTGATATATAAAACAATATTCATGTTTTTAAACCTGCTTCTCTTTTAACCGAATAACCTACATGAGCAAGATTAAGTCATTTATTGGTTCAATATATTTTCTGTATAGTCTTTGCCATTGCTTGCCATGTTTAATGTACACACACATTTAAAAGATTAATGTTTCAAATGCCTCTTTGAAATTAGCCAGACTCTGAAGACGCTGCATTTTCACCACCCACAATAATGTCTGAGAGGAGAAATGCAATTTAGTGTCTAAAAGGATGCTACTTTCCATAGCATTTACACTAACCTGTGGGCACAATACCTGTTGCCATGGCAGCCGGTCTTTACCTGTCACTATGTATCTGTCTTGTGATGAGGCATAAATATGAGGTGTTGTTGTGTAAGGATGGGACAATATGAAATTTCATGTCGCAATCGTCCTGGTCAAAATAATTATTAACAATACTATCACGACAATCAAAATACGCTTGGAACTCTTAAAATGGCACTAATACATCCTGGAATCACTTGACCTGACATTGTGTTAACAAACAAAACATCTTATTGTATCATAGGACATCATTTGAACATTCTTTTAGCTGAAAATCAGATTCAGACTGGCCAACACCCAACAGGTTTGCTGGATGGTTGTCACAGGGATGCATTTGTAAATTGGCTGTGTTGGCATGGGGCAGACACATTCTCCTTATTATCGAGTTGTGTAGTATACAATGAAAAACCTGAGCTTGCATCGTATTGCACCTCCTATACCTCTTTCCCTTCCCCTCTCCCTCTCTCCCGCTCTCCCTCCCCTTTTCCCTCTCATCCCCTCTCATCCCCTCTCCCTTTCCCCCTCTCTGTCTCTCTGTCGAGGGGAACTATGTCGATTTGTGCTGATGGCAGGGATCTCCATATGGGCACATTCCACATACACCCATGGGTATCTCCATGGGCATGTGACGTGCCAATTTGCACTGACATTATAGGCATGTCCATATTTGGGGTGATAGCGCAGCACGTTATCAGCGCATCCATCGTTGCCGGGGTTATTTCGTTCAGTATTCCAGTCCATATGGCCATATCTGTGTGCCCAACACAGGCAGAAGCACTCAACTTGAACTTTAGTACTGTTGAAGCACATACTGTATGATAGTGACCTGATATTGATATGGGTGTGGGTCACATAGAATATCCTGGAAATATCCCCGGAAATGATTTCTTGAAAAGAGTGGGAACCTAATATCAAAGTGTGTGCATATAGATGACTAGTTATGAATAATATATAGCAAATGCATTTAGATTACTTGCCTTAACTACTTATGCATTATTTTCAATTGTACATTTTCTAATGCACAATTTTCAATGTGCTGTGCATGATTACTTTGGCTTCTAATGTTCAATGAAGGAGACAGTTTATTATGATGATTGAACACTGTGCATACATAGCCTACTGTATGGTGTGAGGCATAATACAGTAGTGAATGATAAAATGCAGTAAGCTATTAATATTGATTCAACCAAAGCCGAGTCAGCCCGTGGCTAGTAGAATACTCTATCTCAGATAGACTACTATAATAATCTATACTACTGTCACCGTATTAATAGTGACCATACACTCTGCTCTGAAGATTATTACAATAATGTATCTCTGTTAGACTGTTATAATAATCTAGACTATAATTTTCATCATATGAATATTGATCTTGTACTTTGCTCTTAACACTATTATAATAATAATAATAATCTTGGTTAGACTGTTTTACTCCTTGGACCATGCTGAAAAATATATATTATTCTAATGGTCCGTGTAACAGTTGGCCGGACGGCCAAGGCTCCAAGAATTAGACAACTGTCCGAGAATGATTTTATTTAAAAAAAAATACCAAACCTCTCCAAACACCAACCTGTCAGTGCAATAATATTTACAGTGACGGACTGTACAAAAAATAGGCACATCAAAATGGTACTTGCAAGAAAAACAGGCATAAAGGCTAAACAAACAGCAACTTAGGTAACTACTATATGGACTACACCCTTCTATGAAGGGCCCCAGCAGCTCTGTTCCTCTGGCTGTCCACTACCCTGCCCAAACTGAACTGACTGTCTACAGTTGCAGCCACCATTTTTAAGCAGTTGGGTCCAGTAGCGTATGGTGAATTCTAACTTTGACCGGGCCAGAATCTTAACCCCCCTTCGGGCAACAACGGCTGATAAGTCTATTGAGAATTACCGAGCCATTCCGGGTGTAAAATGGAACGCTCGTCCCAAAACACACTGCCCCATTTTTTTCGCGGACCGAGGCCGCCGGTTTAGACCCGGGGCAGGGTGTTTTGGGACAACGGTTCTTCTTCTATTACATTTCTGAATGGAAAGAGGTGCGCGACTCTGTGCAATGGAGAACCGGTTTGACGGCGAAACTGGTTTTCTAATGGCCACTCATTAACAATTCGGCCGAATGCAAATGAGCCCCATTTGAAAACAAAGGCGACTTATAGGGTGAGGGGCTGCTAATGTTGTTATGTTGATTTTTTGTTGTTTCCCCCTGGCGGATCTGGGTTTACACAGACCGGGCCATGGCCTCGTTGGCCCCAATGACCGTACGCCTCTGGTTGGGTCGTACCAAGAATACTCACAGTAATTTGTATCCATGAACTTAAACAAGGCAAACTATGTCCCATAATATCCGGCCCCACTTAATTCACACATTTATAATTAGAAAAACTACTTGATAAAACAGGAACAAACATCCCTCTACTCTACAGTACTTGGCACCTCCAAATCAACAGGAGGATTGCCAGCACTGCAGAGGAGGTGACCAACAATCAATTGAACAAACATGTTTAAAATCATTGCAATGTCCATGTTCAGGAATTCAAATTCAAATACAAATACCTAATGCATCAATTTAAATACAGACATACAAAAACCCACAACACTCCCAAACAGTCACTTCCAAGCTGGCCAGCGATGATACATTTTGAAGCAACTGTGTAATCAGATGAGTGTGTGTGCATTGTCCATGTTAGTCTCTATAGAGCGTGCCAACGTGTCGTCACCACGGGGGGCGAGGCATTGGGCGTGGCATTGGGCAATGTTAAGTCAACCTGGTTTTTACCCCTCAAAGATGTCCGCAGCTACCAAAAGACACTTGTTGACGCCCCCTTCAGGATTTTTGGCACGCTCTATAGGGCACGGGCTGCCCCGTGACAGTCTGCATCACTTACCTTTCTCCATCTTGTGAACCAGTGCTTTTTACTTACCTGTATCTGCCCTGTCCTGGCCCTGCCCTATAAGAAATTATTTAATAGACAGATGTTTGGACCAGCGTGTAAGAAATAGGAGAATTGCACTCTCAAGTTCCAGATGCAAATAAAAAGATGATTTAATAGACTGATGTTTGGACCGTAGTTTTCGTCAGGGTCTCAACAAAAGACTGTTACAGAATAGACACATTTAAGAGCCAACCTGACTGGCAGCACCGCAGTGCATTTTATCAAACATCAATAGGCCTATACCCTTTCTGAATCCTATCCAAATAGATGTTTTATAGTGCTGCAGGCTAGAACTTGTCTCCTGTTCGTTGTTCTGTCAGATACATCAACTAGCAGATTGCTGTCTGTCTAGCTTTGTCTGAAGAATTAGAATACTGCCGCCATGTGAATGTATGAGTATCAGGCTTAATGTTTCTGTGGGCCGTGATTCCTGAATGCAAAGCTCTGCTCATGTTCTGGTCTTGGAGGCGATGTGATCTGCAGCGTGGCTCTGCTTCACGCTGACTGAGCGAGACTTGTGTTGCACACTAAACGCTCACAGCCCCCAGTGTGTAATCCATAGGAGACAAATTGCATTCATTTCTCATGTAGGTTTTAAAAGCTGCTAAGATTTGTCTTGTAGTGACAAAAGGGAACCGGTTGCTCAGACCCCAGGGTGCCAGGGCTAAGCAGGTTGGTCTTCATCACGTGCTTCTCTTCATTCTTCTTTTCTTCATCTTCCTCCATCTCAACTGCCTTCGACTTTACCTCCGCGCTCCATTTTCTCCATGTTTTTGGTCTTCAACCATTTCCTATTCTGGTTTCCTGCATTTCCGTCATCTGCTCTATCGCATTCCAATTTCACGACCCAATCTGTCCCTCATTGCTTTTCAGATCAGGTCATCTGAAGCCGGCAGGATCCATTTTCACTCTGGGACCATTCTGCCCTCTGCAGTCCTTCTTGTTCCTCGGGGAGAAACTATTTTATCTGCCAGTAACTACAACCGCCCCAGTCCCTTCCCTGTCCCTCTGTCCCCATCTACCCCCACCCCCCTGTCCCTCTTCACAATCCCCTGCCCCAGTTTCCTTTACTTTCTGCTGATCAGCAGATCTGTACCGCTTCTGTCCTTCCATACTGTAGCACCCCTCCTCTTCTTCAGCTTCCTACCTCCTCCTCCATTGCTCTTTCTCTTCTCCCATATTATGTTTAACCACTTATTTTATGCATAAGAAACGCAGAGATATAAACAAGCAACAATGCAAAGTGATGCCCAATGCCTCCTAAGCAGATTTAATTTAAACTGTGGCCATAACATTTCAGTAAGTCCAGTTTTGATGTCAGTGTTAAAAAAAAAAAAACCTAATCACAATAGTGCCTTATATTATGCTATCACAAGCTAACTGGCTAACTGACTGGAACAAATGGGAGCAGTCTACTTGCAAGATAACACCTCAGCATGGGGAAGCTATCCTTGAATTTACTTTTGACTATTGTGCACATAGTATGGAATGCAGTGCACAGTGTATTTTGTTGTGTGTACGGGTGGAATTCAGAACCGTGGGCAGTGCAGTTTGTTGTGTGTAGTGGTGGAATTCAGAACCATGGACAGCGCTGGTTGGTTTGTGTAGGGGTGGAATTCAGAACCATGGACAGCACTGTTTGTAGTGTGTAGGGGTTTGTGTGCACAGCACAGATACAAAAAAAGTACAAAAAAGTATAAAAGGAGATTTATAGACAAACAGACATAACACTGGGCTGTTTGCTGTTTGTGGTTGTAAATATAACTTTTGTCCCTAATTCCAGACCAGGAAGGAGAGAGAGAGAGAGAGAGAGAGAGAGAGAGAGAGAGAGAGAGAAAGACGGAGACAGAGACAGAGAGAGAGCGCTGCAAGGCTCCCCTTCCCCCAATGATTTTGGCAGAGAATTGTTCATGAAGTGCTCTGATTAATAAAAGTATTTGATTTTGAAACAGTAGCTGTATGATTCAAGATTCAAAAGTGTTTTATTTGTCATGTTCAACAAGAATGGGCTAACAACAACAATACAAGAAGATAATAACGATGATTGCGGAAAATAACATAACTAAAAAGAGAATAATAAAGTTAGCAATTAGTACGGTAAAAAACACTTCAGCAGCAATGGGAAATGTGCAGAATATGGGAGTGAAGTTTAGCATCTGATTTATATAATGAACTCCCCATTGCAATTAGAACTTCCTGCTCTTCCTGAGTCTTGAGCCCCGGGCTTTATGTTGTTGTTATTTGGCCTTTCTGAGGCTATTGCATGGTTAATTCAATGAATTTTACTTCACAAATGTGAGTCCCTTCATCCTGGCACTGGGCCTGAATGAGATTAAAATTCTATTTCTAACCACCACCAGTCAATTTTCTGATATGTCTATACATGAAACTTTAGTTGTCGGCCTACTTTTACTATGTTGCATTATCAGCTGTGTGTTATTGTTTACGGTCAGAGCATTCTATTACAAATAATTATGCAAATAATAATGTTGTCCTCTGTGGTCATTAAAATAAGTATAATAGTGGTGTTAATACCTTGGTGTTAAAGCATTAATTGTTGGGTCACATGTTTCTATCTCCAAACGTCAACAGATGCATGCAGTTTGTTCCCTCTAAATTGTATGCTATGACAAATTTTGGTGAAAACAATAGTCTTTAAATTAATGTCTGTTTCTGAAATTGTCCTAGATAGAAGTGTTCATTATTGTAATCCAGATATATTACATAATATATTACATAAAATTGGGACGATGGGGGGTGGCCTTTTTTCAAGTTAGAACATCAGTCTCTCAAAATGTCTGTACATTTTCTGTACATGAGTATAAGAGTGTCTATTATGCTGAAAATCCTCTCACAGTTGACTGAGATGACTGCAAATTAAAGTAGATGTAGGTCACCCCCTCACCCCCAACCCTCGGGGCTCTCCAGTATTCAGCAAAATCCAAACCAGGTGGTGAACGACTCTCCGGACACAGAGTGCTGACACTCTAGGCGATCCATTCTTCTTGTGAGCTTTGCTATTGTGTCTTCCAGGGGGGTTCATTGTGTTGTTGGCTTCAATCCGCTTTTCCAAGGCTGGAACCTACCTATAGACGTCTTTGGCTGCATGTGTGTCCCGGGGCTTTCAGAACTTTGTGAAGATACCTTTCCACTTCGTGGAAATCATGGGCCTTACTTGTCTCCCCAGACTACTACTATCTCTCTCTCTCTCTCTCTCTCTCTCTCTCTCTCTCTCTCTCTCTCTCTCTCTCTCTCTCTCCTCTCTCTCTCTCTCTCTCCTTAGCTTCCATTGCCATTCCCTCCAGGTCCACACAGATGCCCCACTATTTCCACAGAGACCTCCCCCTCCTCCCTCATTACTACCCTGCATACACTGTGTGACTCACCAATCATTTTAATTGGGTGTTGAGGGTCGTGACTCAGCACACATCTGCACCTCTTAGCTTGATTGACAGGTGGCATCGGGGACCAGTCACAGTCCAGAGACGGAGGAAAGCGCCACGTCCCGGACACTTTTTTTAATCATGTTCACAGGCTGGGGCTGATAAGAGATGTAAAGGCTGATAATACAGTGGGTCAAGGAGGATGCTGGGATCATGAGTCCTTTTCCTCACATTCTGGCTGGCAGAGGAATGAGATACATCAATATTCGGATGTCAGCTTCCTCAGGGTTACCACATACACACAGAAGAAAGAGAGAGAGAAAGAGAGAGAGGAGAGGAGAGAGAGAGAGAGAGAGAGAGAGAGAGAGAGAGAGAGAGAGAGAGATGTAAAGGCTGATAATACATTTGAATACAGAAGAAAGAAAGAGAGAGAGAGAGGAGAGAGAGAGAGAGAGAGAGAGAGAGAGAGAGAGAGAGAGAGAGAGAGAGAGAGAGAGAGAGAGACATAGAGAGAGAGAGAGACAAGAGAGAGAGAGAGAGAGAGAGAGAGAGAGAGAGAGAGAGAGAGAGAGAGAGTCGCGTATGAAATGCCGTGGGATTTTTTGTGAGATTTATGTCTGTTGAATACGTTGTGCTTTCCTAGTTGTCTCTTTATCGGCTGCGGTTTCAGAGCAAATCCTTTTGTTTATTTCAAAAGCAGAGCCATTAGAAACTGAGATTAAAGTACAGATAGAATGAAAGCCGGCTTCATCCCTTAAGCTTGTTTTGAAGTTAATATTATAGATTTGTGGCTGCTAACAACATTAGATATTTTGTCTCACCCCGGTAAAAGTACCTACCACATAAATAAAGCTATAGTCCTTCCCATGGCTTGCCCTGGTCCAAATCCAACCTGTGTATATATACATGAACACCCATAGTTTTGGTATAATAATGATGTCACGTCCTTGAGTATATTTTGCTTTTATTCATATAGTTGACCGTGCTTTATTTTCAACCACAATTTCAACCTATGTTGCTAGCCAAAACCAAGCATAGCAGTGGTATGTTGTCATCCATTTATATGATAGACAATTTGACAATTTAACCATCACCCTAAGAGAGCTCTTCTGAGTTAAAGAAGTAGAGTATTCCACAAGTTAGGGCCATAGAAGCAGAAGTCTGTCTCGCCAGTGTTTTTATTAAATACTGTAGGAGCATCTAAGATGAGACCTGGGTGTTCTGGCTGGAACATAAAATGAAATGAGTCTATAAGGTGCCATGTTATTAAGGGCTTTATAAACAAATAAAAAGGGATTTAAACTCAATTCTAGTGTCGCCAGGACTGGACTGATATGATCTCGTCTCCAAGTGTTCATCACAATTTTGTGGCTGGTAAAGCTTGTTAAAGAACTACAGCTCAAAGTGACTACTGGACATGATTAGCTTTGTTGACCTGGATTATCCTTGAGCTGAGGTAGTAGGCCTATAGCCGAGCCATGTGGCCCATAGGGCAGGAGCCTATCTCCTGTTTCTGTAGCGTGAGGCAGCATGATGTACAAGTATACCCCCTGGACATGACGCTAGTACAGCATGTCACAGGGACTTACCCCGAAGCCAACCCTTGATGCAGAGTGTCAAGCAGGGAGGCATGATTTCCCATTTTTTAAATAGTCTTTGGTATGACCCGGCAGGGGATCGAACCCCGACCTCCCAATGTCAGGGTGGACACTCTAATCACAACGCCACTGAGCTGGTTATTTTTCTCAGCTGAGGTAAGGTTAGCCAATTATGCAGAGTGCACGAATGTTAATGGTCTGATGACATGTCATGTCAAGTCAAGTCCTCATTCAATAGTGTCTAAAGGTAAAGGCATGTGAAGAATAAATTGTATAGCATAGTGTACCGGTATGCTGGTATTGAATTGACTTATACTTTCACTTATAACCACATTAACCCTGGCATCCCTATTTTGGGCATGTCGTTATAGGGAAAGATGTAATTTTTACACATCGCATGCCATTGTTGCGCAGCAAAAATTGCCGATCTACAAGCTCACGAACGCGTCACATGCCAACACGTTGTTAGCTTGTACATCATATTTCCATCGTATTACTGTATCAGGCTCAATTCCTTAATTTTGTTTTACACACTCAACAACTTTATCAGGAGATAGTTAGCTGGTACAGTATATGTACATTTGAGTGCATCAAACTGCATAATCTTCTGTGTAGTGTTTTAAGTAGAGCAATACATGCTGTATCTAACAGAGGAGATGTGTGTACTTGCGTTGTACGTATAATCTAGCTGGCACGTTTCAGAGGTAACACGGTCATCTTTCTGAGACTGCCTGAAGAAAAAACATTTATCTTGTGGCTGTTAAAGCTACTGGTATCAGTCAGTCTGTAAGGAGAGAGAAGGGTGAGGGGCATTCTTCATGACAAGCTCCACTCCATGGACCATTTGACCTCTGACAGTGTCCCATTTGTTCATCACAGTACACACATGCATGCACGCGCACATACAGTCTTGAGCGTGATGGCTGGAAATGCAGATAATCACATAATTTGTGTTAAAGACACAAGTTCCTTCTCTCCTTCATGCATGCACACATACATACACACCTAACGATCCCTTGTGACATGTGTGGGACGGGACTTTAATCAATTTATATAATCTTTTGTACCCTTCTCTTTTGCCAGATTTATACTAAAAATAGCCATTGTTGATGCTTGATTTTTCAGCACCAGTGCGCAACCAATCAGAAAAGCAACCAGGCTTTCACGTATGTATGAAATAATACATAGAACAAAATAATAGATGCCAGCGGGTTGCCTGTAATTACAAATATGCTTACGATTAGCACGGCATGTGGTATATACTGTAAGGCATAGACCCCCCCCCTCCTTATCTGTACTCTCATGAAAGCCTTCATTATTACACACGCATTTGAGCCTCTGAAGCATGATACCGAGAATGCCTGCATGATTTCTTTCTGTAGCTATATTTAATCATATGGTTCAATTAAGAACAGCGATGTGAAAAAACTGCTGTACTATATAATTGTCAGCTCAGCAGTTAATTGGGCTTTCATCATCGTCACTTATTCTTCTAGTACATTGTACACAATCAGAGGCCCTACATACTATTCTTTGATTCCCTCTTCTCAAACATGTGTCTTTAATGTATCGCTTTACTATGCCTTGTTCGGCTTCAACAGTATTAAACCATTAATACAGACCAGGGACTTTCAAAGTGTGAGGCGCGCCCCCCTGGTGAGGCGCCAGAGCATTGCGGGACATTTCAGCATGATTTCAGTATGGTTAATATTTTAGACTGATCTTAATGCTCAAATGTAGATTCCACATTTTAGTGGTTACATTTGTGGTAACCCTAAGCCACCACCTCATACTTTGAAAACTCCTGAAATAGATGATTAATGATGACAATAGAGAATATAAAAAGATACAGAGTTTCAGTCAGGTTGTTTTTGCAGATGAATTTTCTCTGTGGTTATTAAGAAATAGAAATGGCTTCATATTACATTTCATATCACCTCATTATCACTCTTTAAAGTCATATTTTATAAATACAGTCATTAGAAAAAAACAGGCTCACAAAGAGTTCAGATATGTTGACATACTTAAGAGCTGCTGACTCATTAGTGTAAATTTAGGTTGCTGCAAGTCTTTTACTGCACTTTTAAAGAAAGTGTAGACCAGAGAAGAGGAATCTTCTAAAAGATTAATTCAGTTATCAAAATGCACCACAACCTCTTTATCTGAGTACATACACAGTGGGCATGGTGGTGGGAGGGGTGTGGTAGAGTAGTAAGTTAAGTTTTGTTTAGTTTAGTTTCGATTTTTTGTTTAGTTTTTTTTCCGAGTCGAAAAGCAGGAAACAGACAGTGGTCCCCACTCCTTTGGGCTATTTTTTGTCACTGTATATTTGCACATAATGTGAATTTAGCGAGCGCTATTAGTATAGCGCTCATGGAGCAGTTAGGCGATAAGTGTCTTACTCAGGGTCACTTGGACACATAGACCGGGGCTGGGGCACAAACAAACAGGGACTTAATGTTTCCCAGACGGCCTCTCTCCATTCTGCTATATCTGCCCCACTGATAATGACTGCAGTTCCTTCATCACTTCTCTACCCCCCACTGTAATCATAGTAGCAGCAGGTGTCCGTTCACATTTCTCTGGTATTCATGCTTTGTTGACTGCTTTCTCGTCCTTTTCCAGTGTCAGTCACAACATTTTCAGCACAGAGTTGTCTTTAGGCTCGCAGGACAAATACTCCACTATTTACTATTTGTTTTGTTACTTAGTTTTACTTTTTAACTTATTTTTTACTTCATTTCACCATTTCAGGCACATTGTGAGAGGGGTAAAAAGCTCAATCAAGACTTATTGATTTATTTTGGACTCAATGCCAGTCCGAGTAGGTTGTGTACGGTCGAGAGAGCGCGCGCGCGTGAGAGAGAGAGAGAGAGAGAGAGAGAGAGAGAGAGAGAGAGAGCCTGCATGTTAGAGAGAGAGAAGAGAGAGCCTGCATTTTAGAGTGAGAAAGAGAGAGAGAGAGAGAGAGAGAGAGAGAGAGATTTTATTTTAAAAAGTCCTTTATTACGCACTAACCAGGACCTCAACTACATGCCTGACTTAACAGAAACACAACCAGCCTCGAAACCCAGATCAGAAAGAGAAGAGCAGTTCATCATCATCCCCCACTGTACACAATACTCCCCCTTATGCACCGAAAGCCTCCAGATCATCCACCATCTTGTTGTAGAAATGTTCTACCCTGAGCCGTGCCTTTACCAGTCTAGTCAGTATGAGCACATGCAGGGCCCACCTCCTGAGCACAATTCCTACAGCTTAGCTAGGTGGCCAGCTTTGCAGTTGCAGACAGAAAAATTACCAGTGCGTGAATACCTTTTTTCCAACTGAATACTTCGGCCGAAAATGAGAGAGAGAATGTTAGTGAGGGAGAGCGTATAAAGTTAGCAGTATAGCTGTGAACGCTGCAGCAGACTGTGTATAATATAGGTTTAGGTTATTTTTGTCAGTAAATAAATGCTCTCATTTAAAGATGTTTCTGGAGCAGAAATAACACCCCGTTAATCAGCACAGGTTTTTTTTTGATTGATTGAATATTTTATTAGGCAAAAAAAATGTAAAACAGCACAGTTACATTTAAAATACTTTGTCTAACAGGTCCGTTCATAAAAGTCCTTGCGGACTTGTTTCCAATGAGGGCCTTGGTATTTAATTCATAGGCATATAGTGGCACCACAGTTCAAATATCATTACAAAATAAACAGCAAAAAAATAACACTATGTACAACAAAAAAATAAAAAAGAGGGGGAAAAAAAAATATGTACAAGAACAGGGGGGGAGGGTCTGCTGTCTAACGGGAAAATGGTACTACCTCCTCCTTTGGCCTCCTGAAAGGTGATTTTTTAAGGCTCTTTTAAATGAGCCCAGCAAACTGCATTTTTTGAGGGATTGAGTTAGACTATTCCAATCCTGGGTGGCAGTGCTGTAGAAGGAGAATTTGCCCATGTTTGTTTTATGGGTGGGTGGTACCAAATTGTTGTTAACGCTCCCTCTGGTATTGTGACTGTGGGTGTCGCTAACCTTTTGGAGGTATTTACTCAGATATGCGGGAATAGGGGGCATATCGGGCAAATTTGCATTTACAATTTTGAAGGCCAGTCCCATTTTTAGTTGTTTAACCCTGTCTTCCACCCTGAGCCAGCCTAGGCTGGCAAAATGGGTGGGAGAAAGATGGGTCATGGGCCCCAATCCGAGGAGTAGCCGAATCAGTTTGTTTTGGGGGGTTTGAAGCTTAGTCTTCAGTGACACTGAGGTGTTGGAGTACCAGGAGGTGCAAGCATAGTCAAAAAGTGGTTGAATCAGGGCCCCAGAGAGGGTCCTGAGGGCCTGAGGGTTGACAAAAGAGGAAACTCTGCCCATAAATTTGGTTCTCTGGTTTACTCTTTTGACCACCTTTGTAGCCATGCTTTCACCTGTCAGGTATTTGTCAAGAACACAACCCAAATAGGTAATCTCTTCTTTGCTAGAGATAATTGTGTCATCGACTTTGACCTTGAAATCATTTACATCCATCTGTCTGAGGGAATGTTTGGTCCCAAAGAGAATGGATTCAGTTTTCCCAAGGTGTAGTGACAGTTTGTTATCGGTAAGCCAAGTACGGATTTTTGACCCCGTTAATCAGCACAGGTGACCCCGTTAATCAGCACAGGTGACCCCGTTAATCCACAATTATTAACCATCCATTACATTACATTATTGCATTACATTACAGTCATTTAGCAGACGCTTTTATCCAAAGCCACTTACAATAAGTGCATTCAACATAGGTAGGGAACGAAACTACTAATCACCAGAAGCATTAAGTGCATTCTCTTCTAAAACAAGCAACCAAGAGTATACCTAGCGCTAAAGTAAAAGTGCAATATAGCAGCTACCTACTTTCATAAACAGATGAGACAAAATAGGAAAATGAAATGAGCAAGAGCTAAAACTAATAAGTGTATCGAATAAACAAGATCCAATAAAACAATAAAACAAAAGTTCGTACAACTAGTTAACAACAAGTAGGCAAGGCGAAAAGGAAGGGTAGTGTTTCCTGAAGAGGTGGGTTTTCAGCCTGCGGCGAAAACCCACCCATGACAACAATGCCATCTCCTTTCCATAGATGACACCCCGCATGTACAGTCTTCATAGCCTGTGCTCCAGAAGAGTATTTAAAGGGGTGTAAGTGGGGGGGAAAGTTAAGTTAAAGCTGGGGACCCCTGGGACACCCTTCAAGGACCCTTGAGGGTCCTCAGACCCCAATGTGAGAATCACTGATCTAGGGGACAATAGGCCTGTGGCACTGCCACTTAATAGCCTCACCTTAAAGGCCTTTGCTTATCAGAATGGGCCTGAAGGACACCTGGACAGTGCTGAAGGGAAAAAGACATGAAAGGAAGAGAGAGAGAGAGAGAGAGAGAGAGAGAGAGAGAGAGAGAGAGAGAGAGAGAGAGAGAGAGAGAGAGAGAGAGAGAGAGAGAGAGAGAAAAGGTGAAAAAGATCAAGACGTGGACAGAGAGCATATTGAATGTTGGTGTAATTCCGTGTGATCTTGTCCAGTCCTCTCCAGTTCCAACATTGCTACACCCAGCAGACGCTGCACATCATCTCCTCCTCATTATGTCTTAATTAGTCTAATGAGTTGAGTGCAGGGGGAAAAAAACTAAAAACCTGAGGAGTTTGGCAGGCAATTACAGTATGGTCCAGCCTACCGGCTTCATCTGCTGAGGGGCGGAGATTGGGATCAGTGGACTATCAGTCTGGCCTAACGTGCTGTGTGATTCTGTGGGAGTCTGGTATCGATTAGAGCAGAGTAGAGAGCAGAAGACTGCACACATGTTGGTCAGTCTGATGTTCTGCTGTTGTGGGAAGAGGAGTGCAGCTACTGTGGCTGCTTCACTATGCTTTTAAATTACATAGACAACAGCTGTTAGATCTGAGATTGTGGCTTACACTTTGATATAAATTGTACTGTAGGACCCCTGGTGCTGAGGAGACTCGCCACCTGTTGACTGAAGAATGTTCGAGTGTGTTTACCAAATGTCTAGAGGGAGAGAGGCCTCTCTATTTTTCATTATTGGCATTTCATCACAGTAGAGAGGTTTCTAAGTAATGCCATAATGAATCAAATGTTCAGTGTGACTGGCTGTGAGCCTTTAAGGAGAGGTACTGTGTTGGTTGCAATGGTTGCATTGTTCTTAAACAGAATGCATGCTTTATGAAGATCTTGTGTCTTAAAGGACAAGTCCGTACTAGAATAACGTACAGCCTTTTTTTCCTACTTATACTGATCCCAAATGACTGGCCATGAGGTCTATTTGCAGAATTGTCCCTGTCGTCCAGTTTCCCCAGTAGCTATGGGGATAGCGTAGAGCAGAGCCCATAAGCATATCGCTACTTACTCTATTTGTTGCGGTCAAAAGTTTTAATTTTTTTCAGGAGTCTGTTATTAGTTGTCATTACACACACATCCATGCCTTGGTTGTCCCACACACTCCGCCATAGTCTCGTAACAACTGCCAATCAAAGTGACTACTGGCCAATCACAGCGCGTCTTTTCCGGGACTTGTGTGTTTTGCCAAAAAGGCTACAGTATATGTCATTTTAGTCCGGACGTGTCCTATAAGGGCAACACCCTGGTCTTAGTGAGGGTGTAGATGAGCTTGCAGCTCATCATGGCACCACCAGTCCACTTCTTTTCACTTGACAGTGAGGAGTTTCACCCGGAGGACGTAAAACATGCGAGGAACACGCTATTCCTTGGGTTGTCTCTTTCCAGTATATCAGGTAGCTTTCTTTTAGTTTTCTTACAATCTGGTTTCATCCTATGGGTTCTCCATCTGGTACTGTGCTTGTGTTTGTGCAGTCCCTGAACCAGCTGACTAAGGGGGCATCCCTGTAGGTTTTCTCTGTGGTTGAGTGCTTTGTTATGGAGCGTGTCTGGGTTGATTTATTTTAGGTGGTTATAAAATGTAAATGCTCTCTTCTTAACTTTGATAATGAGTGGGTATCTAATTCTGCTCTGCATGCATTGTTTGTTGTTTTCCGTTGGGTGCGGAGGATGTATTTGCAGAGTTCTGAGTGCAGAGTTTTGGTTTGATGTTTGCCCCATTTCTCAAGTTCTTGGTTGGCAAGTGGACCCCAGACCTCGCAACCATAGAGGGAAATGGGTTCTATGACGGAGTAAAATATCTTTAACCAGAATTGTATTGGAATGTCTAGCTTAATGTTCCTTTTGATGGCATAGAAAGCCCTTCTTTACTTTTAATGGGATGCCTGGTGTTGTTGACTGTTCTAATGTTTTTGCTAATTCATTGATGTATATGATATATTATAGAGAGTTGGACTCAGGCTGTATCCCTGTTGGACTCAGGCTGTAACTCCTCAACTTTGGTGAAAGCTGTGTGTTTTTTCTGTGGAAAGTCTGTGTGGTTTTTCCCAATCCTAACAGCACAGGTGTTGTTAGTGTATATTGATTTTATGATGTCGTAGTTTTTTCCTTCAATGTCTCTTTCTAGCAATTCGTAGAGCAGAATCAAATGCTTTTTTTGAAGCCGACAAAACAGGAGAATAGTTTACTTAATTGTTTTTGTTTATTTGGTTGTCGATTAGAGTGTTGAGGGTGTCACCTTTGCGAAATGTACACTCATCCAGACATGTTATAATATTCATGACGGCAGCTTAGTTATAAATAAATGAACCCAACGCCTCAGATTTTTGGTTAAAATTATTCCTTTTCCAAAAGCAGAGCTGCTTGAATCCATTCAGTTATAATATTTGATAAATTGGTTGTATATGCAGACTAGCAAGGCTGTTTTGCCCTGACGTGGTCTGTCTTCCTGTTGGCATTTTATAGGAGCAGTCACATTTGTAGAAATCTCTGTGGGATTACGGTCTGCCAATCTAGAAACCGAGAAATTTGGTTACGGTGATTTAATTCCTAATTTGATTAGTTGCATTGCTTATATCACTGTGTTCCATAAAGTCAGCAGTATGCTATTTTCTTTTCTACCATGCTGTAGTTTTTAACCTGAACCTGAAGTTCATAACATTGTTTTGAATTTCCCAACTGGCCTACAGTTTGCAGCCTTTTTTATAGTGATATACAATTACTGTAGCCACACAACATAGCTATAGTATATGGTTATTATACCACACCTATCAATCAGATTGCATGGTTTCACCACGTGTTTCTCCACGCATGGCACAATGTGCTGTGCATATGGTACAATCTGTACCACATGGTTCAAACTGTACGATGAGGTGGGTATGAAGAGGTGGTTTGTTTGAACTGAAAATGTCTTTAATAACAGGTTAACTCTGAATGTCAGCGGTAATGATTCCCGGTTACACCCAGATTAATGTTGAGCTGGTGTGTACATATGCAAGGACAATGTTGGACAGGGTAGTTTTCCCTGGACAACTGCCAGATATAACCAATGATGAGATGTACAGCGGTGCAGTATGTCATCATTCAACCGTTGGTTGTCGAGGTGCTGTCCAGATAATATCGTGGGCTTCATAAATCATTGGCTGACTTTTAAGGGAAAACCTGGTCTTATTAGGGGTGTTGGCATACATCCAACTTGGGATGGTGCAATTGGCTCATTTCTAGAAATATTGTTGTGTTTATTGTTATACGATGCTCAAGAAGACCATTCAGAGTCGGGACCAGGAGGCACAGTTGCTGTAGGCTTCTCTGTGCTTCCACCAGAACGGTCCTCCACCCAAAACCCCAGACTCTTCGACCATTTAAATCTACTGAATCTCAACAGAAGAGGGGTTATTAGGGCAGTCAATTGTTGACTTTGGCGGAGAAATGGTAATCAATTGTATAAACGATATATCCAGCATGGCTACTGCTCAATGTTTTATAATGTCAATGGTATTTGATGCACCACTGTGCACCCTATGTTCAGAGCATGCGTGGACACGTCAACCTCTGTCCTCTTGTCTACATGTCATAACATGACCGAAAGCAGCAACAAGAAATACAGCAACACAACACAATTCAAGCAGCGTGATTCTTTTTCTGGTGGGAATGCACATTAAAAACGACTTGACCAAGGGCGCCGATACTGTGGGTGCCTCGGGGCTAAAGCACCCAGGGGAAATGACAAACACCCATCACAAACTCATTACAAAAAAAGAACATCTTCACTTCATGGAGCACATTTTTCTACCAAATGAACCGAATTAACCGCATTAAAGTAACAAAACAAAACCCAAAAAGGTAACAAACCCGGAAAATAACCTCAATGCGCATGCACACGTGCTGCGTGCGTTGCACAACCAATAGCGCGGACATAAATCGGCGCCCCTGGACTTGACAATAGACAAACAACTATAAACTATTGCAGAGTTTAACTGATGGGTGACCCATTTTACTTGAGTTACTGATGTTTCTACATGAAAGTTGTCAGACATGAAATACATATCTTGACAATCGGCGAGTACCCTTTTGTAGATGTAATGATACTGACCAGTTCTCACAATACAAGCATTAAATGTCTCCGCCAGGCCGAAAGGCATGGCGAGAGAGTATGTTTTGCCCCCTGTCCGTCCGTCCGTGTGTCCGTCCGTCCTTCTGTCCTTCTGTCTGCGAGCAGCTAATCTCCGCCACCGTTGGCCCAGTCGCTGTGAAACTGTGCACACACACTCCCTGGATGCCACAGCAGAACCTCTACCCCACATTTTTCAGATCAGCCTGTCATAGCCCCACCATGAGGCCGACCTTTGCGAAACAAATGTTTTGAATCCTACAGATTTTGTCCAAAAAACACGCAAATCGGTACACAGTATCTCTGAAGTCATGTGATCAACATGGATCTGTCCGATTTTCCATATTCCATACTGATTGGCTAAGATTGGCTTCCAAAGTTTGCAGGATTGGTTCCAATTGAACAAAATGCCTGAAATCATGAACGCAGCATGCGATTACCGTGAAATGTTCCACGTAGATTCCGGCCCAGGAATAAATGCCAAAACTTTCAAATCAGCCTCATGGTGGCGCTTTAACAGGCCGATTCAAGTTTTCACCTATAACGGCACCGATCTGCATGAAACTTTGCATGCACACTCCCTAGAGGCCAAGGAAAAATCTTTGCCCTGCATTTTTCACATATGCCTTTTAGAGCGCCACCAGGAGGCTGACTTTTGTAAAACATTTTTTTTGCTCTTACTCCATCAGATTCTGTCCAAAAATCACAGTATCTCTATAGTCATGTGATCAAGATGGATGTGTCCGATATTTCATATTCCATCCTACTTGGCTAACATTGGCTTCCAAAGTTTGCAGGATAGGTCCGTTTTGAACAAAATTCCTCGAATCATGAACGCAGTGTGCGATTTCCGTGAAATTTTGCACGCATATTCCCACTAGGCCGAGGAAGAAATGTCACCCTTTTCACATTGGCCTATTCAGCAAACCACATTTTTGGAACAAAATGCCTCAAATCATGAATGCAGTGTCCGATTGCCGTGAAAGGCCTAAGAAGAAATGGCACCCTATTCACATTGGCCTATTATAGCGCCACCAGGACGCCATAATAACCTACCTGACCTGGCGGAGACTTGTGCTCCGAGGAGCACTTTTTCTATTTTGTGTATCATTTTCTATGCAAAATATAATTGCCTAATTGAATATAATATATATTTATTAATCGGCCAATTTCTAAGACCAAAATTCAATTGTAATTGTGAGCCCAATTAACAGCCCTGCATGGGAGCTATACACAATTAACACCACTGCAGTAGTAGCCTACCACAAAATAAGAGAATGCCAAGTGGACTCCTAAACATCTCTTTATATTATTAGAAATATAATTAAAAGCTGTATTAGTAAACAATCTAATATCAGACTGCCATGTTGATTTATTGCTCTTCTCACAGGCTTTGGAATGGATGTAGAAAGTAGGAATACGATCAAAAGCTCCATAGAAAGAGGATATCGATGTTTCACAAAAAAAACACCAAGCGCCAGTCATCAGTGAAATGACAACAACGCAATGAATTGGTTATTTCATTTTGCAGTGAGAATCATAAACAATCAATATTGTTGAAGGAACACAAAATTATAAAATAAGCACTTATTCAGCTGATGGCTAAATCCTTAACATGTATCATCTTTATGAAAATACTTTATTGCACTCAAAGATGGTGTGTGCTTACAAACAGGAAAGCTACTGTACAAAGAAACTTCAGATAAAGAATGTCAGGATAAATTATATTCAGGATTAAAAGCCAATTACCCGTAAATGCTGAAAGTGTATGATAATGCACTGGTTCAGATTTATATCCACCACAATTTCAAAGCATGCTACACGTTTACCATTCATTAGAATATGGTTTATATCAGCTTAGTTTCATGTTGTTTTCTTATTCAAAATGACAGCATTGGTGATAAGCTTCAGGGCATGTAACCAACCGGCTTAAAGTAATGTTGACATGAGCTGAAGAGGAGCCTTTAGGAATAGCAACACGTTCAATATTATGCTGTTATGTTCTAATTGCTAGTTCCTCGATCATCCAGATAGAACAATCTAAACGTTTACATTCCCAGTGCTACAGGGGAAATACAGTCAGTCCTTCAGGTCTAGAGGATAAAGTGTAACCAACAGATGTTCATAATATATAACAGCAGCACAGTAGACACTGTTAAGGTTTAACAGGGGTGTAATGATATCTCTCATTGAGGTCGCTGTATATACAGTAATAGCCTAAAAAGAGCTTTAAATGTAAAGGCAGGCTAATGGTGGTGCAGGCTCTGATAGCATAGCGTTGCAGCCTTTGTGTTTCAGTCTCCTTCCCAGAGGTGTTTCTTGAAGCTCTTTACACGTTCTTACACTTCTTACTTAATTCTTCTCCAGGCTTCCGGACAGAAATAACGACATGTGCCTTATAAATAGAGGAGTCTCTCTCAGCATACAAAGATAATTGGGAGTATGCATTTGTACGACTGGAGGGTGAATGAACACAGTGTTTGATTCTCACTGCTTTCCAGTCGTCTACAGCAGTGGTTCTCAACCTTTACAGGCCACGACCCCCCAAAATAATCACATTTGTTGTAGGTATTACATTTAGTTTGACTCGGTTCCACAAAATGTTTGACGCTTTCTCGCGTAATATTTGACAATTTGGCCAATTTGGTATTAAAAAGGTCTTAAAAGTCAATAAATTGTCACTTTAGAAATGTGCAGATACCCTGTATACACTTATACTATATGTCGGTTTGTTTACTGTTGAGTGAAAAAAACATGTTGCACATTATGCTTATCATCTGGGGACCCCCCCAAAATAATTTGGGGACCCCCCTGGGGGTCCAGACCCACCGTTTGGGAACCACTGGTCTACAGGGCATTCTACTGTCATATTTTCTTAGTACTGCACAGAGGTGAGACAAAGCAGCTCAGTCATATTGACCCGAGGATTCATCTTGCCCTCTGTTGACATCTTTTGATTGGTGGTGTGATTTGCTGTGCTGGACAGTAACTAGATATATTGTACAAATGGGGGTGGAGGGGGTTAGTTGGGTCGGGGAGACAAGGTGACCCACACTGTAGATCAAACTACCAAACAACTGCTAGGGGACAGGGTCCTGCATGGCTGACTGGATGTCATTTTTCTCCATTTAGCCCAGTCTCACACCTGTTATGGAGGGGTCATTCACCACGAGTGCCCATGGCTCCACTGGGATGGAAAGCCTAGAATGGTCCAGTCATTTATCATCACAAGTCAACAGAATTCCAACACTTCACAGAGTGGGCAGTAACTCAGTTTTATGATTTGGGTTTGCTGGAAGGGAAGTGCTATGAGAACCACCAGGTTTAGTTTAATCACATGCCCCTATTCTGGGGCAAAAAATAGCAGTCCTTGACACGTTGACAGCTTGTAGATCGGCTATTGTCGGCAAAGATATTTGGCGCAGGGGGAAAAAGTAGGGGACCAAGTATAGACCCCTGGGGACACCAGTCAATGAAGTATATATATATATATGGTGTAGTAAGTGGTTAAACAATACAAAATATGTAGATGTTTGAAACAAGTAACCAAATCTGATTGCAAACGTACCCTTGGATTCTTTCCAGGGTATTGATAATTGAAGATATAGTCATTATGTAGATTGATGATGTAGGCTGTTGGACGTCATATTAGTGAGTCTGGTCTCTTGTTGAGCCATTGCCCCAGACGCACTGACATTTCCTGTACTGGACCCGTGTCTGACCCCATCTCCTGCTGACCAGGACACACACACACGCACGCACGCACGCACGCACGCACGCACGCACGCACGCTCGCACGCACGCACGCACGCACGCACGCACGCACGCACGCGCACACACACACACACACACACACACACACACACACACACACACACACACACACACACACACACACACACACACAATTCATAGATCAATATACCAAAACCCAGCCAAACACCTACTGTAGTTTCTCATAAAATATTTCTTCCTGGACAATGTTCCTGTCCTTCGGGGTTCCTTATTTGCTGAAATATAGAATGTTGCTGCAAATATTACAGTAGAAACAAAATGTGACACAACATAACCTTTTCAGGAAAGTATTGATGGATCTAGTGTAATACAGCAGTTACTGGCCTAAATCAATATCACATGACAGATATGAAAAAGAAAAAGGCTCTGGTTCTGGTATGGTATCAGTGTCTTTCAATCACACATGCGCGCACGCAGGCACGTACACCTGAGGCAATTGGCTGACCCAGATTCAGTGCTGGCCATACCAATCAGTGTGTTAATTATCTCTGCCAGGCAAAAATGTAGCGTGCGTGTGCACACGTGTGTGTGTGTGTGTGTGTGTGTGTGTGTGTGTGTGTGTGTGTGTGTGTGTGTGTGTGTGTGTGTGTGTGTGTGTGTGTGCTTGCGTGCATGTTGTGTGCGTGCGAGTGTGTGTGTGTCTGCAGCTAATCTCCCAAACTACTAGGTAGATCAGTGACATTTCTTGTGCATGCTGCCAGTGCCAGCAGACGAAGGACCTCAATTCCCGAATATTTTTTTAAGCCATCAATGACAGTTTGCCGGGTTGTCCGGCTTATGTGATCAACACTACTGACCAATTCTAACACCCCTGACGTTCCGGTTCATGGGATGTCATTCGCAGGGATTTGATTGTTATTGGTGAAGATTACCACAACAATCACCATGTCCGGTTAGGCTCTCTCAGTGACTCTGTGTGCATATCACTGGCAAACGTGCGTCTTCTGTCTGCTCTCGGCATCTTGTCTGTGTAAAACCAGGAAATGCCAACTCATGAAATGTGTGTAGAACAACTGCAGGTGGTTGAAGTTCAATAGCCGAGAGGCTTTTAAAGCATCCACAATACAATGGTCAATGGGATAAAAAAAGAATGAAAGTGACAATGACCAGCGTGTATATCATAACAGTTCAAACCACGCTTGCTGTTTATATCTTCTGAAAGTCTGAAAATAGTTAAGAAGGAAAACCTATAGCCTCTGAATTGCAGCCTATTATAAAACCAACTGTGACTCACAAAATACGATTATGATTATGATTATCATTGTGTCATTATTTTTCTAACTTCCACTCCAAATAGACAGCCTTCTACACTTGACTACTGAGAGCTCCTTCAACATTAACTGTCACAGCAGAAGGGAAAATTTAATGTTTGTGGACCAACACAGTTGGATAGATGAGATAATTAGGAAAATATAAAACGGGAGTAAAGGGCTGTCCACAGCGAGCATTATAACTATAATGATAAAGATAAGTGAGTATTTGGCCCTGGCACATATAAAGCGCCAGACGCTTGCATCATGGTGCTTTCTAAATGTCAGGGCCGTGGTGTGGGCTCAGCCACCCACTTGAGTTAGAACAATTGAATTAACTATTTATAGTTATACTTGGTGTTGATGGCATATTAGACAGGATGTCAGCCGAACATAATAGTACTGATGGATACTAGTGATTGAAAAACAAGTTGCCTTTTTGAAGCATGCTTATATATGTTACAGGGCATTTTTGGGGAAATTGGAAAGGTATGCTCGTTTTTAGGCGCGGGGCTTCGGCGCGAGGCGGGGCTTCGATGCGAGGCGGGGCTTTGATGTGAGG
>NC_137606.1:48715532-48738009 GCF_963280865.1 Gymnoscopelus braueri
TGCTCTTTGTTCAACCTTGTGGCCTCCAATCCAAGCACATATCACTCATTCTCAGCCGGTTGGAACTGGTCTTGTGGTCTTGAACTAGTTGGACTGACTGGAACTTTCTGCCTGTCTAAATCTCTGTATTGCTGTCTATTTCTGTTGGTGTATGTCTGATTGTCTTACCGTCTCGCTCTACCTTTCAGCAGTTGTGTATATCTTGAATCCAGGTTCTTCGGATGCAAGGATAAAAGGAAAAAATAAGCACTGAGAAACTGCCAGGAGATTCTCAATACTCACACGAGTTTGGTTACCCTATGACAGCTTATTGAAATGTCATGGAGATGACAATGACAAAGGACTTAAATGCCATATGAATCTTACAGTGTTAATTTAACTCTATTTGCATGTGTACATTCCTTACAAATGTCTAAATTAAGATTAAGGATGTTATGAGTACAGTATGTGTGTGTGTGTGTGTGTGTCTAAATGTATTATTTTCAGCAAAGAGGCTACTGTACATGAATGAACATTCCTTATTTTTTGTGGCAAATGGTCATGATATAAGAGGGACAAGGGGTGTTCAGTTATGGTAAAGTAATGGATGATTCTGAGAACAAAAAGCTTCCTCATCCAATCAGAGTTTGGAATGCACCTCAGGCATATACAGTACATTATCTCATACCATATTTGGTTTTGGATTATCTATTGAATTTGTATCTGTGTGATATCTGTACACAGCTACACAATAACACAAAGTGTCACAAATTGCATGCCATATAGAACGAACGGTTAATTCATATGTGCTTTCACGCAGGAAACCTGTAAAGTTGCCAGATATTTTTTTCTGGTAAATATATCAGTTTGTGTTCACAATAGCAACAGAAACTTTTGCTACTCAACTATTTTACTTCACCTGAGTGAGTCTCTACTTTTGATTGGTTTGCAATCTGCCCACAGAAGGGGGAGAATATTTTCTGCTCTCCGGGAATGTGGAAATTGCTTTTACAGCTTCAGCTGATGGCTGCTCAGATGGCGTTGATGAGCTGTCAGAGGGAAAATGTCTTTATCAGTGACACTTGAGACGGGGGTCAAACTGGCTACTTTGCGTTTCCCAGAAGGCCTATCTACCCACTCAGCTGTGGACGTCAAGAATATGTCTTATTAAATGCTCCACTTACAGCATAGTCATTACATAGACCTTTGAATAACTCAGTCACCACATATATACAGTATATGCATGTCTGTGTGTGTCTGTGTGTGTCTGTGTCTGTGTGTGTGTGTGTGTGTGTGTGTGTGTGTGTGTGTGTGTGTGTGTGTGTGTGTGTGTGTGTGTGTGTGTGTGTGTGTGTGTGTGTGTCAGAGGTCGCGTTAGTCCGATAATTGCCAGTTTTGACCAGTCACACACAAGTTGTATCATTACGAGATAGACTACACACACACATACTACAAGGGCACTTGTGAGTAAAGTTGGCAAGTTACCCTACAGTTTAAAAACAGTACAGGTTGAAGATGAAATATCCAACACAGATGCGTAAATACTCTCCACAACAGCTATAGGCTACTGCAACTATGGCATCCAGGTGAAACACGACGTTACTCATAATCGTAGACCTATTTTTAACTCTATGAGGTGGACACGTTAAAACGTTACCACTTTGAACTGAATAGCTCTAGAGACGACAAGATTATCACAACTCATCAACTTTCCCACGGCTGTCCCAACTAGACGCACAGACGGCATCCACTGCCGAACTATACAGTATAACCTCCTGTAAGTGAGTAGTGGTCTATAATTTATTGCCCTAACAGGTCAGCTGAGCCACGCTATGAAGGATTAATCTGAAATGCCCAATTTTGTGCAGTGCCCTTTGATTAGAAAATGCATTCAAACGCAATTGATCATTGAGAAACCATTACGCACGCAGCATGCGCAAATGGTAATTTAGGTTAATTAATGTATTTGTGTAAGATGACCCTGCTATATAAAATGTGTATATAATGATGGTTCATGTTCAAAGAGCTCAATCCAAAATATAATGCTGTAGGCCTAAGTGTTAGGCTGTATTTACGCACCTGCTTGTCATTAATGCATAAAAATAATTATGACCGTTATTTTTGTCAGATGTCCGATAAATTTGAATCCTTCCGGACATTGGGACCGGCAGATTAAAATCCTAGCGCGACCCCTGGTGTGTGTGTGTGTGTGTGTGTGTGTGTGTGTGTATATATATATATATATATATATATATATATATATATATATATATATATATATATATATATATATATAGTGGACATGACTCGTGAATTGACCACAGATATATTCGGTATTGAAAAAAAGTTATCTAATTTGCAGGTGCTTTTATGTACATTTACTGTACATACGTTCAGACATTTTCGATATGCCTGAACTAGCTCGCAAGCTTTTTTTTTTTTTTTTACAATTTTTGTCTGTCTCCAACCGGTATAGTAAAGACCTCACAGTGATGAAATGCTGTCTTGGGATTATCTGTGTTCTTCCTTGCAGCTTTTACAGCACTGTTAGAAGTGTATTTAAAGATCAGATTTAGTGAGTAAAAAAAACTGGCAGTGCCCTAAAATGTGCATTTGCCAGGTTTTGACATTTTATCTTGTGAGGATAAACCCCTTTTAAGTGACCCTGACATTTTAATTTGAACATCTATCCCCTGATTCCCAGCGAAATAATAGTAAAATATACTGCACACTTTGTTCTCAGAAAGAGCAGGGATTTCTGTGTATGTCGGACGATATCTAGACGGCCCATCTCAGGACACACCTGGATATGGAAGCCATGTGCGTGCATTCGCGTGCGTGCGTGCGTGCGTGCGTGCGTGCGTGCGTGCGTGCGTGCGTGCGTGCGTGCGTGCGTGCGTGCGTGCGTGAGAGAGAGAGAGAGCACTACTCACAGGCACTCACTAAGCACATATATTTGACAGTCTATGGAATGCACTCATTGTCTCCGCCAGGCCAAACAAAATGAACAAAAGGCCTCAAATCATGAATGCAGTGTCCGATTGCCGCGAAAGGCCTAAGAATAAATGGCACCCTTTTCACATTGGCCTATTATAGCGCCACCAGGAGGCCACAATAACGTACCTGACCTGGCGGAGACATGTGCTCCGAGGCGCACTTTTTCCCTTTGTTCCAGTCATCCTGGATGATCCTGGATGAACTGGCACGACAAAACCGGTGCGAGGAGCCGCATTTCCCCCCGCTCCACTCCGCTCACATGCTCTGATAGGGATAACATAATAACCTCAACATCACTGACTGATGAAGTAACAGGATTAAGCTATGCTAAGCTCATTTACGAGTCTCTGCTCTTCTTGTCTGTCATTTAAAGTATTATCGGAATTATTCGATCTACTACTAAACTGCTATTAAGAGTTGGAGTTTTTTATTGCTATATGCTATAGTTAGAGCTACTGTATAACAGCGCTAATACTGTAATTGGTTCGACCTCTACTAGTTACGGAGTGGTTCTCCGCCTTTCACTCTACATAACAGCAATACATCCATGCCACTTCAAAAGAGCATCTAATTTAAAAAAAACACAGCAATCCATTAGTTTCCCCAGTGACTGCAGTGGCATGTGAGCGATGAGTCAGACTTTGCTCCCTATTCTCTTCGATCGGATTGGAGCGTTTACTCGCCACCAGTCTTCTCTATAAGCTATGCTTATTCCTCCTGTTGTTCTTGCCATATTCTCATCTGTGCCTGCTTACCCACTGAGTCCCACTGTACTCTGGGACACGGTTACTATGAGCTCTTAAAATGGGCGGTAAGTATGTTCCTACAAAGTTATATCAGAGAGAGAGAGACTAGAAAGCCAAGAAATGTTGATGATAAAGAAGAGAGCAAGGCAAAGACTGTGATATAGAGAGAGAAAGTGAGAGCTAATGTGAACATTATGTAATGGAGGCCTCTGCCTGTCTCATCCAATCACCCTCGGCGCTGCCAATGGAGGTCCAGCCAGCTGCTGCACATGGAGCTTCATGTCAATGTGGTGGGAGTGACACTGCACTCCCAGTGAGAGGCAGAGGAGGCAGCCAGTAGAAGGGTCTCATTAATCCCCACTCTGAAGCTACTAATGATTTATTTATTTGGAAACTGTGGAGCCATGAGAGTGCTGGGAACGATTAGAGCCCATGAGTGGGGAGGGGATAGGGAGGTTTCACACCAATAATATTCCCAATTCAGTTAGTGTGTGTGTGTGTGTGTGTGTGTGTGTCTGTGTCTGTGTCTGTGTCTGTGTCTGTGTGTGTGTTTGTGTATGTGTATGTGTATGTGTATGTGTGTGCGTGTGCGTGTGCGTGTGTGTGTGTGTGTGTGTGTGTGTGTGTGCGTGTGCGTGTGCGTGTGCGTGTGCGTGTGTGTGTGTGTGGACTTGTGCCCTGTGGGAACATGAAAAGGCTAATGCTCATATTGACACACATTGGATTTAATGTTTTTTGCTTGAAATAATTGATAGTGTCTGACAGCCTCAGGCAAGAGATTAACAGCTGCATAAGACTCTTGCTCTGCATATATTGGTGTTTGATCACAGGGCATATAGGCGTGCAAATTTGGATGAATTATTATTTTATTATTTTTGTCCAAGAAATGATATTAATTCATTCGGGGTATCATGTCCTATTGAGACTCATCCTAATAACAATGAGTTACATCCAAATTTCTTGATTTCACACCAAATTAAATTAGTCATGAGTGATCCACCGTGAAACGATGCTCGTCAAGGTGCAGTTTGACATTATGACACTGGAGGTGTCAACATCAACGCTATGTTAGCCGAATAATGAGTTCTCTCTTGTTCGATCTGTGTTAATGGTTTTACTCAGTGCATCAGCATCAATGAGCTCTGCGAACATGATTCACTTTTGCCTATTAACCCATTTAGACCTAAGGCAGATTCTAAAAACGACTTCTAAATCCTACCTAAACGTTTTCTGGAAAACCTTTTTTTTTTAAAGGAAAACAAATATTGTGCTATAATATCGTCTCTGTCATATGTCCTCATATGTCCTGCTTTTCAGGATTCAAATTCCAAAACAGCAAAAATCGCATAATTATCTTCAAGCTCCAAACCTGTTTCAATCTTGCATATCTGCTTTTATTGATGCTTTTGTGTGAGATATGATCAGAGCTATCGAGTTGTAAACTAAGTATATCTATCTATGAATGCATGGAGCGTGCGTGCGTGCGTGCGTGCGTGCGTGCGTGCGTGCGTGCGTGCGTGCGTGCGTGCGTGCGTGCGTGCGTGCGTGCGTGCGTGCGTGCGTGCGTGCGTGCGTGCGTGCGTGCGTGCGTGCGTGCGTGCGTGCGTGCCGCAACTTTGGTGTGTGTATCGTTGAGTGGGAAGTTGATCGCATCAGTGGCTGTCCAGAACCGAAAATCCCCAAATCTGTCTGTTTGTGTATCTGTATGTCCGTCTCTCTGAGTCCCTTTTCGATTGATTGAATACTTTATAAGTCAGAAATGTAAACAGGTACAGTCAGACATTAAGGCTAAAGGGATCACACAGAAAAGTCCTGAGGACTTGTTTCCATTGTGGTCCTATAATTGTCATGGTTCCCAATGGGCATTTGCCTAATTCCTATAATATTCTATATTCAATTGTTTGGTTGTTACCAAATCTAACTTACAGTTGATTTGTAAGTAGTTTTGGTGTGCTCACACTGCAGCGACATCAAATAGTATGATAACAAATCTCTTTCTCAAAGGGTGTGGACATCATGACATTTTGTTTGTTTTTGTTTTCTTTATTCATGGGGATCATAAATACAAGCCAAGTTGTTTCTTGTTACACGTATACAGTAATAGTTAGAGTGGAGAACATATACGACAAAGTGATTCATGAGCCATAAGTGTATATCTGTCATTTCCAAAGATACCTAATAGCAGAGGTGGAAAGTAAACTAAGTACATAAAACTCAAGTACTGTACTTAAATACAATTTTTAGGTATTTTTTTACTTTACTGGAGTATTTCCCATTTTCAGCACTTTTACTTTGACTCCACAACTGTACATCTCAGAGGCAAATATTGTACTTTTACTCCACTACAATTATTTGAAAACTTTAGTTAATAGTTACTTTTTAGATTTAGATTATTATTGCAAAACATACGTTAACCACCTCAGCCCTATATACTGTACATTTCGGCCAATACTTTTGTACTTTTACTCAAGTCAATTTAGACTTTTACTTGTAACAGAGTATTTCTACATTGCAGTAGTGATACTTTTACTTTTCTACATTGCATATACATTATATATTATCATACATAATTCATAACATTCATAAAAAATAATAATCTAATAATAAAGTAATACATAGTAAACCAATAATCTAATAATAACTATACGTAAACCACGAGCCTATCATCGGCCTAAATTGACACTATACACACTACAGGATGCCAGGCCATCAATGACCTGGCATCTGTCTACATAACATGCTATCTAAGTTACATTTTAGCCTTTGCAGTACTTTTTCCACCACTGCCTAATAGCCACAATTATGCTGAGAGAAGAGAGCAGCTTGTTTCAGTCGAGGGCAATCTAGTTATTGATTTCTGTGCCTGTGGGAGGAATGTGAGCAGTGTTTGTTTCTCTGCTGCTGGCTGTTGGCTATAAACACAACACATGATGTGTGAGGCAGCTTGAATCAGCCTGATTAATCCGGGGGCTCTGCTCAAAACACAACCTCTGACTCATTCACTCACTCACACACTCAAGGCCATTACACACTGGCGATATGTGACCCTCGATAACGATAATATCACGATAGACGATAACTGCGATACTCGATATACTGCAATAAATGTAATCAAGTAATCAGTACAAACATTTGCATGCATAATGCCTCCTCCTAACAGTAAAACACTGACTGCAACCTGTCCACAAGAAAGGATACAAAATAACCCATCTCTAAAATATCTTGTGCAAATTAAATTTACAGGGGGAAAAAATGCTTTCTTAACAGTGAGTAGCAACTTGTTTTATGCAAACCTGACAGTGCATAGCAAGTATCACCAATTTGTTTTATGTAAACTTGGGCCCATTTCAATTCGTATTGATTTGATAACAATACAATAAAGGGCGCTTGATTCGGGTTTAGCCCCCAGGAGCGTGCACATAATTTGGCGCCTGTGTGTGTGTGTGTGTGTGTGTGTGTGTGTGTGTGTGTGTGTGTGTGTGTGTGTGTGTGTGTGTGTGTGTGTGTGTGTGTGTTGTGTGTGTGTGTTTAGTGTCCACTAAACAGAGCCACGTTGCTCAAACTAGAAGTTGATTACCTTGGCTTAGTAGATGCGATGACACCCTGTTTTTCTCTCTCACCCCCCTCTATCTGTCTCTCACTCTCTAGCTCTATGCATTCATCCATTCATTCTTTGCATCATGCACTTTCACTTTTTGTTTACTCCCTACCACTTTACCATTTATCTCAATAGCGCCACCACAGACAGGACAGGCACATTGAAGTACTGCACTCTGTGGAACCGGGGAATCCATAGAGCACATGCATGGTGTAATAAAATATTGATATTTGCCGGCAGTGTATCGATTATTTATCGCGGGAGGGAGTATCGCTATATATCGCAGTATCGATATTTTGGCACAGCCCTAGTCTGAATTAGCCTTTACTCGTGTCCCTGTCTCTCTCGCTCTCTCTGTCTTTCTGTAGTTCTCTCAGATGTTCTCACTGCTATGTCTTTTGTCTACACTGCGAGTTGCAGTTCAGTTTAGCCGGACGTGTTCATGGTCTTTGATCATCCTTGTATCTTTTCCAGCAGATCCCTGGTTGTTTGAGGGTGGATTATTGCATGGAAATCGCTCCCTGCCAGTTTACAAAGTCGACAGAGCTTCTTCAGCTTCACTGTGTATCTCCTCTTCACAGTGAACATTGTGCTTGTTCATCTGTTTTATTAATGACGATGATTGTAAAACATACCCCCCCCCTCCCGTTTTTGTCTGCCCTACTTACTGTACTGTAAAGACTCAAGACAGCTTGCCGAGACTGTTAGCATAGAAATGTAATGGAGTGAGACTCAAAGAAGGTTCAGATTGTGTCAGCAGTTAATGCAAAGGGTCAGGTTTACGGGTGCTGACAGGGGTGAAATTTTTTTGCCTCTTGTCTTTAATTATCTGGTCTTGTAATACATTCTTGACTAAGATGATTACTGCGGTGTTAATTTTGCCGCTGTATTTTCATCACGCACTTGTTCAAAACAGCAATGAGGATGTTGATTGGGTTCAAGTCCCTCATCGACTAGGTCATGGAGAGAAAGTGTTGGCCGACTCCTTATTAACCCAATAAAACCGGAAAAGCATCTGTGTCATTTTAGATTTTAGTTTTTCATGAAACTCTTAGGATTTAGCACAGTGGTACTCCAAAAATAGCAGATCTACACGCTCACAGCGCGTCACTTCGTGCCACGCTGTGAGCTAGAAAGAAAATAAAACTCTTGAAATAACTATTTGAAAGAATTATAATAATACCGGTAATAATTTTTTAACTCACATCTTCTCTTATGGGGAGTCCCTGCCACAAAAACCCTTTCAGATGGGGGTCAAAATACTGTACGTATCATTATGGGGTCCATGGCATGAAAAGGTTTGAGAACTACAAACTTTTGAGAAAAGTTTGTAGAATCGGCCTCAGGTCTTAATGGATTAATGGAGTGCCATAATAATGAAGGTCTCTCTCTCTCTGTCTGTCTGATTGATTGATTGAATACTTTATTAACAGTTTGCAAAGACACAGAAAAGTACAGTTCAATACAAGGTCTCATAACACATTGACTGCCTGAGATTAAAACGTCGTTTTTCATCCCCATGCCAGCGTTTTTTTCTACCTTAAATTGACGATCTTTAGAGAGCCGCAGAAGCCACGCTGTAGACACGGAAGTAAACAAAGGGTGTCTAGGGGGGAGGGTCTCCTCTATCCACCGGAGAAAAAACATTTTACCGCGATCGGCCATTTTGTTGCTACCGCCCGTTGAATGAGGCTCGTTTTCACCAAAGAAATAAGAAATCCGAGCTAGATGTGTTTTTCTACAAATCCTAATATAGGAGTGGACGGAAGTGACGTTTTTTGGGATGACGTCACATCCGTCCATTCCTTCTCTCAGAGTCAAGGGATCATTCCTAAGTTGTGTTAGAGCGCGCTCTTGTGAAATTGTGGAAACATACGTCCTTGGCAGGCAATGTGTTAAGAGGGTTTTAAACCCAAGAATGGCTTGTTTCCAATGGGGTCCTTTGTATTCAATTCATCAAAACATTTATTGACAGACACATATAAACACTATGCAAAAAACATTATATAAACGAGTAGAAATCGAAGAAAAAAAATAGGCTGTGACTTTTTAGAGGGGCCGGTTCCAAAGTGAGCTGGCTTTTGAAGGAGAGTAAGGATTCACACTTTCTTATGACTGTTGGTAGGGCATTCCACATGTTGGTGGCATAGCAGTAGAACAAATTTAACCCCTCTCTCAAATTCAAAGGTATTTATATTGCCCTTAATCACTCTAATTACACACTCAAAGAGTTTTATAGGCCCACATCTAACAAAGCCTGTCCTTAGACCATTATCGGGTAAGGAATGAAAAACCATGAAAAACCTGAAAACAAAATAAAAGTAAGAAACCTCAGGAAGGCTCCAGTAGTGGCTCAGAGCCTCTGCTTGATGACCAAAAGCTAATATCTCCCCTGGCAAAGGGGACATTCCCCTTCAGGCTAGTGGCTAAGATTTTGGCTTTCCACACGGGATACCCAGGTTCGATTCCCGGGTATTACATTATGTAATCTTCAAATTTAAAACAAATAGAGCTCTAACCAAGTTTCAGTTCAAAACATCAAATCAAGATTGTGATCAATAATAATAATAATCATTGCTTAAATGTGATTTTCCTCTTAAAGACCTGACATTTAATAAAGCTACATTCAGTGTGTTAAAGTATTTCCTGCCCAGCTGCTTGGGACAGGCTGTGGCTGACATGGAAATAATGTTAAATTTAATATACTATTAGCATAACTGGTTGAGTGCTTCGGATTCCTATCAAAACAGGAATAGAGGAGGCTAACAGTATACAGGGTCCTGACTTCTGTGGAAGGTCATGAGTGTCTGTTGGACCCAACTGATATCAGCTGTATTTTGTAAACAATTGGCCAGATGTGCATAAATATGAAACAGGGATAAAACGCATACCGTAACCACCAGCCATACAAATGAATGACCAGGGGGATATCAAATCCAAAATGACAAATGCTTTATTGCACTAGTGCTGTGACATTTCGAGCTAAAAGCTCTTCATCAGACTTTACTCTAGCACCACCATTGGGCCAACATTTCCACGTAAACACAACGCTTTGGTTCCAAACAAAATATGTCAAAGACTACAAATTGCACCGCCATGAAACTTGCTGAGCTTTGGCCAAATTTCCACTTACGCACAAGATTATTTAAAAATGGATTGCCATGTCTCTTATTGAGTGCATTCAACCCTAACCATTTCAGTGACCCCATAAGCATTCCTCAAGTGCCACCTAGGAGTGTTAACGTTCACAAACCCATAACGATTTGTCTTTTTCCCCCTGAGCATAAATCATAATCTAACATTCACTTACACCACGACGCAAAAACTAATGAAACAGCATGAAATGCAGCCTAACATAGAGGTACAATCCTATACAATGGTACAACTGACTCAATGTTAAACTATTTTAATCAGTTGCTACTATAGCAATGCAACCTCTCAACAACAGTCAACAACAGTCTCTTCACTAAACAAGTGCGAAAAGAGACAGGACTGATCATTAATCTGTTAAATGGAGTTGTTAAAGCAGCAATATGTAACTATATAGCATATTATGTCCCACAAAATGATAAAGTTACATATTTAAGCAATAACAATCAACCTTCCATAAATGTATAGACTCAGGGGGGTAGGCTACCTAGGGACTTGACTGTATACTATGTAGGGAGACAATGAGTTTCATCCTGGCATTTGCCAAGGCATCAAGGCAGAACTGCCAGTCAAAGCAAGAACTGGCCAATCACAGCGCGTCCTCGCCGGACATGCTTGCAGAGAATCTTGGGTAATGAAGTCAAAGACGTTGGGGGCTCAAAGACGTTGGCTGCCATGTTATTACTGATACCCCAAACTACATAGTTCTGCTTTAAAGATGTCGGCTTCAACAAACTAATGGCATATTATTATCTCGCCTTGTATCGATGACCTATGCACAGGTACAAAACGCCAGCGTGCGCAAGTCATTGTTATTTCCTATAAACTAATTAGTATTAGATTTAGGCAGTGAAGTTTGTTTGTTATTTGACTTTAACAGCCCGTCAAAGGCAGCACACTGTTATTAGTTCTCACTGTTTGTGGAAATAATGGTGTCAAATTATTTTCGGAATGTCTATTTTTTGCATGCTCCTTCTAACCCTAGCGCCCCTATTCTGGGCATGTCATAATAGGCGAGCATTCTGCAAAAATAGGCAGACAATGCAGATCTACAAGCTCACAGTGTGTCACATTGTGAGACACACTGTTAGCTTGTATGTCACTTTGAGACATTATGTTGTGAGCTTGTAGCTAAGATATTTAATGTAGAGGGTAAAAAGGAGAGGACCTAGTGTAGAGCCCCAGGGGACCTGGATGAATAGGTTTTAAGTGGTTAATGGTTCTACATGTCTGTTTTCACACACCTAGTATAATCCTCAGGCCAAAATATTGCTCCTCATAGGACTAATGCCAGATAAATTAACTGTATTTGTCTTGACTTCTAATATTACATAATCTGCTCTTGGCGGTCTGTTTAATGTGCTGTTTAATTTGTTGTTGATGACAAGGATCTGATTAAATGTGACGCAAGTAGGGCACTGGCATTTTTCCATTTTCTTTTAGAGATTATGAGCGTGCGAGCTTTCAAATGAGGTGTCATTCATTGACATCTGGAAATAGTTGAAGAATATATACTTATTTGAAAGTTGTTAAATCTCAAAATCAAGAAGCCTGTGAAAGATCTGTGTTATCTCACACCTGTCATGTTTTCCTAGTTGCATCACATTCTGTGATATCCTGTCACAGTTTGTTCACCTCTAACCTAACATTACATCATCTGCCCGTGGCCCTTGGTGTGTTTGATGTGGCTTAGATTCTGCACCTCCCTTCACAAGGGCATCAATTTGATCTTGCATGGGATTTGGAAATTACATTTCCAAGGCTTTTCCTTCCATGCCCCTGTGGAAATCAACAGTACACTGTTGCACTGAGCGTGGCATACTGCTCTTAAAGTCGAGCTGAAATGTTAAATGTTTTTCACCCTTTTAAAGCACTTGACCGGTTCCTGTTAATAATAATAATAATAATGAATTGCATTTTTATGGCGCTTTTCTAAGTACTCAAACTTACTCAAAGCGCTTTACGATTGTTCATTCATTCATACAGGGAGGAACGTTGGGAGCAATGCAAGTCGAAATGCATGCCCCACCCGGTTCTGCAATACCCGATGTCAGAGTACCCGTTGTACCCGTCCGTCTGTCTGTCCATCCGTCCGTCCATCCGTCCGTCCGTCCGTCCGTCTGCGTCCATTTTATGGCCCATATAATGGAGATTTCTGAATCTTTTCTTTCACCTGTTTTCCTAAAATAGGGCGCGGCCACACCAAAGTTTAATTATACCTATGAAGGCGGATTCTGCCAATGCTTTTCAATGGGAATGGAGCGGTTTGTTGCCATTTGCGGATTTCTGCAAAAGAAACGCTCTGTTCCCATTGAAAAGCATTGGCAGAATCCTCTCAGAATCCCTCATTGGTAGAATTAAACTTCGGTGTGACTGCGCCCTTAGGGCGCCCTCCCACCAAAACATGGTCGGCTAGCGTTAAACGCAGGTTGTGCGCGGCCACAGTTTTTTGCAGCCAGTGGATTCTAAAAAACGGGAGTGACGCACCTGTCACTCACTTTCAGGACCCTCCCCGTAGCCCGCACCGCCTTCTGCCTTGAGCACCATGTTGCTTCCTGAGTCTTGGGACGGGTCTGCCTTCGACTCACCGATTGGACTGAGGGGGAAAATCAGCTCCTACCTCCAGCAGTTTTATGCTTCAAATGGACAAGTCGTGCAGAGCGGATAAACGCAAGGTCTGCGCGACAGGCGGAAAGATCCGCTCTTGCGTGAATCCACGCATTTACATTGACAAAGCATTGGCAAATTCCACCCCAGAGGTAAAATAAAAGTGCGGTGGGAGCGCTCCCTTAGTCTTGTTTGTTCTCTCTGTGTCTGTCTCTGACCCTCACACTTACAGTATGCCACAGAAACACGCACGCACGCACGCATGCACGCACACATGCATGCACGCGCGCTCACACACACACAATCACACACACACACACACACACACACACACACACACACACACACACACACACTAATCTGATAAATCAATGACATGACATTAGTATTACTGTAAGTAGATAACATTTAACTGAAAACAAACACAACAATAAACATAAAAAAGAGTGTGTGGATTTAAAAAGGTGATTGTGAAATAACACTTTTCATACTATTGTCAGGATGTTAAAACTCCTGAATTATTGGTTTGTGTTCCTCTGCAAATCGGCACGTTACTGTTTACCCTAAACATGTTATTGTTAAGGCAGCCATCAATGTAGCATGCTGTAAACCACATGATTGCAGGTCTTTGCTGCCTTATTGTGTTGGCGGGGAAATAACAAACCTTATGTAACAGAGGTGCTGTAAAAGTGTGCCACCGAGTGGTCTAGTGCCCTTCTAAACCAGTCTTGTTTTAGACTTGTTTACCTACCTACTGTTCATTGTCAACATTCCTCTTGTCCCATGCACAGGGACCATCGATGTGTCCTTTGGCTCCTAGTTCACTACCTGAGGGGAATTGTCAATAAATGAGTTTGACACAGGCTCACACTGGCCATCGGGAGATTCAGGACATTTACTGATGGCTTGTGGCCTGCAGTTACTGGCTGCCAAAACACAGGATGAAAAGAGAGTTGAGTTTTGAATTCAGCCAAGAAATGCTATGAGTGCAGCAGGCCACATCAGTGAACATGGCAGGCCACTGAAAAGCCACATAAGGCCCTACTGTGAGTCGGTCACTTTTCTGTTTAATTGTGCAACAAAGGGGAGAGACCTGCCTTGTCTGTTTCATTTTATCATTAGCATGTTAGAACTGTGGTTCTCAACCTTTTCAGGCCGCGACCCCCCAAAATAATCGTATTTGAACTGGGGACCCCCCCACCCTGACAAGCACTTGGAATTGTATACACATTACATTTCGTTTGACTCGGTTCCACAGATAAATATTCAGAAAAAAGCTGATCTACAAGCTCACAACGCCTCGAACTGCAAGGCGTTGTTGATTGCTTTTGATGCTCTTTCTTTCTTTTTTTGTTGAGGTATTAAAGAGGTCTTAAAAGTCCTTAAATTGTCACTCCACTGTCATCTGGGTCCCCCCCCCCCCCTGGGGGTCCTGACCCACAGGTTGAAAACCACTGTAGAATACTGTATTGATGATGACCAATATCCATGGAAAAATACAAATCATTTCCCTCTTTTGTTTTACATGGTAATGACAATGTATTGTTTTTTTCATTGAGCATCTGACCAGTTTCATTGGATTTCATTGGATCAAATCGACAGGAAGTGGAAAACACACAGCCTAGGAAACAGGTGAATAGGATAGTCTCTTATCTGTCTCAGTTGAGTTGACTTCAGAAAGGTCTCTAAATGTCAACTGAAGATTGATTAAGATGCACCAAGTGGAATGTCAGTTGAATTTGTTGATTATTTATCCCATTATGTGGAATGGATTTATTTTTTTACTATGGGATCCATATAGAGTTTCTCCTGTGACATACAGGACATGAATATGGACTTGGAGTGATGTTGTGACTATTAGGCCTACTCTATAAGGGATTTTATGTTTTTTATACAGGAAATTAAGCACCTCAGCCAAAATTGCCAAAGTCGCGTGCGTGCGTGCGGGCGTGCGTGCGTGTGTGTGCTTTGTGTGCATTGTGTGGGCAGGGTGGTCTAGGTATGGGTCTATGACTCACGACCTGAATTATTGTCTCACTCTGGCCCTGGTCTGACAGACAGCAGACCAGCCTGTCAGTCATCTAGACATGAGGAAAACTGATTATACTTGTATCTACCTGTGTCACCGGAGCTGACAGGAAAACACACACAGACACACACACACACACACACACACACACACACACACACACACACACACACACACACACACACACACACACACACACACACACACACACACACACACACACACACACACACACACACACACACACACACACACAGGATTCAATCCATCACCTATCTGGCCTGCAGCCATAATGTCACGACCAGACACACCCCTTGTGACCGACACGCCCTCTGAGTTCACAGCTCAGCACTGGAACTCACTGAGAGCGAGGTCAATGAGACAAACATATAATCACGTAGGCCTGTCACAATTACTACACAATGGCCTGATCGCAATTATTTCAGATAATCACATTTAATTGAGATAATCGCAATTATTTTTTCATAATCGTTGTCATTGTCACAATCGTTTCCATGTATTCCATGATTGTTTTTTAAACATAAAAATAAAATACCGGAAATCGCAGATTTACATTTGAATGTCAGTCATTTCTTTGTACATTTAAGTTATTTTTTATATCTGCCCACTGCAACTTTTGTTTATATTACGAAGCCTAAAAGCCAAACAGAAATGTAATTTTGATATTATGTTCCAATGTTAAATCACAAAAACACACAACTAAGTTGTTAATCGCAACTATTTGTAAAGTAAAATCTCATGATTGTGACAGCCCTTAATCATGTGGATATCTGGATCCACATGACATAGATATACTGTCATAGACGACAAGTAAAAACATTTTGTACTTGTTCCTGTACTGGATGTCACAGTTCACACTAAGGCCAAGGAAAACCTGCTATTTTTACATTCCAGTTGGCCTGAGATCCAACATTATGGGTTCCGAACCTACGTTGTTTTTTTAAATGCTCCAAACTGGTTCAGAATGAGGTGGATGAACCAGACCAGAACATGTTCCATGCTGGTGGAAAAGGAGGAAGGAGTGCATGTGGTTCAGAGCTCACAGCAAGGCCCTGGGCCCACGGAGCTGACTCATTAGAGCTGGCTAATTACTACCATCTCCAAAAGCGGGTGAGAGGGGGAAATGCTTAATTTGAGTTTGATTAAGTCTGGGTGTGTCGTGTAATTATGCTGTGCATGTATTCATGTGTATGTATGCGTGCGTGTGCATGTGCGTGTGTGTGCATGCGTGCGTGCATGTGTGTGTGTGTGTGTGTGTGTGTGTGTGTGTGTGTGTGTGTGTGTGTGTGTGTGTGTGTGTGTGTGTGTGTGTGTGTGTGTGTGTGTGTGTGTGTGTGTGTGTGTGTGTGCGTGCGTGCGCGCGCGTGCGTGCGTGCGTGCGTGTGAAAGACAGAGAACACACAAGATGTGTCCCCTACGACAAAGAGGGCCGTGAATGAAGATGGCTCCACATCTATCAGAGTTGAAAATAAACACATTTTAATGGCCACTCCACTGTGCTTCCATCACCCAAATGAGATCGCTGACATTTCCTCTAAATCCCATTCAGTGCAGAGGCTTTTCTTACATTTGTTCTGGGATTCAAGCTAATTCTTGTTTGCATGTCAGAAGTGCAACTTAGAGAGCAGTGCGTAGTGCATGCAGATACTGTATGAGAGAATTCAAGACCTGACATTTGCATGTGAAAATGCCACAAGTTTCATTTGCCCTTTGGACTCTGTTTTCATGACCTCTTGGTGATCCCATAATCCATTATCGTACAATAAAATGCATGTTCATATGGAAAATGTCCCTCATGGCATAAAATGCCTCGGGTTTTGAGAAATGAAGGATTTCATCCCAAAATTATTTATATCTTAGGAATACATTATGTGCAAATAACTTAACCACATGAATCCTTATTCTGGGCATGACATAATAGATATGCAAACATTTGGCAAAAAAAAAATGAACATACTTTATGACAAAAATTGTAAAATCACAAGTGAATGAACTTGTAGATCAGCTATTTGATGTACAACAAATTATATAAGGTTTTTTAAGTGGTTAAAACACAGATCAGATGAGTCTTTGTAAAAAACATTCTTATGATAACTAATGACTTAATAATGTGTGCTACCATGCCAGCTTGCCAGGCCATTATGAATAACAAGTGGTGGCATTTTGGATTATAAGTTTTCACATGCTTTGAAAAGCATGCAACCCCCAGGCATTTTGCTACAGCTAAATGGATGTGCCAGTTGAACTTTGAACCTTTGTTCCTCTCTCATTTGTGGACAAAGAGCACCAGTGATGTCTCTACGACCCCCTGCCTCCAGGGACACTAATTAATTACAATACTTATTATTCTCTGGCTACAGTACAATACGCAATCAAATGACTAATTACACTGCCTGACTACCTACTTTACTTTGAGAGAAGAGGAATACATTTAGGTATAAACATTGCGTAACAAGGGAGGCAGGGACCAGAAGCACTCCAGTACAAATGCAAAGAAGCTGATTCCATAAAGGCTAAAATAACAAAACATTTTAAATAAATATATAATAAAACATAATGAAAACAGTGGATCACACGAGGGACTGTGCTTATAGAGAAACTTCAAACATAACTAATTAGGTAGTCTAATAAGTACCTTCAGAGGCGGTAACAAGGCAAGCAGCTGCTTCCACTTCAAACATAAATGAACGACAACTTCTAAAGTTTCTGTACATGATTTTAAAAAAAACACACTAGTACTATTGATCGCACAAGGGATTGTACTGATCTATAGGAACTGCAACCTGGCAGCTTGACAGCAGTTTAATTTCTTCCATTCTATTTATTGACCTGCACTCTCCTTTCGTCATTGTAAATGGTGATCTTTGGCAGCATAACACCATTTACAGGTGTTATGCATAAATATCTCTCTTGTGTGCTATAGGTGGCAATTCAAGTCTTGGGTTGGGTTCAATTCCCGCCGGGGACGCTGTGGGCGCTGGGGGAGTGTCTTCTCCTCCGCGTCATCAGCGCCCATACCCTAGGTGGGGTTGGCGAAAGGGCCTACTCTGTGTGGAGTTTGCATGTTCTCCCTGTGTCTCCTAGGGTAGTTAATACCCTCACAAAAACATGTAGTAATCCTGGTCACTATACTGCCTCCTCCTGGTCAGCCGGGGCGCCTGATGGAGGGGAAGGGAACTGGTTGGAATAACGTGTTCCTTCCACGCGCTACGTCCAACCAGGGAAACTCCCCCCTGTCAGGTGACAAGAAGGTCAGTTGGCTCTCATGCATTGAAGGAGGCATGAGCTCGGCCCTGGCCTCCCTAGGCTGGTGGGTGGAGTGTAGTGCCCAGGATCACTTAGCAAATTGGCACCGGGTGAAAAAAGGGTTACAAAATCAAGGGATAAAAATTATATAAAAAAATATATCTCTCTTGTGTCAGATATCTTAAGCGCATATTGTTTTACCAAGAAGTCCACAGAACAGAGATACAATCCAGATTTAAGCAAGTCGTTGGTGTACCCGATAATACCCTAAATGCCATCAATTTTTTAAGTCTCCCTTGCGAAGATTAATATCTTATGACTCCACTTTCATGGATATTCTGCTCTAGAATTCTGCTCCAGACCAATTACTGTATATTTTTACTGCATATTTCCACCTGAGTCTCACAGGATTTCTTTGAGCAAAAAATGAATAAATCAAGATTAATATAAAGCACTTCTGCGACACAAAAAAAATCTAATTCAATGGAGACTTTCTTTATTGTCATATGCATTAAAAAGCAGTGCATTCCAATGCAATAAAATAGCCTACTTGTGGTCAGCTATTACTTGGGTTACAGTAACATAACGGGCAGCATACAATAACACATATCAAAAGCATACCTTAGAGCGAAATAAAATGAAACTAGAAAAAGTGCTCCTCGGAGCACAGGTCTCCGCCAGGTCAGGTACGTTATTGTGGCCTCCTGGTGGCGCTATAATAGGCCAATGTGAAAAGGGTGCCATTTATTCTTAGGTCGTTCACGGCAATCGGACACTGCATTCATGATTTGAGGCATTTTGTTCCAAAAATGTGTTTTGCTAAATTAGACCTGCTGGTCTAACAGGCCAATGTGAAAAAGGGGTGGCATTTCTTCCTTGGCCTAGTGGGAATGTGTTTGTGAAATTTCACGGAAATCGCAAGCTGCGTTCATGATTTGAGGCATTTTGTTCAAAACGGACCAATCCTGCAAATGTTTTAAGCCAACCTTAGGCAATGAGGATGGAATATGGGAAATCGGACAGATCCGTGTTGATCACATGACTATAGAGATACTGTGTACCGATTTGCATGATGTTTGGATAAAATCTGTAGGAGTAATGTAAAAAAAAAAGGGTTTTGCACAAATCGGCCTCCAGGTGGCGCTATAACAGGCCCATGTGAAAAATTTGAGGCAGAGGTTCTGAATAGGCATCCAGGGAGTGTGTGTGCACAGTTTCGCAGCAACCGGGCCAACGGTGCCGGAGATTTGGTGGTAACGGACGGACAGGACACACGGACACACACACGGACACACACACGAACACACACACGAACACACACACGGACGGACGGAGGGTAAAACATACTCTCTCCGGAGACAATAAAGAATAACATAGAATACAACCTAATACAGCCTATAATGAATTATAAAATAATTGAATACAGTATGCAGCAATACCCGTGATCATTAGCAACGTTCAATAAAGTGCTGGATATCTCATTATTGATGGGCATATTGGCAGTTACTCAGTGTAAATGCCTGAGGGTAAAAACTGTGTCTAATATGAACAGTGTGTGACTTGACTTGTGTGGCTTGTTATGGTAGTGGTCCCCAAGACCAAGTACTGTACCTGGGGCGATATTGGCTTTTGCTAACCCAAACCCTGGAATACACCCCCCAATACCCCCCACCCTCCAAGCCTTCAAAACTCTCAAAAAACACCTCTTCAATAATCTTTCCCCAGCTAACTGCACACCCCCCACTGTCTCACCGTTCCACAGTTTTTATTGATTTTATTCCAGTCTTAGCCTTTTCTTAGTGTTTATCCTAATAAAGTTGATTGTCTTTTGTTGTTTTCCCCTCCTCCTCATGTAAAGCGTCTTTGAGTACTTAGAAAAGAGGTATATACATTTGAGGTATTATTATTATTATTAGCGCTTCCCTGATGGTGGCAGTTATGTAAAAAGAAAATAAACAGGGTTGTGTTTGAATATACACTGATTCACAGTACCCTTTTCCTGCAGTGTGTGCTATTAGATCTCATCCAGTTGCAGTAACACTGCAAATGAGGAGAGGCCTGCTTAACAACCCTTCTGAGCTTCCCACGATAATTTTGAGATGTGTAACCAACCTTTAAGCCTCCTGTGAGGGGAACGCTTTCAATAGTGCAACAATAGAATGGATTTAGCCTCTGTGGACATACCAAACTTTTTAAGTCAACGCAGGACGCAACGCCTTTGTTGAGCTTTCTGTAGTGTGTATTGTCATGCAGATATAGGCCCTGTACTACAAAGGAAGTTCAGAATATCTTGCATTATCTGCCTTCACTAACCCTAACAATCACATTCACGTCACTCAACAGTGGTGAACTCAATAAGTCCACCCAGATTTTCAAAATCTTGCTATTTGTGCGTTCACATGAAAAGGGGTGGTGTTTGCAGCATGTGACCAATAGTAAATACGGACAAACTCACTGGCAGCAAAGCAGCATACCTTACAAATGAAGAGCATCTAGTGCCGGTGCCGCAGGGACAGGGTGGAGGGGTGGTGTTGGGGCTTTTAGGGGTGCCCACCCAGATTGTATTTAGGCCCCCCATCCAGGTTCGCCAGTCCCCCCGACATGTTAATATCACTTCATAAACAGTGTTAATAAATATTTACAAATTAATTTATACAGGCTAATACAGGCCTATACGATTAGTGCAAGGATGAGCAAGTGATCACTTACTACACACTGCAGTACAGTATTTACACAGCAGGACTCAAAACAAGCACAACTATTCTGTCACCTGGAAAGAACTACTGGCGGTGGTAGAGTATGTGAACCACTTCAAAAGTACTACTTGTATGGAATGAAGTTCCATGCCTCTCTCCTCCAGTTCTGAGAACTGGAGGGAGAGGGAATGAACATAGTTCTGCACCCATATACAACGTCTCTGAGGTACACAGACAAGGAAGGTTAGGACTTTGACAGGGGCCATTTTCGAATTGCAGCCTCCTGAAGGTGTTCCTTTAGGGCAGTTTTGAAAGTGAGTATAGGGTTTTACACTCCTTTACTCCTTTTGGTAGGGCATTCCACATTTGTGTTGAATAGCATGAGAACGAGTTCATTCCCTTTGTTGAGCCAAATCTGGGTTGAACATGATCCGTGGAGCTGCCTCTGGTGTTATGATCGTGGACGTAATGTACGTTTTGGAAGTATTTTGACAAATACAGGGGGATCCCAATCTTGTGGCGTATCTTGAAGACCAATACACAATAGGATACCAGGTCAACAATGACCTGGCTGGCATCTGTCTACATAACATGCTAGGCTAGAGTAAATTACATTTTAGCTTTTGCATAAACCTGCAAGGTCGCCGAGGCTAGGGCAAGTGCTACGGAAAGTGCTACGGGCCGAGGTGGAGTCTGAAGAGGTGAGTCTTCAGATTGTGGCGGAAGATTGGGAGTAAGTCTGCAGTTCTAATTGCAATGGGGAGTTCATTCCACAGTTAGGCATCCAGAAGGGAGAAGAGTCTGGGACTTGTGGAGCGTTGTCCCGGATGTTTTAGCAAAGGTTCTGCCAGCTTCCCTGTGTTAGCTGATCTGAGTGAGTGGGAGGGATTATAGGGTCGGATCAGGCTTTGAAGATATGGGGGTGCCATACCTTTGATTTCTTTGTAGGCCAACATCAGTGTTTTGTACTCTGTGCGGGCAGTAACTGGGAGCCAATGGAGGGAGCTGAGAAGGGAAGAGAAGACCAAACCGCGTGCTGCGGCATTCTGGATCATTTGCAGAGGCTTAAGTGCACATGCCGGGAGGTCAGTGTTAGTCAGTGGTCAAGTTTTGATGTGACAGATGTCTGGATAAGGAGCTGGGCTGACTCCTGGGTGAGGAAGGGTCTGATCATTCGGATGTTATAGAGTGTCAACCTACAGGATCGAGTGACCGCTGTGATGTGTGCCTTGAAAGAGAGCTCACTGTCCAGGACAACACCAAGGTTCTTGGCTGTTGGAACCGAAGTCACCAAGGCGTTGTCTATGGAAATAGTTAGATCCTGCTTGGGGCAGGACTTAGCTGGGAAGAAGAGAAGCTCAGTCTTGTCTGGCTTCTGTCATCGGCATAGCAGCAATAAGATAGATTG
>NC_137606.1:48738209-48855709 GCF_963280865.1 Gymnoscopelus braueri
GCTTCAGCTTGAGGTGGTAGGCTGACATCCACTGTAAGATGTCAGCCAGACATGAGGCAATACGCTCTTCCACCTGAGTGGCAGAAGGGGAGAAGGATAGAAACAGTTGAGTGTCATCGGCATAGCAGCGATAAGATAGATTGTGAGCAGAGATGACAGCGGCAAGATATATAGTGTAGCCTACAGGGAGAAAAGGAGGGGACCAAGTACAGATCCCTGGGGGACCCCGGTTTATAACAGCATTTGATATACTGTAGGGTGTTTAAAGATAAAGTGTTCCTCCGTGAAAAAGCTATGCCCCCCACTGATCATTGTCTGGCGTCGATACTAAATGCATCATAGTATATGAGAATATTTTAAACATATTATGCAAGCTAAAAGCACCACAGTTGCATCTGCCAAATTGCCATTCACCACTGTGCCAACATATTATTTACAAATTCACTGTGCCGTTCCATGGATGTAATGCCATTCACAAATACGTTTTTCATATGGCAAGGCAATAACTTTCATCCTGTGTATGTGCAGGGTTTTACAAATCACTTTAAAACCAGGTAGATGCCGTGATGCGCACCGCTTGGTACCTTCCATGCATTTGCACAGAAACGTCCTGGTTTGTGCTGGCAGTCACAGAGACAATCTGTAGAAACTTGTTTTAGAAAAGCAATCGAAGCCACTCAAGGCCGTGGTTTGCCGTGGTTTTAGAATGGCATAGAGGGTGGGAGGCACTCTGCGCAGCGTCGTGCCTCACTTCACTTCTTATTTGTTCTAAAATCCATGGTAAAACCACGGCCTGTGGCTTATTGCTTTATTATTTACAAGATATATAAAAAAGCAACACAATGAGTTTTCATATTACAAAAAATAAATAAACTAAATGAAACACCACTTCCTCATCTAGTTCTTAAAGGAGCTACACCATGAATTTAAAAAAAATATTTGATATTTAATATCATATGGTGTATGTCCCTCAAACCTTTTTCAAAAGGTTTGAGCCTAAATCATCACTCAATACTCATCCCAAGTCAATTGTCTCTGGCTTATACAGCACTTTCAGCTGCAATACCAAAACGTCCTCTTGGGCAGGGGGGGGCTACTGAGCAATTCTGTCTGTTAATAAAAAATAATATTAAAAAAAATTATAAAAAATAAAAAAAAAATGGAAAAATTATGCATAAAAAGAAGCATCTAAGAAAAATACAAAATCGGAAAAAAAAACACTTTGAACATTTTTGAACAATTCCACCAAGTGTTTGAGGTGCCTGTTTCACCCACTTCCGGGGGGCGGAGCCAAAATCCGAGCCCGAAGTATTTGTTCGTAGACCCCCACTTAGGGGGGGTAGAAAAAGTTTCGGAGCGATTCGGGCACTTTTCATTTAACATTGGGTTTGCCATCATTAATGTTTGTGACATCATAAACATTTCCATTCTGAGATCGCCTGTTCAGACACGCCCATTCTGGAAATCCATGAAATGAGAAGGAATGACTGAATTAAAAAAAATAAAATTTTTTGGGGTACAAGAGACACTGGGGACCCCAAAAAATACAAAAAACCAAGAAAAAAGTGATTTTCATGGTGTAGACCCTTTAATTCATTTTGAGGAGAGTTTATCCAATATGCTTCTCTCTGTAAGAGTAGATGAATCTTCTTTTGAAGGGATTTGATGCTTTGAAATCTCAGTCTACAAACCTCATGTCCTGTGGCATTGAAATGGCTGGCTACAGGAGACATTTCATCATTAGTAATGTTGCTTTTATGTTAAGAGACTGTGATCTTCAATTCTCTGTTCTTTTGCCGATGTAACAAAAAACAAAGGACATTTCAAAAGATAAATCACATACTTGTTCTTACATGTAATCCTCCCCTTTACCTTTATCTTTTTACCAGCATGAGGGTGTAGGAAAGAGTCACCCTTGATCATGAGAGAGTTGGCTACCTGGGGGTAAGGTAGTTCAGAAATGCTGAGGTTGTATTTTATGTGTGCTTTCTTATCAACCCATCTCACATCGTTAGCACGTTTATTAGCAAAAAATAGGAGGTACGGAAAAAGTCTTTCCCACCATACAATCACTTTGAAAGTATATGTGCCATGTTTATTGACTGCGTGCTTGATAGAATGAAAGGTAGGGGAGGTTTGCCAGAGGATGTTTGTTTGCTCTTGCACTTAAAGATTTTAATCTTGTTAGCGGTTTACACTTGCATTTTATGATGATCTGTTTTTATCTTGTCTGTGTATTTAATACACTTTGTATATAGTCTTTGTGTGTGCTCATTGCTGCTGTCTGACTAGGTCTCTCTTGAGAATGAGACCTCACATCTCAATGAGATTACCTGTCTTAAAATATTTAATAAATCAAATAAATTTACCTAAAATGGCAACAGAAGTCCATTACTTTGCCTTTCATATATTCATATTATACTAAAAGATATCTTTAGTCATCACAGTATCAACAATAGACCATACAACCCTCTATTCAAGCTAGATGGACGATAGCTGTAGTAACATAAATCATTTGTTTCTGTCTGTTTGTTTACAGTAAACAGTAGTGTGTATTTCATTAGTTTTCATGGCGTGGCTCTGCAGGAGGCTAGTTGTCTACAAGAGCTGTGTGTGTGTGTGTGTGTGTGTGTGTGTGTGTGTGTGTGTGTGTGTGTGTGTGTGCGTGCGTGCGTGCGTGCGTGCGTGCGTGCGTGCGTGCGTGCGTGCGTGCGTGCGTGCGTGCGTGCGTGCGTGCGTGCGTGCGTGCGTGTGTGTGTGTGTGTGTGTGTCTGTCCACAAACAATGTCACATTCCAAAAGGACAATCAGTGTTCGTCTGTTTATCATTTTAGGTTATGGTATGGTGCCAAATTATTATTTACTGTCACGAAGGACTCCAAAAGTGAGTGTGGGCCATGTTGTCATGTTGGTTACTAGTTACACTTCCAATGGTAACCTACTGTATAGTCTGTGACTCCAGTAGTAGTTGTGATTCCATCAGAAGCAGAGGCTATATGAAATCCAATCGAAATTGTTTTGTTTCATGGACAGGTTAGTTAATTTTTTTTATGGGCGCTGATTATTCTTGATGATTAAAACAACAGCCGCTGGGGTCAAATGTGTCAATAGGTCACTTTTTTCTGTGTAACACTGGCATTCAAGATACTTTGTTGATAGTAGACGAGCTTGGTTCATAATATCAACCCAAAGATCATCACTTCGGAAATTCTCACAGGCATGAAATAAAAGTTGAACAATAATAACTGATGTATTAATTTTACTTTACTATTACGTTCTGGATCACCACTGTAGGGAATGCAATGCACAATGTCATGCAATCATGAGACGATGTACGTCGTATTCACATGCCCCGTTTTTTCATTGGCTGTAGATAGAAATGTCACTGCATACATCTCTATTATTATTTAAGCATGCCTCGTGGTGGATTTATGCTCTGCTGAGTGCAGCTTTCTAGTTTCACTTAGTGAAGTGAGCGGGACTAGATGGCTTGGAACGGTGGAACAAAACACAGCCTCTGTGTCGGATGCATTTAGCTGATTGATTTACAGTGCAGTGCAGCACACAGAGAAGAGAGAAACTCTGTGCGTGATTGAGTGTGGCAGAGAGACAGAATTGACACAGCAGCTCTGCAACCGTTTTCAAGACAGAAATGATGGAAAGATGACAACCTACAAAGGGACCAATTTCACGATGATAATTTGATGTTTGATGTTAATTGCGGTCCTACTGCTTCATCACAGGAGCTTTTCTGAATATGATCAGCTGCTTTCAACTTTTGAAAGTGCTCCGCTCTGCCAAAACAAGAGCCGAGTGCAGCGCTTTCAAAGAGCGGCCGCTTTCAGAGCGCCTTGCGGCGGGGTTCTATGTATAAAATCACAACGTGTGAACATACCCTTGGCCTTGATATGGAAATGATGGAGAGTGGTGGATAATCAAACGTTCATGTTGAAGTGGTACATGAGTTGCAGATTAACACGCACATGTGCACGCACGCATGCAGCTTTTTTGGATGTGCAGTGGTGTAAAGTAACTAAGTACATTTACTCATGTAATGTACTTACATACAATTTTGAGATATTTTTACTTTACTGGAGTATTTCCACTACATCTCAGAGGCAAATATTGTACTTTTACAATATTTTGGAAAACTTTGGAAAACTTTGGTTACTAGTTACTTTTGATTATTATTACAACACATGCATTTACCACTTCAGCATAGCCGATCTACATGCTCAGAACGCGTCGCGTTGCTATTTAAAAAATATTTGTGAACTTAACTTTCACATAACTTGTGAAACGGGACATTCTGCATAATGAGTACTTTTGATGTATATTTTGATGCCAATACTTTTGTACTTTTACTCAAGTCAATTTTGATTACGGGACTTTTACTTAAGCTTTCACAGAGTATTTCTGCATTGCAGTATTGATACTTTTACTTAAGTAAAACATACTACTTTTTCCATCATTGCCAGCTGCTAATCATGAATGCACTGCAATGTTCAACAATGTAGGGTTGTTAAGACCAGACCTGCATGATCTTTGTTGAGGAACATGGTGTGGGTTGCTTTGAATCATTTAAATATGGTAATTAACTTTATATGCAGTACATATAAATATGTACAGATGACTCACTCACTCAGTTAATTAACTTAAACTAACAGCGTCTTTTGACGTGGCCGTACCAGCGCATCCGGCGCTGTGCTGCCAGACAGGACACTGGGGGCTGTTGGGTGCGTTCCCGCAGCGTGATGTCGATCTTGCCATCTTATCGCCTCTATTGTGCGCAGCGCTCTGGTTGTCGCTGCGCACAAAATGCATTGCTAAACGAAAATAATAACTGAGGAATAAACTTAAAGGTAGTGTAAGTGATTTGCAAAGTTTCAAATAATTGCAAAATGGGTCTATGTTCTGATAGTGCTCGTTACTATAGAGTGTCCAGTCCATATAAAGAGTCTCCATGTCTCTCCAGCTCTTTATAAAACAGAAAATGTATTGTGTAGTTTTTTTGTTTTTTTTGTAGTTTCATTTCCAATTTTATCCAACCAGGACAGAGAACTCAATCAGGATACAGATTAAACAAGTGAAATTGGAAGTGATGACACTAAGAAATGAGCAGACAAAATTGGAACTGAAAACTATACAAATTAAGCTTAAAAATGGGTACTTTCTCCTGATTGGCTGAGATTTTGACACCTACCGAAAAATGTATTTTCTGTTTATTAAAGAGCTGGAGAGACGGGGAGACTCCTGTTACTGAACAAACACTCTATAGCAATGATTACTATCAGAATATAGTATTTTAACCTTTTAAAAAAATACTTTTTGTTTTAACCAAAAAATATCACTTACCCTACCTTTAATAAATTCAAATCTACATATGTATGTGTGTGTGTGTGTGTGTGTGTGTGTGTGTGTGTGTGTGTGTGTGTGTGTGTGTGTGTGTGTGTGTGTGTGTGTGTGTGTGTGTGTGTGTGTGTGTGTGTGTGTGTGTGTGTTAAATGGACAGCAGTGCATTTTCTCCCTCCCTTCTATTAGCCTGTATCAATAACCTAATGATTGTGTGTAATCAGTGTTGGGAGAGGCAGAACAGTGGGGAAAATGCAGATGGATCAATTAAATTCACGTCCATCATCCTCGTGCTGCTACTCAGGCGAGACACAGAACATCTCTGAAGACGAGGTGGAAGCTGATGAATGAGATGTGTGAGATGAATAGAAGGAGTACATGAGGGTTTGTGATATTTATCTTTTTGGACCTGCTAAACCTTCAACAACCTCACAACTGTCTGCCTCCTCTCCCTAAGCCTGTACATTGGCTTGATCGATATTGATTGATTGAATACTTTATTTATGGTTTGCAAAAAGTACAGAGGTACAGTTATACTTGTTTTCATTGTGGTCCTACTGTATGTATTCAATTAATCAAGGGTTAGGTAGGGTACGGTTAGATAGATAGGGTTAGATAGATATCTATCGATCAATCTATCGATCTATTTATCTGATAGTGACAGCGAAAGAGAGACAGGAAAGGACAGGATGACATGCAGCAAAGAGCCTCGGGTTGGATTTGAACCCGGGCCAGTCGTAGGCAGCACTGTGGCCTTATTTATGTGGTATGTGCTCTAATCAGGCGAACCACCGGGGACCCATCTGTCTCTCCTTGTGACTTCCATTCAGTTTCATCTGTGAGGCTGTGTACGGGGACATTTTTATGAGCCAGGGGGAAAGACGTGCTCTATTCCGTTCCATATTTAGTTTCGTCAAATCAATAGTTACCTATTAGAGTATCGATCTACTGTAAAGTTGCAGCGTTGAATGCATAGAGCTGCTTTTAATCTCCTGGGACCATTTTGATTGTAAAGTATATTCAGCACTGTGCCGTAGCCCCTCCAAGTGTTCGCTGCTACTGCTAATGCTCCCTGTGTTACAACCACCTCCCTCATAATTCCAATTTTACCAGTTCCATTCCTGCAAGGGAATCATCACGTGCATGATTATACTGTAGTTGTTACCACCTCTCTGCCAACAACATGCTTGGTTCTCCTGTCTGTTGTCCACGATGCAGTTCAAACAAAATGCTGTGGGTGCCTATACTACCACCTTTTACACTCACCCTCAGTTTAAGTATCTCGGGGTCTTGTTCACGAGTGAGGGGAGGACGGAGCAGGAGATCAGCCGGAGAATCGGAGCAGCAGGAGCGGTATTGCAGTCGCTGTACCGCACTGTGTCTACGAAAAGAGAGCTGAGCCAGAAGGCAAAGCTCTCAGTCTACTGAGCAATCTTCGTTCCTACTCTCACCTATGGTCATGAAGTCGGTCATGACCGAAAGAATAAGGTCGCGGGTACAAGCGGACAAAATGAGTTTTCTCAGACGGGTGGCTGGCATCTCCCTTAGAGATAGGGTGAGAAGTTCGGTCACCCGAGAGAGACTCGGAGTAGAGTCGCTGCTCCTTCGCTTGGAAAGGAGCCAGCTTAGGTGGTTCGGGCATCTAGTACGGATGCCTCCCGAGGGTCTCCCTAGGGAGGTCCTCGCTGCACGTCCCACTAGGAGGAGACGCCGGGGCAGACCAAGGACCAGATGGGTGGATTACATCTCCACACTGGCCTGGGAACGCCTCGGGATCCCCCAGGAGGAAGTTGCTAAGGTTGCTCAGGAGAGGAAGGTCTGGAGCTCTCTGCTGGAACTGTTGCCCCCGCGACCCGACTCCGGATAAGCGGTTGAAGATGGATGGATGGACACTCACCCTCACCCTTATCTTGCCTATATGACAAAATGATGATAACAGAAGGTCCATATTGGTATCTATTTGACTGCACTTGTAGCTCACCTATAACCCTTCTAGTGTATCTCCAATGACACAGAGTTAAACAGATAGAGAACCCTGTCAAGTCTGTCTCTACTCTCTTCACACACTGGCTGTTGCAAATGACATAACAGTAGATATGTTAAGCTTGCAGCATACTCCAAATGAAGATCAACCTTTTTCAGCTTGGGCAGGGCTTCCTGAACCGAACAAAGCTTGGCAGGATGAAACCTTTACATACTCAATGCTATACTCTGGGTTCTGACATGCCTCCTCTGTACTGCTGGAATGGGGGTTTTACCATGGATCTGGAGCTGTTTGACATAAAGCGTGTGTTATCTCTCCCCATTAATTAAGTGCCAGGAGGTTGTGTTTGCAGTCGCTCAGAGAGGGATAATAGTGGTTTGTATCTCCTAGTCCTAACCTCCTGTACATCTCTTGACTTGCACATCATCACACATACACAGACGTGCACACACGCACGCACGCACGCACGCACGCACGCACGCACGCACACACGCACGCACGCACATACACACACACACAAAATGCCTCAAATCATCAACGCAGCGTGCGATTGCCGTGAAATTTTGCGCACACCTTCCCACTAGGCCGAGGAAGAAATGCCACCCTTTTCACATTGGCCTGTTATAGCGCCACCAGCAGGTCTAATTTAGCAAAACACATTTTTGGAACAAAATGCCTCAAATCATGAATGCAGTGCCCGATTGAAAGGCCTAAGAATAAATGGCATCCTTTTCACATTGGCCTATTAAAGAGCCACCAGGATGCCACAATAACCTCTGATAAATAATCTGACCTGGCGGAGACCTGTGCTCCGAGGAGCACTTTTTAGCGGTGCCAGCCGCTCTACATTTGACCGTGTCTGTGTGTCCGTCCGTCCGTCCGTCCGTATGTTTGCGGACGGCAAAGATGCAACGCATGCGGCACTTCAAGAAATGCAGACAAACAAACACACACACACACACACACACACACACACACACACACACACACACACACACACACACACACACACACACACACACACACACACACACACACACACGCCAGCACTGCACTGCACTGCACTGCACACGTGCGCGTGCACGTGCACACACACACACACACACACAGAACATGCGGTCCTGCGAGGCGCGCCGTTGCAACACATGCGGCACTTAAAGACACGCACACACACACAAGCCAGCACTGCACATGTGCACGGGCGAACACACACACACACACACACACACACACACACACACACACACACACACACACACACACACACACACACACACACACACACACACACACACACACGTAAAATGCAGACCTGCGAGGCGCACCGTTGCAACACATGTGCCACTTAAAGACATGCACACACACAAGCCAGCACTGCACGCGTGCAAGCCAGGACTGCACACGTGCGTGCGCACATGCACACACGCACACACACACATACACGTAACATGCGGACCTGCGAGGCGCACCGCAGCTCCGATCCGCACCAAAATTGCCAGGGGTCGGCCATCACAATAGTCACACCAGGGACCACGTGTGGCACCCAGGGGGCCCGCCAGCACTGCACACGTGCACGTGCACACGCACAAACACACACACACACACACACCAATTAAATAACCTCAACAAAGGCACCGCTTCTTTCACACAGGGTGTGATTTTTCTAGTTAATCATGCTTCTGTGATGACCGAGGGTCTGGTCGCATGAAGAAATAGCCATGACAACGGCTGTTATAGGAACTCACTCTTTATTACAGCAACGGCATATAATACAGCCACATCAACACACTCTCTGTTTCTGCTATAGCTCTCTGCTTAGCATCACAACAAGGCTGAACTGCCCGCTTGCAGAACACACATAACTGTATTTCCCCCTGGCGCATGCGCGGCTTCCCCCACACACAGCCCGCTCTTAAAGGTGGTACCGTAACATAACCCCGCAACGCATTTGCATATTCAACCAATAACACACACAGACAACAGTAACACAGTCCTTGACGCCCCACTCTCACCGGGACGCTATACTTATATAGCATAGCATCAAAAACGGAGTTGCAAAGTGCGGTTGTGTGTTGTAGTCACTCAGAGAGGGATAATAGTCTAACATTCAACACTCAAAGCGGAGCTGCATCAAGTATAAAAGATACAAAAGATACAAAGATACAAAGCACAGCAAGACATTTGTAGCTTTGTAGCTGAAGTTGAAATTGCTGTTGTAGCTTTTGTAGCAGCTACACACGTCGGATGTATCTTTGTATCTTCATGCTGCTGGCTTCATGTCGCTGGCTTGAAAAATAATGGTATAGCCTAGTAGCTGCCAGTGTGAACGCAGCTCATTATCTATGTGTTGAGGTTATGAGAAACGGTTAGATTGTTTTTTTTTTAATGTAGGCCTACTGATCCCCTCTCTGAATGATGGCTTCACATTCTAGTTTAGTAGAGTGGTCACTGTTTTGTTGAACTATGTTTCTTTGATGTATCTGAGAAATTGACCTGCACACCTAACTACCATTAACCACCTCTTATACTGTATTGATACTGTCTGCATTCATTGCTGTCCTAATGTACATATAACAATACTGCACTGTATTTATTTTTCACTTATAATGTGTACAGTATGTTGATACTGTATAGATATCGAATCTCTTTGCAGTATCTCTTATTGAGTATCTTGTTGGTACCAATAGCTGTATCTTCTTTTTCTAATGGCTTATCTTTGGTCAGTGGTCGGTTGATGGGTTGGTCGCTTGTGGGTGGGTGGGTCACTCACTTGCTCGCTCGGTCAGTTGGTCGGTCAGTCGGTTGACCATTATCCACCTATTTGCTCTCATTATCCACAACTTGCTCCCATTATCCTCCACTTTCCTCCCATTAACTACCTATTAACTATACCTCTCCACTCAAATGAACCACCTCTTAACTACAATTAATGACACGTATGGAATGTTTGTTAAGTGAAATGATGCTTGACGAAAACATCCACCCACCACCTCTTAGCGTCAGACATGCATCTCTCAAATAAGAACCCACTTGAAACTGTCATGACTTTGACCCTGCATCAGCAAGGCCCCCCCCCCCAAATTGATTAAGAAAAGGAGAGATAAACATCAATCACTGTAATGAGTCGGTTATATATGATGATAATCAACCCTCTTGACAGGAAATAAGTTGACAAAACATGTATCCCTGCTAACTGTCCTTGGATTTGATTGGATCCGTGTTGTTGTGGACTACTGTCCATCTGTGTGATTGATACTGTAGGTGATGTTATGGTTCACACCACATGGTAGATTGTGTGTTATAAATTCATGACTTTAAATTTCAAGTCCTCATGGTGTCCGTCTCGTTTACAGTGCCATGACTTTATTGACTTGATAATGCAATAGGAGAAGGCTGGAGGGTATGAAGCATTTTTTTTCCATTATAAATGTGAATCACTGTATCTCTCCTACCATGGTCTATGTTCCACTTCACACACCAATGCTTCTCATTTCATATTGAGAACAGCTAGTGGCAGACAATCCATTCAACACATAGTGAAGCATTGAGGTGATCATGTGTATTCAGGATGATCCAATACGCTCACTGACACTCTGACCCTGCAGACTGCAGTGTATAAAATATGTATTCTTCTCTTTAGCTGTACAGTTTCAACCATGACCCCATTTAGTGGGAAGGACACAAATGATGTGAATGTACAGTTAGAGAGCAACACCTTGGCATGAGGTATTACATGTGGCAGGGCAATTTCCATCTCCTTCAGGAGCAGACCGTCTATCCCTGCATTTAATTTTCATTTATGATTGAAAAAGATTGCTCACACTTGGCTGGCGTTGTGATTCCTGTCAGAATAGCTTCAGTAGATTTGGCACCTTCCTCTGCTAGTATTCTGGTAAAAATGCAGTAAAGAGCCGTCACCCTAAACACTCTATATCTTCTTCCTCAATATGCAGCCTCATGTCTTAAATTGCAGTTGGATACAAACCTTGTATTCCAGCCCACAAGCAGCAGTTAATGTTAATGGTTTCCTTTCTGATAGATTCGCATTAGAACGAGGTTGCAGGCAAGGTTGCACTCTATCACCCCTACTGTTTGCAATTAGTATTGAGCCATTAGATAGGTAGAGTACAATTTAGGCATTTAGCAGACACTCTTAATCCAGAGTGATTTTACAGTAAGCAAGGACAAAACAAGGTAATACATCAAATGCATAGAAATAGTAATCTAGGATGATAAGTAAACCTAGAACCTATCATCAGTCTAACAGTAGAATATCCGCGGGGGAAAGCTATAATCTGTACATTGAAACAGATGTCAACAATGACATCTGTCTGTCTTGCATCTATCTCCATAACATCCTCCTAACATCATTTGACAAAGCTCTGTGAGATAGGGTGGTGAGACCAAATTGTTCTGCCCGGTTCTCCTCAGTGGCTGGAGCTATTGCTCTGAAATTGCACACAGCCATTGACCATTAGCGTGTGCACGGAACTGCGAAGTCCGTTCTTAGATTTCCCCAACTGTCAGCTGTCTATTCGCGTTTTTATGTAAAATAATGTCGCCATGGTTACGGCTGCCCAGCTGTGTGATGGCTCCGCGAGCCAGATCGCAAAAACACTACAGCTATCTAAACAGGATGGAGGGCTGAAATGCCCACATCTAAGATACTATTTTTGGGCGACACAGCTTAAGCTCCAAGATGCAACATATACCATCATATAACATAACCCGATGGTTAAATATTGAAAAAAGCCTTTATACACAACCCCTAAATGTTGTACCCTTCCTAGATACCCCGCTGAAGGCGGATCTAATGAGTGAGTGGACTATAGAGTCACACAAAAATAAAATTATCCTTTTGATTGCCTATAGGCAGATCTCTTCACTAACAAACATTGGATATATAAAGGATTTCATACCATCTCAACTAGATGCAGGCTTTAGAAATGGGTCAGAACATGGCCTCACCAATATACACCAATTATGTGGGAGGGATGGTCTTAAATCATTCGAACAACTAAGAACTGATTTCGGGCTCCCAAATACAGACTTTTTCAGATATCTGCTAAGGGACTTTTTAACGAAACATAAAGATTGGGAGAAAGCCATGAATCCCACACCAATTGAAGAGCTGCTATTAAAATTTCATACAGAAGATGAGGATAGGAAGGTCATCAAATATTCTTAGATATGTACCCAAAAAGTTCATTGTATATAAAGGAGAGATGGGAAGCTGAAATGGGTATACATACAGTGTCACTAGATACATGGGAAGAGCTATGTAGTGAAGCACAGTAGTGAAACTCATTTGAATAGATGTTGGAGGGGCTGTGGGGCACATATCGGGAACCACACTCATATATTCTGGGCCTGTCCCAAATTAAGACTGTTCTGGAGGGAGATATCTGAAGCACTAAAATACGTTTTTTAGGCCTATTGTATTTATGTACACAACATTTTGTCAACATTTATTACTCTACATGTGTTCACATAATACTGATTTATTTTTTTAACTGACCTAGTAGCCTACAGTTTATTAAAAGTATTCCAACTGCTATTACTTATTCTGTAATAATTAGATTTGAATAAGTCATAACTTGACATAACCGCAGTGTACACAGTGCACTCATCATATGTTGCTCAGAAGTTGCTCAAATTGCGCTCAGAAGGTTGGAGTGTTTGCTCAGACCAATGAAAAATTAGAGGGAACATTGCTCGCGACCTATACAAATGGGTCCGCGATCCACAAATGGGTCCCGACCCAGTATTTGGGAACCAGTGCTCCCGGAAGCTTGCTTTGCTTTTCTCGTGTGTTTTGTCTTTCACTCACTCACACTCTCTCTCTCTCTCTCTCTCTCTCTCTCTCTCTCTCTCTCTCTCTCTCTCTCTCTCTCTCTCTCTCTCTCTCTCTCTCTCTCTCTCTCTCTCTCTCTCTCTCTCACACTCTCTCCGTCGTCTGTAAGAGAGTCATACTGTACATCATAGATTCAGTATGTCATTAGACAACTGACGTGATAGATGACTGACTACGTCACAGGCTGCCTATATAAAGTCCAAGATCCTCATGAAGCTGTGCCACTCCCATGTGGATCTTGAGATCCACATGATTTGAATTTCCCTTCTGTGACAGATCGGTTAACAGCTCTTCTGAGTTCAACCGGCTCTGTGTGGAAATGAAATGAAAGGAATTAAAATAAGCAAAGACATGATCCTGTTTAGTGATCTGTTTTTTATTGCAGCTGCAGTCTGCTATTGGATGTCGTCTTTGGTTTCGAGTTTGGTCAGACGGGAGTTTGGTCAGTTTGCCGAACTATCGGGCAAACAGACGGCCCATTATTTCGATGTCCTAGTATTTCGATTTTTTTAAGGTTAGGGTTAAGGTTAGAATTAGGCTTAGTCATAATGTATGCCATCACACGATTTGGACCCATGGACTTCGGAACAATGAACCGTCGAACCAATGGCATGGCACCAAACTGTCTGGTTTGGGATTGGAAGTTGTATAGGGTCCGCTGAAGTGACTAGACAGCTTCTGCGTGTGTGTTTTCTGTATATGCACATTATAATTTATATATCCACGTGTATGTACATACATGCATGTGTGTTTTATAAAGTAGGCCATCTTAACTCACCATCATGTACCATGTTAATTATCCCTGGTTTACAGCCCACAGCGCCTTCTCCTTAATTAACGTGTCACTCTGGTTTGCCATTAACCTCCATTTGTTGAGAAACTTGTTAATGTTATCTGTGATGCTCTTCTTATTAACACCATAGAGGCCGGTGTGTGTGTGTGTGTGTGTGTGTGTGTGTGTGTGTGTGTGTGTGTGTGTGTGTGTGTGTGTGTGTGTGTGTGTGTGTGTGTGTGTGTGCGCGTGCGTACGTGTGCACGTGCGTGTGCACGTGCGTGCAATGCTTGCGCCATGCATGTGCAAGCTTGCAATTAACATAGCCTACTGCTGGATCTGTGGCAAGATAAGAGTACTCTATCTTCAGAGGCAATATATCGTTGCTGTCGGGCAGAAACCTACTTCATCATACAGTGTTGCACAAAGTAGCGAAAATGATGCGATGCGTTGTGAGCTTGTAGATCGGCTGTTTTCACTATTTGTTTTCTTTCTTTTTTTTACCAAACGGCATTTCGCAACATCCCAATAACCCCGCCCACACTGGAATGTGGAAGCGGCGTTCTCAAACCCAAGACATAGAGAGGCTACGGCTAAGCTAAAAACCTGTTAACATGATGGAGGTGTGCCGTCTGAGACGGACATGAGCCGCAAGCGAGCGAGTCCCAGTGCCGAACGTTGAAGTCTGCTTCAGCCGACTCAGTGTCGTTACAGTTGCGTACCTATTAGGGACAGAATCGTAATTCATCATGTCCCCCGCCAGCATGCGATGTAGCAGGTCCCCCGAAACGTGAAATAGTGCCGTATGGTCAAATCCGTCCCCAGCTGTCACCCGTTGGATGGCACGGGTGTGAGACTGCGTTGTCAGAAGTGATGGTAAACTTGTGATTGATATAGGAATTCTTCCTGAATAATGAATTGTAGCCTATCCATAATCGAAATGGCAGACAGACAGGGGACAGTGCATTTAATCACCACATTGTGCTTAGGAGCTAGCATAGTCTATGATGATCATTTTGAAATGGATAAAGGAACTAAAATGTTACACTGGTTCTGTTTATGAGGTCATAACTTTTCATCTCAAGATGGGTGCCAGTTCCTCTCACTGTGATGTAAAATATTACAACACGCTCTTACCAATATGTCTGGAGTGCTGTAGTCCTCAATTCAGGTTGGCTGGTGTCCACCGTTATAGATATTAATGTGCACAGAGAGAATATGAATGAATGACACGGCAAAAGCAAGGAGACAGGAAGAGAGAGAGAGAGAAAATAGTGTGTGAGAGTAAAGGATCTGAGAGCCACCTCAAATCTGACCTCCAACCCAACGTTAGAGATCATGTCAATAAGAAAGAACATGTCACATGGTCTCATTTACATCTGATTAACACAGCACTTCCATTATGCAGTATACATTTTAACGTTCACTAATGGGTCTTGGCGTTCATACAGAAAGTACTGTGTAAATTATTAGAGGTGTTCTTGTTCTGCTGAACAAGTAAGTACTTGTTGTGTGTTGTGATGTGTTGTTGCAATAGTAATCCTGCTCAGTACGAGAGGAACCGCAGGTTCAGACATTTGAACCTGAATACACACACACACACACACGCACGCACGCACGCACGCACGCACGCACGCACGCACGCACGCACGCACGCACGCACGCACGCACGCACGCACGCACGCACGCACGCACGCACGCACGCACGAACGCACGCACGCACGCACGCACACACACGCACGCACGCACGCACACACACACACACACACACGTCATATTTATTGTTTATCATCTTAAGTATGACTAATTATCATCCTGTCAGATTCTTGCTCGATTATGGATAATCTATCTCAAGTAGGAAATCACATTAATGCACCCATCAAATAGAAAAGATATAAATTGATCTGCGATACTTATTATGCTGCATATGTCAGAGGTAGCAAATACCATGGTTTATCCTTCAAACGATGGCTCCTTCACACACTGGGGTCATTCCTGTAAAATGAATCATATTCTGAAGCAGACATTTAGCCATTAATCTGACATATTATCCTGTCCTTCTGGAGAGAACAGGCATGAGCATGTTTGGGTGGGGATGGTTGGATGGGTGTTTTGTTGGGTGGTGTGGGCAGGGATTGTAAAACTGTCTGCTAAAGAATGATGAAAGTTTCTGCTCCATTTCCTGCTCTGTTTGTTTAGCAGGTAGTGAACTATTGCTATCAATAGCATTCAGTTGTGCTTACACGGTATGCAAATGTAGCAAAATGAAACATGGGAGATTCCAGCTCAATTTAAATGTTTTTTCTGGGTGTAGCATCCATTTGTCATGGGTTTCATGATAGAGAGGCTGTGAAGGACTCGGAGACGTGAACATTCCAGTTTATTGCATTTGTGTCAACAAAACAGATATTTTCAACAGTAGTGGAGTAGAAGTATAAAGTATTAAAAAACTGAAATAGTCAAGTAAAGTAAAAGTACCTGCACTTAAGCACAATACTTGAGTAAATGTTCTTAGTATACTTTCCGCAACTGACCACCGGTATGATGAGAGGTTGAAAAGCGGACGTGAGGTACTAGTACTACTATAGTATGTAATAGAGGCTGTTGCATTGATTTCCTTGTGCATGCTGGGCAGTGTGTTTTGTTTCAATGTGAGATAATAGGCTGTTAAATGGGGGAGATGATAACGGTTCCAGCCAGTTGATTTGATTTCTCCCCACATCAGCACTTTCAATCTGAGATACATCAGTCTATATCCCTCTCTCTCTCTCTCTCTCTCTCTCTCTCTCTCTCTCTCTCTCTCTCTCTCTCTCTCTCTCTCTCTCTCTCTCTCTCTCTCTCTCTCTCTCTCTCTCTCTCTCTCTCTCTCTCTCTCTCTCTCTCTCTCTCTCGCTTGCTCACTCGCTCGCTCCCTCTCACCATTAGAACAACATTAGCTCTGTCTTTGCTTTCTTAATTAGGAATCAGAGTGTGTTACTGGTTGACAAATTCCCCGTTCAGCCAGTGTTGTTTGGGGGCAGCTCTTGGTTTGTTGGACGACTGATTAAATTCTAGTCCCTGACTGATCAGAACGTCTCACACAGAGGAAAGTAAAGTGGGCCAGAGGAGAACTGTGAATATAGCAAACTCGCATAGTCTCTGTGGTTTTAGCCTGAGTCAGCCATGTTTGTACACTTGGCAAGGGATGCCTGCAGGTCGTGTTCAGTGTAATGTGGGTTATGGATTTGCACACTGACAAATTTCACTTAGGTTACAATGTTTTGTTAACCAGCTACACGATTAGTCTACATTTAAGGGAACTCTCAGAAAAGCACATTTTCAAACCATGTCTGAAAAAGGTACTTTATTTTGGCCTTAAGTGGCGGAAAAGGTGCTGGTTAGAGTGCTTTTTTATGGCCGAGCGGAGCACTTTCAAAAGTTTTTTGAGAAATACACTTATGATGTGGACAGCTGTCTAATCACGACTGTACACAAAAGCAGAGCTGCTAAGCTTATTCAAGCTTTTGGCCAAGGAGGCACACCATATAATTGCATTGTATTCACTATTTTCATCATGGAGTTTTCTTAAAGGCACCGAGTTGTGGTATAGCCTCAGCTACACTTAACAACATAGCTAGCTATCTTGCTTCCCATGGAATGTTAGGCGTTATCTGCTAGATATAGAAGCATCTTAAAGGGATAGTTCACCCAAAATTGATATTGGATATAACAGATATTTTTTGTTTTTGTCACATTCCTAAGCCAATAATTTGCGGACCGGTAGGCAGCGGTTCCGGTAGGAGACACAAAGGAGACTCCATGAATTCAAGTCTCCATGGGGTGACTAATCGATTTAACCCATCATTGCAGCTCAGCACGGCTGAAGCTTCCTTAATAGCTGCCAGCCAACTGGAGCCTTTATCAACAAGACCACATTGGAGTGTTCAGGACACTGTGCTCATTAGATATCCTTGCCATCCACACCTGTGCTTCTGTTAATGTCTGCCAGCCTCTCCATTGATTGATTGATTGATTGATTGATTGATTGATTGATTGATTGATTGATTGATTGATTGATTGATTGAATACTTTATTAGACAGAAATGTAAACACTTAACAGCACTAGGTACAGTCAGACATTTGAGAGGATAACACAAAAAAAGTCCTGGAAACTTTCTATTGTGGTCCTATATCCATCACTTGTGAACATGAAAAAGCAGAGGATCACAGGCGTGCATATTGTGTTGCAGCATAGTTTGTAAGACACAATTAAACATATGTTTAATTGCACTTAATTAGTATCCACTCTTTCATTAACCCACTGGATTTTTATTTCACATCGAGCCATAGATCAAAGCCTGCAGGTTAGAATATAATGATTCTGAAATGAGTGCTCTCCATCAATATCCTTGGCCAAAATAATAAACAGAGCACCGGTCTTGGTGCACCGGTATGATGGGTACGCCTGAAACTCGTCCAGTGAGACTAGCTAAGCGTGATTAAAATGTGTTAATTTTTTTAATTGCGTAAACTTTCTGTAATTAATAAATCGAAATTAAACAGTTAAAGTCCCAGTCCTAATGCTAATGTTTTTTTTTATTCTGTACTTTAGCACTTTGAGATTTGCTTCAAATGTAAAGTGCAATATACATAGAATGTATTATTACTATTATTATTATTATTAATATTAATATTGTTATTATATGGTTATTATGCCACACCTCTCAACCAATTAGAGGATTTGAACAAACCCTTTTATAAATGTATGGATGTCACTCTGTCTGAAAGGATGTAGTCTCTAGAACATCGTCATCATTAGCAGCAGCAGTAGCATCAGAACCATCATCATCAGAATCATCATCATCTTCCAATTACAAAACAAGGCAAAGACACTTTATAATTGGATCACTAACGCAGTATCTTACAAATTGTGTAATACGGTGGTCAAAGGGCAGCGATGAGCACACCTTGCCTTTTTCTTCCAAAGAGATCACTTCCCGTAATGTAATATCTTTAGTATGCATGATTACGTACATTTATTTCTGCTTCAGCTCAGTAAAGCGGCAAAGCAAGTGGGTTATATCCAAGACAAGTGCACGTAGTGACAATTGTAATGTAATGCTTAGAAAGGTGCTAAACCCCGGTTCCAAATGTAGCGACTGATGCCTCACTCTCTTGAGAATCCCCCCCTCATTTTGGTTCACCATGGCAACATACCTAAATGTAATTTATTCAACTATTCAATTACACGACAACCCCGCCCCTCTCTAACCTCCTCTCTCTGAGACGTGCAGTCAGCTTTTTAGTGGCTGCTGATACATTAAAGTAAGGACTGTGTACTTGAGTACTCATTTCTGTAAAGATATATTTAAATCCCTTAAGCCCTCTTGGGGGATTTCAACTCTCTTCAGGGGTTTTCTAGCAATAATGGCCATTCATGAAGTTGCATCAGGTATAGTCATGAATTCTCAGGGGCAGGTTGCCTATTTTATATCCACTGAATTGTTGCCTGTGGTTTTACCAGCGGAATTTCCTGCTGCTAAAACACATCCACATCAGATAGAGTTGTGTATGTCGGCTGCATTCAAGAAATCGCTAGTAAATTATAGATCTATCTTCAAAGCTGTGGGAGGATTGTACTCCAAGTTGTGCATTAAACATGAAATGAATAGCACAACTGTAGGGTGCATAAACACCTGGTGTCCTCAGATAAGGTTAAAGCACAACGGGAGTCAAAGTCATGTTGCTTTCATAATGCAGACCACCCAGGGGATACAGGCAAGGACGCAGCAGTGTTACAGATGCCCCTGTTCACTATAGCTCACAGGTGGTCGGTTTTCTTCTGAAATCCCTGTGCACCTGAAGCCTAAGCTCATCTATTTGCTGTATGATCATAACATTGATCAATGCTTCTGTGAACTTTTCATTTGTGTAATCTGTTTTAAGAACTCCTCAGTGATCCAAACCTTTGTACCAGATTCATTTCAATTTTCACATTTTCATGGTCTCCGCCAGGCCGGACAGCCGAAGGCCGGAGACTATATGTTTTCACTCGTGTCCCTCCGTGTGTTCGTGTTTGTGTGTCTGTGAATAGCTAATCTCGGGCACTGTTGGACCAATCGGTCCAATCGGACACTGAACGCAGTGTCCGATTGCAGTGAAACTTTGCATAGTGCAGGATAGTTGAGTAGGTTGTTCTGTATTGACAGTGCTTCTTATAGTTTTTGCCAGACCCAAGGGGTCGGGCTTACATGAGGCTTTGTACCTGTTTCGTCCATACATGGGCAGGGGCCATTTGTCCTCCGGCCCCAGCCAAAAAAAAGCTTGTGACGTCCCCTTTCATCACAAACTATTCATGACATCATGAACTTCAGTTATAAAGTGGTTTGTAGGTGTGTTACATACTAGGACTTCATTTTGGGTCTGGCAGAACCAGGTCTCCTGGTCTTGTTCTTGCCTTGGTATTGCTGTGTACGACAGTACTCTGTACCTGTAACTCTGTAACTCTTAACTGCTGTGCTGCCTCTGGGCGACTGAAATCCCCCCGCGGGATCAATAAAGGTATCTATCTATTTATATAGAAGCTGAAGAGGGTGCGTGTGTATATATATATTCATATACATATACATATATATATACACACACACACATGCACGCACGCACGCACGCACGCACGCACGCACGCACGCACGCACGCACGCACGCACACACACACACACACACACACACACACACACACACACACACACACACACACACACACACACACACACCACACACACACACACACACACACACACACACACACACACACACACACACACACACACACACACACACACAAACATTATAGGGCAGGCTATGCTTTTATTGCTGCTACAATGTATGAGGAACCAGAACAAAATATTTACTCTGTACACGAAATGTAATAATAAAGAAACCTTGAAAATAACAAAATGTCTTTGGCCAACAAATATATAAACTTGGGTCTGAGTCTGATTTCACCTTCCCAGAGTAAAACTTCTCATGTACTAAACCCAATATACTTCTAATATCTGATAATATCTAATAATCTGATCCTGGTAGCATTGTTGCGGACGCATGTGCACTACAGACGAATACCAAAACACAGTCGCCCTGGGGCAAATCCGGCGGTATTCACCTGGTATTCCTAAACTTAACCTCAGTAAACTATGCTGTGAAAAGGGCTAGCGTGTTTAGGGGCGAGTCTTCCGGTTACCCCACAGACAACATTGACGGTGTCATGGCTTGCGAGATCCTCTCCGTGGTGTGATTAAACACCACAAACAACACGGAATACGTTGACACAAACACACTGGAGCGATATAGAAGCACTTTATAACGTTGGACAGGTTCATGGCAGGTTATATTATGGGCTTTTGACAGCATTGCATTCCCCTCTTCTTCCCGGTACGGTGTACCAGCGCTGAATCTTTTAACGGAACGTCGTACCGGCCCGTTCCGACCCACTTTCACCCCTAATTATCTGCCAGGCGAGTACAGGTGATGACAAAGCCATACATTTGTATTCCTATGGCGAGGGTCGATTCACTGAAAGTGAATGGACTTGGTGGTGATTAGCTGCGTGTCCGTGATGGACGATGAGCCAATGGCTCGAGCCAGCGGCAGCCCACGTATCGATTGTTCTGGGGGGGGGGGGGTTGCTTTCGTTCTTTTTCGTTCTAATATTTAGACAATTTTTTAAGTGCCGTGGCACGCCGGTTGGGAAACGCTGCAGTAGCCTACACCATGAACATGAATGAACCATTAACATCCATGCTTAACACACAACAGAGCGTGGCAATTACCAGATGTAGCTCAATCAAAAGCAAGACTTTAGACTTCAGTCTTCATCCCATTTACTTTTTCCTGCCACGGGCCATATTCAAAGCAGTCCTATGTAGAGCTGTGTCACTTTCTGCCTACATATTTAGCCATTTCAGAAGCTTGTGCAGTCCCTCTTCTTCTTGGTCTTTGGTGTTTTTAGGGCAGCTGGCATCTGCTATGTTGCATTACTGCCACCTTCAGGAGTCTGTTACTGTTCATTGTGTTACTTGTAAGCCTGTCAGTTCCACCAGGAAACTGGATATTTTGTATTAGTTAGTTTTGCATTGTTACATCTTTTACTTTAGTTTCAGTTAAATAGTTTGCTTCCTTTTAGGTTTAGTTTTAGTTACTGTAAAAACCCTCTGTACTCAATGTATGGAACTCTTCCAAGCTCTTTGTCAATATTGTCTTCACAATTCTCACCCGAGGTCAATTCAGTGAGTAAATGGGGCATGTCTGGTGGCTATGAGAGGGAAGTAGGTAGAGAGAGAGAATGAGAGGGTGAAAAGACTGCATGCGTGTCTGTGCGCAGCTGCTGGCTTGTATGTCCAGTGCATGGCGGATTTAAGGCTGCTCTACACTCCAAGCACGTCCCTGTAACCAGCAACAGAGGAAGCACCGTTGCCATTCAGCAGCATCGACTGCAGATGCATAAATGAGTCTGTTCTGTCCTGCAATGCCTGGCCTGGCTGCTGACCAATGACAATCTACCTCCCCCTATCCCTCTCTCTCTCTCTCTCTCTCTCTCTCTCTCTCTCTCTCTCTCTCTCTCTCTCTCTCTCTCTCTCTCTCTATATATATATATATATATATATATGTGTGTGTGTGTATATATATATATATATATATATATATATATATATATATATATATATATATATATATATATATATATATATATATTAGGGTAACCATATTCTGAATTCCCAAAAAGAGGACACCTAACGCATGCACGCTCACCGTGCATTCGGTTCATTTGGTTCATTCGGTTCATTCGGTTCATTCGGTTCCAGAACACATATTGACAGGTTTAACACACGCTACCCAAAGTCTCAAAACCCCGGGTATTTGAAGGATAAAAAAAAAAAAAAACCCGGACAGGCCGGACAGCCCCCCAAAAGAGGACATGTCCGGGTAAAAGAGGACGTATGGTCACCCTATATATATATATCTTTCAATTTATCTCTCAATCTCTCTCCCCCTCTCCCTCATTTTTCACATTTGTCCTCACATCCTATCTATCGTTCCATCGGTCTAAAGTTTCGTTTCGTTTCGATCTCTCTCTGTCTCTGCGTTTCCTCATCTTCATCACTCAAGCACTCCCTCAGTTCATGTTCTCTCTGGCAGGATACCAGATATTCATCCCTGTGTCTGTGTGTTGCTTCCTCCCTCCTCACTTTAGTTCATTTTCTTCCCTCTCCAACTTGTTCAGTCTCCCACATCTCATTTCTGTCTGTGCAGCACTTGCCTCCTGGCCGGCTACTAAACTAAACTCAGATCAGTCTCTGTCCCTTTATCTCAAGAGCGCCACTATAAAATCCTCAGTGTTAATTAGTGGGCTAATTGGTGGGCTAGCTTTGAGTTAGAGCTGAAAGCTAGCCCACTAATGTTGTCTTTAAACTTGGGGAGTAACACTCGCAGAGTTAAATGAACACAATATTCTGCTGTGTGTAACGCAGTTTCTCCCTAGAGCCTTCTTAGATTGTGTGCTTTCTGAGCATCATTTTGTGTGGTTGTGTTAATTTCCAGACAGAGAGAAGGTTGTTATGGTGGGTGATGGTAGCTGCAGGGTGGGAGGTTAGGTGCTTTTTTATTTGTGTGCAGGTATGTGGTGACACTGTTCCAAACTTCTCCCCCAATGTGCTTCTGCCACCTGGGGGTTGATAATCAGGCATGGTGTGATGACAGGTTATGAATTCCAAAAGCTTTATCGGTCCCCTGCAGCCTGCCCAGGAAGTCTTGCATTGATTATGACTCTTCTTCAATTGGGGTCATGACACAGCCTGATAGGAAACTATATTCCTTCATGACTGGAGGTAAAAGCTATGTCCAATAGCTACAACAGTGTGATGACTCATGTGGTCAGAGCCACCTTCTTACGTCAGGAAAACGTTACTGGTATATTAGACAATACACTATCTGGAGAGAGAATGCCATTAACACATTCCATGCCAGAGTTTAATCTCATAATGTACTCACCAGTGCCAGCGTTTTATTGTTGTTTTTTTGTTTTTTTCATGTCGCCACAGACCTCGCTAAATAAGTTAAAAGTGCGCGTTCATTTGGTTCTAAACACACAGCGGATCTGTGAGAAACGGCCAGCGAAAATAGTTTCCAAATGCGAGCCGCCATCTTGAAGATACAGCCGATCAACGCTAAACAGTGATCAGCGAGGAGAAAAACAACAACCGAGAAAATCGAGTTTTAAACAGGATCCCAGACAGGAAGCGGATACGATCGAAAAAAACGGACCCGAATAATTCTGTTTCCGACCGGAAACCGGAAACGGAAATGGATCAAAAAAATTCGGAAAGTGCACCTGGGGCACTTTCAATGGGAATCGGCGGTTCGCGTAGATCTACGCGACTGGCACGCTGCGGCTTTAAATAGGTTCGCGTAGATCTACGCGACTGGCATTCAATGTGTTAAAAGTTATTTCAGAGGACAATCAAAAATCATATCATGTGGATACTTGTGTCTCCAAAGTGTTCCTGCCTGTGACTTCAGTTAACATAACTATGACATAAACTGTATGTTAAATATTCCAAAAAGTATAAAACTTAGTGGAAAAGGTACTTATTTGGCCTACTGGCAGCATACATACAAAGTACGGTGCTGATCAGTCTAGCAGTTTGTGAGATTATACAGACAGACGACAGACAGACAGACAGACAGACAGACAGACAGACAGACAGACAGACAGACAGACAGACAGACAGACAGACACATTCACTCCCAAATGAAACCTTTCTACATTTAATGCATTTTATTTCCCCTGAAGGTTTTGTGTTGCACTTTCGTATAATGTGCTGTACAGTATGAAATATGAAAAGTGGGTGACATGCAGTAATAGACTGCTGGCACTGTACCATGAAATGAAAACAAATCTGAGTCCACCAAACCAGTCAGCTCAGTCCAGGCAGCTGTATGATAGCTAGCTGTCGCTCTAGTTTGTTCCTTATCCCAGATAACCTATAGGGATTGATCTATCCCAGATACCCTGTAGGGATTGATGGCCATGCCATGACAAACATGCAACAAAATCCATACCACTTTCCTGCCCTTTCTGTGCTACATCGATTCCATACAAAAATATCCATCTGAATACAGTGTCTCACATAAACGGTGACATTAGCATGTAGAGGAAATACAACAGAAATACAAAGATAGATACATAGGAGACAAACATATAGACCATACGTAGACTTACTTCAACTTAACTGAGACTTCGCAACACAGGATGAATGCAAATTGTGTTTACTGGTCATGAATACAAATTATATTGACTTGGCAGTAAATAACACTTTGGCGCAGGTCCCATTGCAGGAGGAGAGTCGGATCAGATTCTGCCAGCTGGAAGTCAGGGAGCCAGCCCCCTGAGGATGGAGCCAACCCTGGCGGTGCTTGCTGCATGAGCGGTAGTGCTGAGCAATTACCCGAAAATAAATTGATATTTAGAACCAATAACCAACCGAATAATCGAGAAGCATTTACAGAATATAATATATATATATTTGCATTATACAGTATATAAGTGAATCGACACCAAAAAATTAATCTAATTCTAATTTGTGTGACTTCGAAACAGTGTGCAGGATTATTTTGTTGTCTTCTTATGTATTTCCTGGTAGTCCCAGACTGCATTTGACCAGTTTGTTATGCTAACTCAGTCCACATGGCCAGACGTATTGCAGCATTCACAATCCAGAAATAGTATTTTTTAGCTTAAAAAAGTTAGCCTCAATAAAGAAGCCCAGAGGCAATGCTCCTGCTATGCAGACTAAAATGCATGAAGTAAATTTCACAAGGTCTCAGTTTAATGTAGCACTTGCAGTGCAGTGGTTGTGTATATTTTAAAATGTGTCCTGAAGCTACGTAGTCAGACTGGTGCCTAACCATATCAGATCTTCGCCAACGAAACAATTGTTTTTTCATACATAATGACATTCACATGTAGAAATGTAGAAACACATTCAAGTCCCGGGGTTTTTTAATCACTGCAGAACTTCAAAATGTTAACTAAATAAACATGCTTGTTTTTGAGTGAACAAATTGAGCACAAGTAGGCAGAGAAGGTGATGCTGCATTAGCAGCCAGTTGACCAATCAGTGCAAGCTAAAACGCCACAGCATGCTGAACTACTGTGAGTGATCTACCTTGTTTATGAGGGAGTGCAATATGTCAAACATCTTGCCACACTAATTGACGAGCACACTCATGGAGTCCACACAAGTGTATGGGGCCAGTCTCCAAGCACACACATGGCCCAACTAACACAATTTCCATAAAAAATCCTCAATATTCTGCCTGTAATAATAGCTGCTTCCCATACTGTTACTGCACTTGCACAATGTACAATTAATATCAAATGTGTTATGAACCAATACTTATGCAAATCACTTCCGCGGGTAGTGCAACGTCAAAATGCTCACGTCTTTTGGACAACAGATCTACAAGCTAACAACGCCTTGCGCGTCGACGTGTTGTTGCCTTGCATATCTATTGCCAGTAGCTCCTCCCCCTGCAGAGCACACAGCACCGAGAACGACACAGGGAGATGGAGAGAGGGAGGAGTGAGAGAAAGGCAGAGAGACAACACAAAACTTTTCGGTCCGAGTCGCAAGTGAGGGAGAGAAAGACAGACACAGACAGACAGGGAGGGGGAGAGAGAGTGTGAGACACGACACTGACAAAACTTTACTACACAAAACGTTGCGCGCAGCCATGGGACCACGCAAAAAAACACGCTGGCCAAACACACACGCAAAGCCACGCAATCGTGTGGCTCGAGCAGCTGCAGCAGCAGCGAGGGACAGAGAGAAACAGACACAGACACATGACACGAAAGAGCAATGTATGTGTGCGTGTGTGAGGGAGATGGAGAGAGAGAGAGGGAGGGACAGAAACAGAGAGAGACAGAGAGACGCGACGAAACGTTTCTCTCTATCACAGGGCATCTCAAACTTTTTCATACCACCACCCCATATTATGAGGGATTTATTTTGCCCCCCCCATCCCCTAGATTTAACTCCGCGCGGGTAGAGATGGAATCAAATGGACCCGTTATGAGGGACTTATTTTGCTGACCACCCCCCCGATCTAGATTTAACTCCGCGAGGGTAGAGATGGAACCAAATGGACCTGTGGTCCATGTTTTCGTACCATCCGCTCATATTGAACATAAGTTCTGCCTCACTCAGCCTGTGTTGGCGGTGGAACTGTCTGTGTATGAGAAGTCAAGTGGCCGTCCCTGTCATAAACTCACACAGTCCTCATTGCCTTCTGCCATTTACTGTCTTAATCAGCAAAATAGGTACAGCTGGTCAGATTAACAACCCTGCCTGACTAGGCTACTGCAAGGGTGTACTCAACACTAATTGCGTTCATCACAGTCCCCTTCACTTTGGTCGAAACTCTTTCTCTTATTTTTTTTAATAAAATATGAGCGGGGGGAAGGGGAGAGAACGAGCTAACGCTGTTTGCTTATTTCTCTCCCTGGCAACACCGAGTTGCCAGGTTCTGGGAGAGAAACAAGCAACCAGCGTTAGCTCGTTCGGCATTAGCATTAGCCTCTCAGGAACTTTCAGTGCATGTTTGAGTATCATGAGACTCTACAATGAGTAGTAGTAGAGAAAAAAATAACTTTGCATCGGTTATAATAGACGAATTTCACTTAGGCACGCGCTCCCATTATGCCAACGGAGGGGGTCGAAAAAATGACGACACAGGACTCTCTGAAATAACTCAATGTCCCTTTCAAGGATGGTGAGTGATAAGCGACACATCAAAGATAACACTTAAAATGTCCGGATCTCTCCTTTAAGTGGATCTTAACAAAGTGGGTGCTATGTCACGCTACACGTGTACTATGTGAGTATATATATATATATATATATATATATATATATATATATATATATATATATATATATATATATATATATATATATATATATATATAAATAAATAAGTATGTATGTATGTATGTATGTATGTATGTATGTATGTATGTATGTATGTATATATATATATATATATATATATATATATATATATATATATATATATATATATATATATATATATATATATATAGAACTTCTAGTGGACTAGAATCAGCTGCCAAACATAGTGGATAGTTTAGTAGAATTCACACTGGACTTTATTCAGGGCCAGGGGAACCAAAGCGGAAAATAGAGACTTTATTGTTTACACTAAAGTGTTTTGATGATAGCGAACAAGGTACTTAAAGGGATATTTCACTTTCAAACATGTTTGGGGTCATTTTACTTAAAAACTGTCTGGGGTAAACCTGAGTAGACGACCCCAAACATATTTGAAAGTGAAATATCCCTTTAAAATGACGGTAGGGTCAGGCATGCGCCATTGTAGGACAATGGGAGGCATACTGGAATCGGAAGTTCGATGGAATGCATTGAAGTCAATGAGAGAGAGCTGAACCAGCTTATGAACAAACAACATTTTTGAGTGATTGCAAACCTTTTCAAATGATCGGTTCAAGAATATAAAAGAGGACATATCACACGACTGATCTTTTGTTTTGCAATGTACACGCTATGTCATTTCATTGATGCATCTAAATAACGCAGTGCGGTTGTGTATTTTGGCATCCGATTATTTAGGACTTTAATTTTCCTCTGAGTAAATGCAATGGCATGAGATTAATGCTCATCTCGCAAGTGACATTTACTGTACTTTCTCATTTACTGTGGAAATTGTCTGTTGTTGTTGTTTTGAATACTGATGTTTATAATGTGTGCTATATGACATTATGACAAATGTTTCATCTATCTGGTAGAAGGATATGTAACTGACAAACAGACATACTGTATACAGTACAACAATGTATGCATGGTCACACTGCACTACTCATGTGAATAGATGCGTTTCAACTTTCAACACAATTCCGCTCTTGACGTGGGCGGGTTGTGCTTGAGACAAGCATGAACTTGACAATTTCACAGGATCGCTCCAGCTTGTCACGACCTCCTGAACGCTTGCCTCTCATTGAAAATGAATTACTAGGCGCGCCAGGCGCTTCCCATGTTAAATTTCCATTATGCAGATTATTAAAAGTGTGAATAGATGGGGAGAAGCTACTACAAAGGGGTGAACTGTTCCACAGGACGAATGGAGACATTGATGTTGTATGAATTGCATGTGATGTCTCAGAAGGATTTTTAATTCCTTATCCTTCCATTTTCTCTTCTTCTCTTTCAGTGTGTGTACACCGAAACCCAACGCGTTTGTGTGTGTGTGTGTGTGTGTGTGTGTGGGTGTGTGTGTGTGTGTGCGCGTGTGCGTGCGTGCGTGTGTGCGTACACACATACATACGTACATACGTACGTACGTACGTGCGTGTGTGTGTGTGTGTGTGTGTGCGTGCGTGCGTGCGTATGTGCACGCATGCACACTAATACATGAGATGAAGAGAAGTGTATAGAAGCTAAGTGGCCTCCTCACCCACCTACAACAGACAACCTCCTGTGCTTCAAGATGGACTAGGACACCTCAGGAGATCAAAGGTAGGAAATGTTTGGTAATCAGCTGCTTGTTAAAGTGAGAGTACTGTTAGGAGAGAGGAGAGCAGAAACAAAGACAAAATGGATAGAAAGGGAGAAGGAACAATGAGTATGATTTCGTAAAATTGCTGTAGCCTTGGACCCTGGGGCTTGTCGGTACCAACACCATTAGCCTCTATTCAAACAATGTGCTTGAAACAGAAAACCTCAATAGCATAACAGATTTTCCACATATGTCACAGTATGATTTGAAAAACAGTCAGATTGAAAAGGTGCACTCGTTTTCACCGACGGAGGCGTGCCGTCTGAAGGTGACTTGAGCCAAAAGAGGCATCGGCGAGCTCGGCTGAGCGTTGCGAAGTCACCTTCAGCCAACTCAGTGTCGCCCGAGTTATGAGAATCGTAAATCATCTGTGAATATATTTGAATAAAAACGGTGAATATATTTTTGACATGCATGTCGTATCCAACTACGATGCAAGTTACACAACTTATTCAAGTAGCGAGTGGACATAGTTTAATGTTCAATCGCCTATGAATATCAACTATACTGTGTGTGAGTGTGTGTGTGTGTGTGTGTGTGTGTGTGTGTGTGTGTGTGTGTGTGTGTGTGTGTGTGTGTGTGTGTGTGTGTGTGTGTGTGTGTGTGTGTGTGTGCGCGTGCATGCGTGCGTGTGTTAGTATGCGTGCGCGTGTGCGTGCGTACGTGCGTGCCCGTTTGTGTCAGGTTGCGTGATATTGAACAAGGTCAGTGACATAGTGTGTAGCAATTAGACATTTAGTGTTGTATTAAAAGTAAGTGTGTGTTTAAGTGTTCACGACCTCACTCAACCCACACTTAATGAAGAGAGCTTAAGGAAGAGAACTTAAGGAAGAGATAAACAGACAGGGTTGACAGCGAGGATAAGAGAGAGATAAGAGAGACAGACAGACAGACAGACAGACAGACAGACAGACAGACAGACAGACAGACAGACAGACAGACAGACAGACAGAGTTGGAGGGCCAAGGGTATGATATGCATTATAGATAGCTGTGCTTTCAGGCTGTTTCAGAAGAGTTTTTTTTTGCATGAAGAACAAAGTCTTTTCATTTGATTGAATCCTCCTCAGACCTTTGACAGGTTGTGAGTAACAGATGGAGAACGGTGGAAGTTGATGTGTAACCGTGAGGCCGTGTCTAGAGAGGGGTGTGAAGATGATAGATAAAAGTGAGGTGGACAGGGTGTTACAGGAGACTGCAAGTGATCTATTCTAAAGGATCCCAAATGAATCAAAGGCTGTTTATTGGCCATGCTGTCTCCTTAATTATGGGCTCTTATTGTGTTGTTACTGTCAAAGCTGTCACCATCTACACTACTCTATCAGTGTTATATGACATAATAATAGTTATTTATTGAGGTTGTAAAGCTGTCACTGTCTACAGTTGTTTTTTTTATCAGCGTTTCGGTCTATAACGTAAAACTTCCAATATCCAGTGCATACCGTCCAAAACTCAAGTACTGGTTTGCTCTCAAAGTATCTACAGCATGTGCGGTAGCCTATAGCCAGATTCCATTCCCCAAAGCTCGGTCACTCGCTCACTCTCCTCGCTTCCTCCACTCGCGCCTAAGCCCCGCCCCTGCGAGGAGCCGAGGATTATTTGTGAGGACGAGTGGTCGAGTGGTTGCCGTCAAAGGATCGGACTGCACTGGGTCCGTCATTTCAAAGCGACAGAAAATTCCGCGATCACTTATGACGTCTCAAACAGCTGGACCAGAGCCGTGGATGAAAATATACATGCATAGAATAATATGCAGGTATAGAATAATATGCAGGTATAGAATAATACATAATATAAGAATAGACAATTCATCAATGTGGATGGCCACATTGTTATCTTTATAGTTAACATTTTGTGCAAAGCCATTTATTCCTGAAATAGTGAACGAAGCGCCAGGATGATTAAACATTTATGAATTAAATCCTGACCCGTCCCTCTTTTTGCTCTTACTGTCCCCAGACCCCCCACCCCCCGCAGCAGTCCCGCACGGCACTGCTGCTTATAACAGCCACCGTATATTACAGAGTATGTCTGACTCTGAATTACATCATTCATGCAGGGTAGCCATACGTCCTCTTTTCCCCGGACATGTCCTCTTTTGGGGGGCTGTCTGGGGGGGGGGTTTATAAAATCCTTCAAATGTCCGGGGTTTTGATAGTTTGGGTGATATCCTCCCCACTTCTGGGACGAAGAAAAAAACTCAGACGATTTTGTGATTTTGCTTGATATTGTTTGATAGCGAAATAAATCATGACTGATAGACATGAAAGAAGACACTTCACAGCAAATAGATAATTTTAAAATTTAAGAATCGGTTCAGAATTGAATGAGTACGGCTATAGTTAAATAGCGTAAAGTGTCCTCTTTTTGGGGAATTCAGAATATAGTCACCCTATATTCAGTCTATATATAAATACAATACATTATTTTAAACATAATCTTTGTCACAGTAATTTATAATAGTCCATGCACTGCATTGAGGCATGCACGGAGAGAAATGAACTATCAGCTTTTGAGACAGTATAAGTGTGCACAATATATTACAATGTATATAATTGTATTATACTTTATATCATACAAAGCAATAAAGCCAGTGGCTTGTTGCGTCTTTTCAGTTAATTTACACTGTGTGTGTGTGTGTGTGTGTGTGTGTGTGTGTGTGTGTGTGTGTGTGTGTGTGTGTGTGTGTGTGTGTGTGTGTGTGTGTGTGTGTGTGTGAGAGATGGGCAACGAGTGATCGGCGGGGGCGAGGGGGGGGCAGCCGGTGTTTTCGGGGCATGGTTTCGGGTTTCAAGCATTGTTTGTGTGGCCACATGTGGAGGAGGACCATGTATACGTCACGGGAGAAGGGAAAAAACAAAAAAAACGTGTACACGTGATGCGGAAGTCTGCCGCGGAGGAGCTGACGAGAGTGGTCGAGCCTACACTTGATGTACACTCGCTAAATGCGGAAGTAGAGAGCCCCCTCGGCTCCTCCACTCGACTCCACTCGCCTCCTCCAAGAAGCAACTGAGTAATTGGAATTTAGCACATCCGGTTTGGAGTCGGAGTGACCGAGTGGGAGTGAGCGAGTGGCCGAGATTTTCGGGTTTGGAATCTGGCTTATGTGTTTGTGTTGAAGCAGCAGAATATAAATGTTTGGTTTCTGCCCACCATCACCTTGTGGTAGACAGGGCCTCCTACATGCCTGACTACTGAACTGTAAAATTAAATTAGCTGGAAGGAGAAGATAAGGAGAGGAAACATAACAATCTATATAGTTCATGATGCATGCACTGTCTTCTGTAAACCTATAGTCAACACTGCCACAAAGGCAGCACTGGGATGAGTGTACTCAAATGTTCCCTAATGTAATGATCTATTACAAAAGCTATACAATACCATCGAGTGACACATTTAGTTTGAGTCCAGACTATGTTTGCTCTGCATACACACTGTGTGCAAGCTGTTTCCACAAAGGAAATTATAAAATTAACTATTTGATTTATAAACTAAGCTTGCTTGTGTGATAAGCTGATGCTGTGCAAGCCATAAAATACAAAAAGAAGGATGTGGAGAAAAGGAAAAAATAAGGATTCAAGGGTTTAGAAGGAGTTGTGAATCAGACTTAATCAACATTACATACATAAGTAACTGAGCCTTAAATGTAGTTTATAATTAATTAGTATAGCATTACAGCTAAGAATCCACTTCTGGCGGATAAAGAGAATGTGTATCAGCTCAAGCAGTCTTAAATGGTATTAGTGTTGAACAGCTAATTGGATTAATGCTGACAATTGAACACGATAAGTAATACATAAATAAAAATAAGAATTTTGCATTTTTGTACATATCCTTTATGTTGAACACAGTTTTAATGGAACCAAGGGAATGAGAGGTGTGAAAACTGAAAATGATGAGATATTATATTTCACTGTTCCATTAGTTGGTTCCAGAGGTGTTTGGCACAGCTAAGTATGGCAACCTGTGCACAGCACACATTGAGAATCCTATGTGACAGTCAAGCAGGGTGTTACGATATTGTGTGAAAAAGTTTGAGCACCACTGATATAGCAACATACGTTTTTCAGAAAACTGTTAAGATTTAGAAGTCATTTGTAGAACTGGCCTCTGTTCTTAATCGGTTAAAGACATTATTTTATGTTCACACAAACAAAAAGGTGCAGATATTCATCAAGGCACAATAGCGTATGATTTAAAATGTAAAAATCAAATCCATAAAACACCACCACCACCACCACACTATGGTCTCCTCCACCACTGTTATTTATTTAAAAACCTGCACTGTAACTGTACACTCCACTGGTGTGTAGTGAAGGGTGGTATTACTTCATCTTCTGTAGATGTTATCCAAGTGCATTTAGGATGGGAGGGACCACCAGTCAGCATCAAGCAGAGCCCCGCTCCTGTCACTGTCTTGGACAACTTTGATTGATGGATCCACTTTGCTTGCTGGTTCTGTTGAAACCTCTCTGAAGCAGTGTTGATTTTGTCAACTAAAACTATGACGAAAAATGTTCGTCGACTACCTTTTTTCATTGACGAAAACGAAATAAAAACTAAGCTTTGATGACTTAAACTAAGACTAAATATATTGTCAATTTTGATCAATCAGACATTACGACGCCATCAAGGCCCGCCAAAATACATTTTAGTCCACTAAATCAACTGTAGATTTAGCCGACTAAAATCTTATGGTATTTAGTCGACTAAAACTTGACAAAAAACGAAAACATTCAGAAGACTAAAATATGACTAAAACTAAATTGAATCTATTTCAAGAGACAAAAAATTGCTGTCAAAATCAACACTGCTCTGATGGTAGCGGCATGGAAGATGTTAGGGTTGAATTATGATGAAGGCAGTGGGTGTTCTTTGCTGGTGGATGCTTGTTTCCTGTTGATTGCTGGTGCTTGGAGTTGGACAGAGGTATTAATGAGTATGAAAGTCTGATCCTGGAAGCAGGAAAGAAATATTGAATGCGTGAAAATAAGTTTGAATGGCTTTTATTGTCTCAGCTGATCAAAGTGCATAGTGAATAGTGGCTTATGAACACTGACTGACTGAATGCTGGGGACTTACACATCTGGGGTACCAATTATGCTCCATTATAGCCTCTATACCAGGCCGAAAGGCATGGCAAGAGAGTATGTTTTACCCCCTGTCCGTCCGTCCGTCCGTCCGTCCGTCCGTCCGTCCGTCCGTCCGTCCGTCCGTCCGTCCGTCCGTCCGTGTGTGTGTGTGTGTGTGTGTGTGTGTGTGTGTGTGTGTGTGTGTGTGTGTGTGTGTGTGTCCTGTCCGTGTGTTACCAGCTAATCTCCGGCACCGTTGGCCCTGTCACTGTGAAACTGTGCACACACACTCCCTGGATGCCAATTCAGAACCTCTGCCCCAAATTCTTCTCATGGGCCTGTTATAGTGCCACCAAGAGGCCGATTTGTGCAAAACATATTTTTAGACAGTACTCCTACAGATTTTGTCCAAAAAACACGCAAATCGGTACACAGTATCTCTATAGTTATTAAACGAAACGGGTCTTTCAGATTTCTCATATTCTATCCTGATTGGCTAAAAATGCCTTCCAAAGTTTGCAGGAGTGCTCCGTTTTGAACAAAATGCCTCAAATCATGAACACAGCATGCAATTTCCGTGAAATTTTGCACGCACATTCCCATTAGGCCGAGGAAGAACTACCATCTGAATGTTTTCAAATCAGCCTCATGGTGGCGCTATAACAGGCCGATTCATGTTTTTACCTATAACTGCATCGATCTGTGTAAAACTTTGTAAGCGCACTCCCTAGAGGTCAAGGAAAAACCTTTGCTCTGCATTTTTCACATCTGCCTTTTATAGCGCCACCAGGACCGACTTAAGTAAAACACATTATTTTATATTACTCCTTCCAATTTTATCAAAATTTCACGCAAATCGGTACACATGATCTCTATAGTCATGTGATCACGACGGATGTGTTTGATTTTTCATATTCCATCCTGATTGGCTAAGATTGACATCTAAAGTTTGCATTATTGGCTTGTTTTGAACAAAATTCCGCAAATCATGAACGCACCGACCGATTGCGGTCAAACTTTGCACGCACATTCACACTATGTTGAGGAACAAATGCCACCCTTTTAAAATTGGCCTGTTATAGTGCCACCAGCAGGTCTAATTTAGCGAAACAAATGTTTTTAACAAAATGCCTCAAATCATGAATGCAGTGTCCGGTTGTCGTGCAAGGCCTAAGAAGAAATGGCACCCTTTTCACGTTGGCCTATTATAGCGCCACCAGGAGGCCACAATAGCCTACCTGACCTGGCGGAGACCTGTGCTCCGAGGAGCACTTTTTCTAGTTAGGGTCATTTAATTATTTTGGGGGAGCCAGCCCCCCAAACTCCTGAAATGCATAGAAATCTATGAAATCAAAAAAAATAATCTTTGAAATTTATATTAATTATATTGAATTGATATTAATTATATTATTTATGTATTTATTAACTGTTAATCCATTATGAAGAATTCCGTTTTCCAGATGAGCATAACAACATAAGAGTTATTCTTTAAATGGGCACACTATTTAATTATATTGATTAATATATATTAAATAAATGTTTATTTATTAGACTTTAAAAACTAGACTATGCCCACATCAGCAGCCAATATGTAGGCTGCCAGGGCAGGTAAATAGAAATACTGACATCTTGTTAAAAAACACCAGATAAATAAGATGTAATATCCCATAACGAATCGATCTCAGGAGATGTTTTAGTCATGAAGAACTGTGACACTTGTGCTTGGGTCCTTTGGGTTCTTATATTTTTGGAATGTTGTTCTCCTGAGGCATGCTGTTTGATGTCAACCAGTCCACCATGCGCCACATAAAACATACGCCGAGATACTTTACAGTTTGCTTTGTAAACATCTCCACTGACGCTGTCAAGCCAAGGGTTTGCCTCTTCCCACTCACGTCTGTAGGCCTACTTGTGGAGGCGTTTTCTCTTTAGAGGACGTGTTATAGACATCTTTAAACAGCGCGGTGGACGGTGCAGTGACTGACTGAGCAGAGTAGGTATATGACAGGCAGCGCAGGGCAGAACGTATCCTAGCAACATGAAAGTGCTAACTCTCATTGGTCGTGTTATGAGTTATGAGCCAATGAGCTGCTGAGCGCACTCCCAGACAATGGCTTCCAGCGTTGCCAAGTCTGTTTATTTCCCTGTCGCCCTGTCATTCATATTGATTCCCCGACTTGCAAATACGGGACAAAGTGCGTCCCTTATCAGTTCAATACGGAACGCGTCTTTTAATTTCCTCCCATTCTCTCTCTCTCTCTCTCTCTCTCTCTCTCTCTCTCTCTCTCTCTCTCTCTCTCTCTCTCTCTCTCTCTCTCTCTCCATGCTATCTAATTAGCTAATGCCCAATGTAAATGCATTCATATTAAGTAGTCTAATAGTTTGTTTTACATTTTGCTTTTGTATTTTGCATGATATCCTAGTTATTTGTATAACTAGGATAATGTTTTTTTTTTTTTTTTTTTTTTGGGGGGGGGGGGCAATCCTGCCTAGGGCACCCAATTGCTCAGGGCCGGCACTGTATAGATTAATAGACTTGTTTGACAGCAGTGTGTCAATTGATGTTTTTTTATTTGTTTGCTTAGACATTAGACATTTCTATTAATATGTTGGATTCATGTTAATGGGCGCTGCGACGTGTTGTGAGCTTCTTGATTGGCTATTTGTAGATCGGCTTGTAGATCGGATATTTTCTGTGAATGTTCCCACTGGAATAGGGATGCTTGAGCTCAAGTGGTTTGTGTAAAAAAAAAAAAAAGTTCCTATCATACCAAGATTTGGCGGCCCCCCCATAGTAACTCTGGGGACCCCCTAGGGGTTACGAACCCCCTGTTGAAGACCCCTGCTCTATACACTTCATAACAGAGAAGAGCATTTACATTCTGCATGATGACATTCCTCACTACAGGATGAAGAGGGTAGAGGATGAAGGATTGTGGGGTCCAGCTCACAGGATGAAGGGGGTGGAGGATGAAGGATTGTGGGGGTCCAGCTCACAGGATTGTGGGGGTGGAGGATGAAGGATTGTGGGGGTCCAGCTCACAGGATGATGGGGGTGGAGGATGAAGGATTGTGGGGGTCCAGCTCACTCTCTACCTTTCCTTCCTCATTGTGCTTTTAGCAGCACTGAGCGGTGAACTTGTCTCCTGGGGCAGAACTGAGTGTCTGGGAGGGAATCATTTGCGGTGAGAAAACCCTGGCATCTGTGTTTGAGTGACAGCACCTTATCAGTGACAGCAGCACCTTATCACCCTCTTTCAACTTTGATCAACCGGTGCGACTGATCAGAGTTGAAAGAGGGTCAGGCTGAATTAAAGGCTAGATAATTAAAATGTCCAGTGAACACACCGGCCCACGTTTCATTTATCTCTGCATGCAGAGTCGGGGAGAGAGAAATGGAGTAATGGGGGGTAATGCTTCCCCCTGGTTGAACTTCATCTGATACAGACGCTTGGATCATTAAACGTCTTATTTGTCTGCATGTTAACAACCACATTTTGCTTTTCCTTTCCTTCTTGGTTTGTTTATTTCACCTCTGAGGGAATTGAACTGAATTGTGCCTCTTACCTGTGGTTGAATTGTTCAGATTGGTGTTTGGTGGGTGCAGACTAGAGGGACATGTTGAGGGGCATTTGTAGCTAGGGAAGGCATAGCCTACGCCTTGCATGTCCCCGTAGAGGGACGGTGTAGAGGGAATCCACCCCGTGCACCCGCAACCTGAGGAGTTGTTTACATCAGTGGTTCTCAAACTTTTTTATGTCAAGGACGCCTAAAGTATTTAACCACAGGCTCCCATTTGAAAAGATTGTGTGCCCTGGGGACACCCTAATCTCTCAAGACAGCACCGCTGCCCTAAACATGAAGTGTTGTTGTTAGTAGGAATAAACACAGAAGCACCCAGAAGGAAGTGGACTAAGAAAGGGGAAGAGCCCAACTGAGTTCCTGTTTCTACACCAAAAAGTAGGTTGTGCCCCCAGAGGCAAAAACAACATTTTTTTACCGAATGGGTTCTCAAATTGGGGAAACCCATAAAATATAATTTGTCAACTTTTGTCAACATGTTTAAAAATTGGCAGATCTACAAGCTCACTGTGTCATATTGCGACACATTGTGAGCTTTGAAGATCTGCTCATTTCAAATAGCTGAAAAATTTAATAGGGCTCAAGTGTTTAAACTGTTCCTCATTTTGCTGGGGACCCACTGAAACCCCATCAAGGAAGGATTCCACGTTGAGAACCAGCGGTTTGCGCCGCATAGCATAATGCACACACACGCGCATTGCAAGTGTGCTTGTGATCGGTAATGTCACCATCATAGTTTGACATCCACTGTGCTGACATGTCACTAAAGGAATGCTTCCAGCACGTCAAACCCAGCATGTCATGGTTCCACAGGGTGAGGGAAATGGCCCCTGAATCTTCGGAACACCAATGAAGTGTCAGAGTCCATGACGTCCAGTTGTGTAATGATGTGAAGGTGTGATTCCCTCCAGGGGACGGTGTGGTGTCTGTCTGTCTGTCTGCCTGCCTGTCTGCCTGCCTGCCTGCCTGCCTGCCTGCCTGCCTGCCTGCCTGCCTGCCTGCCTGTCTGTCTGTCTGTCTGTCTGTCTGTCTGTCTGTCTGTCTGTCTGTCTGTCTGTCTGTCTGTCTGTCTGTCTGTCTGTCTGTCTGTCTGTCTGTCTGTCTGTCTGTCTGTCTGACTGACACCAAGAGGAAAACATGAAAACCATCCGCCCATCACCTCCCCTACCATACCGCATGGACAGAAACAAGTTACTCCTTCTCTGTACCACTTACTCTGGAATTGTCGTTCTTTGTTATCGTAGCCATAACTCCCAACTGGCTTTTAAAGCTTTTATCCCAAATACTACGGAAGTGGTTCTGCTTCTGATTAAAAATCAGACCTTGAGTGTTGCTGCTTTGAAGTTCAATTCCTTTAATGTGGTCAGCTAGGGCTCATCGCCACCCCAGCTGATCACCATGGAAACCTGTCTGATATCAGCCCAGTGGCATGCTATTTTCACCCTCTGATCCCCCTTGTTTAAAATGGATTAAACACCCAGCCTATTATCTTTAGAGTTGGTACAGTATGAAGATGTGTCTCACACACACACACGCACACGCACACGCACACGCACACACACACACACACACACACACACACACACACACACACACACACACACCAACAAATGTGGCATCATTCTCTATTATCATAAGAGGCTTTCCAGCGTAGATGATGACTATGGAATGGCTTGATCGTCACCTTGTGGGATTATCTATTGGAGGCTCATAGATCCATTTATCAGGCGTGGGTTGATCGCCTCAATGAGCTTAAGATAGGGATGGATCCTGTCGCAGGCAGCAGCAGGTGTTATAGCTCACAGTGGACAGGGTGTGAAGCCTGCACATCAAAGTAGTAGTGATAGTAATAATGTTCCACTTTGGTGTACTTGGGTGATGTCAAGTGTCATTTAGCTCACAATGGACAGGGTGGGAAGCCTGCACATTAAAGTATAGCAGTGTGCCACTCACTATTTCCTGTAAGAACATAGACAACAGATGAAGCTCACTGTCACTTTATACTGTGACGAGTGAAATGAAACAGTTCACTATTGCAGCTTTGATGAAGCCCCCTCCAGAAGGAAATAGTAGGGCAGCTGAGTACCTGCGGTGAACGCAGATTCAGCCTTCCAACATGGAAGACCGACGGAATGAGTCGGTGAGGCTAATGGTCCTTCCACAACCAGGTGTCCCGCCCGGTCCGTGGTCGAATGACTTGTTCTTGTGACTGTTATTCTCCGCAAAACTAATGACAAATGTGACTCTTTTAGAGCTGTTCACGGGTCCCCCGATTCTGAAAATACCCAACAGGACCCGAGAACTGTACGGGTACGGATCCGTGTTTTACCATAATCACTCAGACCCGGGTTGGTTCCGGTCCTATTATGTCGGACCTCGGGGTTGTTTATCATTATATATAATACCAGAGTGGATCCTAAAAGACCCGTTCTCAGCGCTATACGGGGGAGCAAAGTTGAGCTGTGTATGCTGTCAGTTCAGTGAGGATTCCTTTTTCATAGAGGTGAAAACATGCAATTTAATGTAATTGTCTCTTATTGACGTAGCTGCTATCTATCTATCTATCTATCTATCCATCTATCTATCTATCTATCCATTCACCCAGCCCTTCCTTCCTTCCTTCCTTCCTTCCTTCCTTCCTTCCTTCCTTCCTTCCTTCCTTCCTTCCTTCCTTCCTTCCTTCCTTCCTTCCTTATATATATATATATATTATATATAACATATAACAATTCTTTACTTCTCCCAGATCAAGCAACCTGAGTCCAAACAGTGCAAATGGTAGCTGTGTGATCTTTCCACAGACTCAGTCGAGTGGCTCCTCTCACCACCATCTTCTGACCCCAGTGGGCATAAAGGAGACAGTTTATCAGCAGCAGATGTAGCTCATTGTCTCGATGGACAACTCCCCCAGGACTCTCCCCTGACCAACACATGACCCTGCCCCTGAAACTAATTAACTTTCATGCTCTACCAAATTTGCACACGGCATGGTGACAAAAAGCCTTTATTCTCTTCTGTTCATAAATTGAACAAGTCGATATAAAATGCTGTGATTACAAGATCTGTGACAAGATCTGATTACAGCTAGAGCATATACAGCTCACCTTCCATTGTTCTTTTTTACAATGTTCAGTGTTCTAATGTTCTTTTTTAGGGCCATGGGGATGCTTCTCTTTAAAGCAGCTTTTCATTCACTTAAATGTGCTCTCTGCCAAACAACACAGACACAATGTCCTTGAGCTGCAAAGTTTCATGGGAATAAAGACAACAGAGATGTCTTTGATTCATTTAGCTGCTTGCCTCCCCCTCCCCCCTCTCTCTCTTAAAACAGACACACGCACACAGTCACAGTGTTCCTTTTCAAACAATGATGCTACTTTTAGAGCCTAAAACAAGAAAATTTTGCTCTGTGAAATATTTTATCGTTCTGTGGTGAAGTAATTGTTCTGTACATGTCAAAATGAATGTGTGTGTGTGTGTGTGTGTGTGTGGCGGGGTCACACGGTCCTCTGTGTCCCCCCACTTTTCAGCTATCGACTTATTTGTTTATATACATTTTTGTATTTAAAAAAAAATCGTCTTTTTTTTCTCTATAGCGCTATAGCAGTAGCTCCGCAGCCTCCGCCCACCCCACCGTTCGCATTGTCAAGCGGCCCCAGCCAGACATGCTAATTGCCTCTAATAAACAAGTCGTGATCTCTGTGGCTGTGCTAAACATGTTCTGCAGGTTTTGGCTCTGCCGTCTGCCCTATTGAAATGAAGGGTCGCTATGCTGTGTCCCTCGACTCCCTCGTCCTGTGTGCACTAACAGTCACTCACTGCATGCACTGAAGTGGTGGAAAAAGTACTCAAATTTTTTACTTAAACAAAAGTATCAATTCTGCGATGTAAAAATACTCTTTTACAAGTAAAAGTAAGGTATTCAAAATGTACTTGAGTAAAAGTAGAAAAGTATTGGTATCAAAATGTATTTAAAGTACCAAAAGTAAAAGTAGGCTACTCATTATGCAGAAGGTCCCATTTCACAAGTTTTCAAATGTGTAAAATGTATAAAAATTCTTTGAAAATAGCAGATCTACAAGCTCACAACGCGTCGCAAATCTGCTATTTTCAAATTGCCAAAGTATATATACTGTATAAGTAGTTTTGTAATAATAATCAAAATCATAGAAGTAAAAGTATTGAAAATTGGAAATACTCCAGTAAAGTTAAAGTACCTCAATTCTTCTATATGGTATAGGTATTTTATTATTAGGCTATAATATTATTGCAGTTTGTCCAGCTGTGCAGTTATTTTTTTATTATTATTAATGCATGGGACACACTGAAGGATGGGTAGAGTGTTGTTGATGTTGTTTTATGGTCATTTAATTAATTAATTAAGCAAAAAAAAATTGATTGCTTCGCGCGCGTACATGCCCGCGACGCAGTGGGTGGGGGGGGGGGGAAGGGGGGGGGGCCGAGTGGTGGTCAAGTTCAGCCCCCATGGCCACGCACAAAAGCCGGCGTCCCTGGTCCATTTGGTTACATGTGTGCGCTATTTGGAGCGACACCAAAACGGAACGTGAGAGTCATGACGTCACCACTGTCCCCCCACTATTTAACCCCGTCCGGCGTGCCTGGCTGTGTGTGTGTGTGTGTGTGTGTGTGTGTGTGTGTGTGTGTGTGTGTGTGTGTGTGTGTGTGTGTGTGTGTGTGTGTGTGTGTGTGTGTGTGTGTGTGTGTGTGTGTGTGTGAGTGTGTGTGTGTGTGTGTGTGTGTGTGTGTGTGTGTGTGTGTGTGTGTGTGTGTGTGTGTGTGTGTGAATAAAATATTATGCACTAGCAAATGGGCTTAATTACCAGCTCAGCTTGAGTTCTCTGTTGGTACAATTAGCTAGACAGCTGAATTTATGATTGTTCTGAAACGCAGAGTATGAATAAACATTTATTAAATATAATAATAATGAATAGTCCAGTAGCATACAAAATGTCTGCACATCGCTGGCCGTGGGATAATGGAGATATTTCCATGTTGAATTTGTGGGGAAAATAGAATTGCAGCTTCAATGGGTCAGTGCGTGGTTCAACAATCAGTTAGTTCAGTTACATGACATTATCTACAATAGGCCGTACACTCAGGGTCTATTTATTAGCTGTATTAGCTGAATGATGCGGATCTTGGGATCCACATGGGAACTGCGTGGCTCCAATGTGAATCTCGTACTTCATATGGCCAGCCTGTCACATGGGTCATTGATGACATCAGTCGTTGATGATAGTGGTTCTGAAACATTTTCATATCAAGGACTCCCAAACTGAATTGTTTTTGGTCACAGAACCCCATTTGAAGGGATTTTGGATCAGGGACCCCCTTTAATCCCTTCAATTGAACCCCGTGGGTTCTCAGACCCCACTTTGAGAACAATGGTCTATGATATTCATGACAAATTACTCCCAAATTTGGAGTCATGTCTTTTCACTGGATATTGAGGCACAGCCGTAGCTAACACAGTGGACCAGATTTATGTCTATACTGTACTTCAAACACGAATATCGAAGGAAACATCGTCACTTACAAAATAGTTTAAAAAGCTTTTGTGTGCCGAAACAGAAACAAATGTGTTTTGACCTTCTGGCCTTTGTCAGCGTTTCAGCCACATAAGCGGAAGTGACCTATTAGTATTAATAGTTGTTAGTGGTCATTACTATGCAGATTTATACTTAATAATAATAAACAGCAGACGAGCATAGTGTGGAAAAAAGATAAATATATAAGTAGTTCAATCAAGAAATAAGAACATCAAAGGGGCAATACAACACAATTAGGAATGAATGCAGAGTCTAGCTGTCCATTCCTCTAGTTAAAAGCCATTTTATAAAAATAAGCTTTTTAAAGAGTTTTAAAAGTGGACACTGAGGTAGCATGCAGACAATTATTGGGCTTGCAAGTAGGTAAGTGTGTGTGTGTGTGTGTGTGTGTGTGTGTGTGTGTGTGTGTGTGTGTGTGTGTGTGTGTGTGTGTGTGTGTGTGTGTGTGTGTGTGTGTGTGTGTGTGTGTGTGTGTGCGTGCGTGCGTGCGTGCGTGCGTGCGTGCGTGCGTGCGTGCGTGCGTGCGTGCGTGCGTGCGTGCGTGCGTGCGTGCGTGCGTGCGTGCGTGCGTGCGTGCGTGCGTGTGTGCGTGAGTGCGTGCGTGGTGGTGGTGGCAAGTGTTCATGGGGAACATGAGAATGATGAGATAGTTCTCCTGCCGTGGAATTCTAAGTAATTATGTGTGCATAATTAGTTAACTTCATAGATAGATATATGCATGCACGTGTCCATATATTATGTTTATGTAATTATGCCATAAGCAGACTACTGTGCATTGGATTGGGTTACTTTCTTCTGTGGCTTTCTGGTTTGTCAGTCTCCATGAAAAATAGGAACACACTGGAAAACTAGAAAAATAAGTTATTGTGGGCCAGCAATGTTTGGAATTTGCCAATCAGGATGGAATATAAAAATCGGACGGATCCGTCTTGATCACTTGAATATAGAGATAATGTGTACCGATTTGCGTGATGTTTGGATAAAATCTGAAGGAGTAATATATATATTTTTTTACATAAGTCTGCTTCCTGGTGGCACTATAAAGGCAGATGTGAAAAATGCAGGGCAAAGGTTTTTCCTTGGCCTCTAGAGAGTGTGCATACAAAGTTTTACGCAGATCAGTGCAGTTCAGTGAGGAACACTCACGTCAAAGTAGATTTAACCATTTATTGCAACAAATGGAATACAGTTAAGCTTGGCGTTAAGGCTCCGCTCTTGGAGATATTCCCTCAATTTTGTCCAAGCAGCATGCTAAGCAAAATCAGGTAATGTTAAGCAAAACCCCCATAGGGATACAATTTCAAACAATGAGCAATACATTGACATATTAGTGTGAATTAGCAGATATAATATTGCAAGTATTTGAGCCTATGCCAGACTCTGATCAAAAGGTGGAGGCTGGGGTGGAGGAGGCAGCTAAGCGGCATGTGAAGCAGGCAGCAAGACAAGCAGAGATCTAGTGAATGCAAAGCTGTATTTAAAGGGACTCCCTTGATAAGGCGTGAGCTCTGATTGGAGTATGAATGTGTGACGTAATGACCAGCAGAGCTGTCAATGGGGAATAGAGTCTAGGCTGATGTTCACATCAGCTGACTGACAGCTGATTACAGCTGAGGCGTGCAAGACTTCCGTGTCCTGCATGAACTAACGCTATGCTTCATTTATGGGAAAAAACACAAATCGGCCTGTTATAGTGCCCACCATGAGGCTGATTTGAAACATTTCAAGTGGTATTTCTTCCTCGGCCTATTGGGAATGTGCGTGCAAAATTTCCCGAAAATTGCACGCTGTGTTCATGATTTGAGGCATTTTGTTCAATGGTTCAAAATGGAGCACTCCTGCAAACGTTGCGTGATGTTTGGACAACATCTGTAGGATTAATGTCCAAAAAATTGTTTTATTGAATTCACAATACAGCCTCCATCTGGGATCGCTCAGAGATTGGAGTTTACAGTCGAACCAATCAGTGGCAGCTACGGGCGGGATCTTGGCAAAACCGGGTGTGACGCCATCGAGAAGTGCCTATTTCATTGTAGTTCTTTCACGATTCATCATGGTGGAATAGTATATAAAAGAAACTACTATACGTCATGTAGACACGCCAATATGATTGGTTTGAGTTAGCAGGCCCAGACAGTGATAGACAGACAGTCCCATCCAATCACCTGCCAAGTAGCTTGAGAAAAGGGACCGCCCTCTTCAGCAGTCGGGCTACCGAGATACCAGATGGAAGTAGGTTGTGAAACAAGTGTGAAGCAAGCTTCTTCCATCTGGCGGAGTCAGGTTAGCTATAACAGGCCCATGTGAAACATTTTGCATCTGGCATACAGGGAGTGTGCGTGCACAGTTTCACTGCCATCATGCCAACGGTGCCGGAGATTAGCTGTTCGCAGACGGACACACACACAGACACACACGGACGGACGGACAGGGTGCAAAACATAGTCTCGGCCATGCCTTCGGCCTAGTGGAGCCAAAAATGGACATGCTTTGCCATAAGATTATTGGTTACCCTTAATAACCTTCAGCACTCGTATGAAGTGGCTTGTTTTGAACCCTCAACATCCTTTACATGTTGACTTCCAGATGCTTCCATCAGGGTGGTTTAGTCTACCCAACACCAATAGATGTCTTTTGTCCCATCTGCTATTGCTTTTCTTTTTACACAAACTATAACCCTGGATATGTCACTGCGTCTCCCTTTCTCTTCCCCCATGGTTCATTGTGACAGTGTGGGACATATAGATCTTGCTGTCTTTGTGTATGATGTATTGTATGTATGTTGAGCTACTCTCTGTAAAGCAAAATGCTCCTCCGGGACATTGAAATTTTACCCAGAGTCACCGGGTGTGAGTCAGGGTCTGTGTTCCAGTGGAGCTTGCTTGAGTATGATGTTGTAGTGGAGATGCGGGCTGCTGGTTCCTGCAGTTCATCAGTTTACTCTGCTGCTGTTGTGTTGAATTCTTTAGGGAAATGTCTCTCAGAGTACTGCCATGCCTCAGTTAGCACTTTGTGAAGCAAACAGCCACTGCACTGCAGGAGACCTGCTACCAGGGCTAGAGCCCCATCCTCCCGGGGCCGATAAAAATAGAACAAATGAAAAATTAAAATAATCTCATAAGGTTACAAGATGGTCAGTTCAAGTCGGTGTGCGAGCGTGCTTGTGTGTGTGTGTGTGCGCACACGCGCGTGTGTGTTTACTTTACTGGAGTATTTCCAATTGTCAGTACTTTCACTTCTACTCTACTACATCTCAGAGGCAAATATTGTACTTTTACTCCACTACAATTATTTGAAAACTTTAGTTACTAGTTAGCCTACTTTGTAGATTTTGATTATTATTACTGATGGAAATTTTCCTATCAAACATAAAGTACAGATAACTCTGATGACACTGCCATTCTTGGACTGCTCCATGACAATAACTCTATTATGTACTTCCAGAACACCATCTCTCATTTCACACAGTGGTGCACTGACAACTACTTAGAGTTGAATGTGGACAAAACAAAACTACTGGTCATTAACACAACCCAAACTGGACTCAACCCACTCCTCATTCACACACTTCTGACCCACTGTCAATCACGACTACAAACAGCAACAGACCACAATGACAGACAGAGTAGGTTAAGTCTTAACCTACCCCCACTACCCCCCCCCCTTTTTTTCTTTTTCTTCTCTTGTACATTATTTTTTCACTCTTCATACCAGTAACCTGTAAGCTGATTGTATGACATTCTGTATAGTGGTGTGTACTGTATATCTGTCTGTCTCTTATATGTCATCATGATTTGTGTGCATGGGGATCCCATCTTAAACAAGCTCAGTGCTTAATGAGTCTCCCAGTTTAGTAGACCTTGTATTGTGAATTTGTACTTCCATGTACTGATGTTCTCATGTCTTACTAAATAAAGTACATCAATCAATCAATCAATCAATCAATTCATGGTAAAACAGTAGAACAGGTTGACAGTTTCACATATCTCGGGACTCGCTCTGGACAACAGACTTAGGTTTGATCAACACATTACATCTATCCATAAACGTTTTCAGCAAAGACGTTAATCCGCAAGTTAAGATCATTATCTGTTGCCCCTCATCTTCTGCTATTACTGTACAAAAGCATCATTCAACCCGTTTTGTTGTATTGTTCCGCATGTTTTTTTTTACTGTCCATGCCTAACAGAAACAAACTTTACAGTATCACCCGTATTGCCTCCAAAATCATCGGACTTCCCACACCCACACATGCTGATATGAACAATAAGGCCATCACACACTTAGCACTTTCGATAACAAATGACACTGATCATCCCCTGTTTCACTAGTAAGAGACCACACCTTCTGCTTAAGTTAACGGATTTTATTGAACGAAAATGGTTGGACGTGTGTGGATGTGGAACCCGGGTGGGGTGAGACTCAGGTTGGGGGGAGTATATCTCGGGAGCGGACGGCCATCGTTGCTCTACTCGGGGAGCGGTCGGTCGTCTAGGCTCCGTCACTGTCCCCCCCCGGATTCCTAGAGAAGTAGAGACAGAAGGGAGAAGAGCGAGAATCGAGGGGGAAGGAGGAGGTTGGGGTGGAGGAGGACGAACTTGAAGGCGATGAAAGGCAGAAAGAGCCGATCTACAAGCGCAGTACCCATGTTTGGTCTGTTGTGGAGCAGAACAAACAAGAGTTGAGAGATTGCAGGTGTATTTATACTGTGGTGATTGCAACAAGGATTGGCTGAGGTGAGTGGAGGCAGGTGTAGTGGATAGGGGTGATTATGAATGGGGAGTGGCTAATGAGTGAAGGTAGTGTGGTAGACAGGGAAGCGATTGAGGACGGGGAGTGGCTGTGATAAGCAGAGGGTGGTCTCCACTCCTGAACCTACGTTGTATACAACTACATATCGCTACTTCGACCTCATGCCATCTGGTCGGAGATACAGAACCTTAAAGTGGCAAAAGGTTTGTTTTAGCAGGAGTTTTGTCCCTTCAGCCATCGCGGCATTAAACCAACTGCCCCGTCCATAGGAGGGTTTTCTGTGTACAGTGGGGACCTCATGTTTTTGTCTTGTTGTTATGTTGTTATGTTGTTTTTTGTTGTTATTAACAACAGACCTTGTGAAGACAATTTTCCCCTTGGGGACAATAAACATTATTATTATTATGAACTTTCAGAGAGGCAACAAGAAAACTCACACAGGCAGCCATTGGGTATGGTGATCAATATTATGTTTTATTCAGACGGAGAGAGAAAGGTTACAATATCACAGGTGACTAGTCTAGCGTCTCTCTCTCACGAGAGATAAAATGTAAGGTGTTTTAAACAGAGACCCTTATCTTGGTAACATAAACATATGACATAATGGATTAGACAGTGGTGAGCTTCCGGGCGGATGTGGAGTCCTACGATTGGATGAGAGCTACCACACGTCGTCATCAGAGTTGGCCATCTTGGCTACGTTTCCGTGGTAACCCAGTTCCTCCATGCTTTAATCTCAAGTTCATCCTGACATCAAAACTCCTGTATGTGCTGAAAACAAATTGCTCTAACTCCCAATATCAATATTATGACATTACACGAGCCGACTGGTAACAACACAGCTACAGACAGGCTGAAATCTGTCTACTGCAAAACGTTTATCAGACACATGTAGAAAAGCCCTAAGTGAAACGTATCAGTTTGACAGTGAAAAGACATATGGGGCCGGGCTGAGTTAGGCCAAAGATGACACACGCAAAATGATACACATATCAGGATCTAAGGTATTAATAATTATTAAAAACAGATCTAACAATTACAAAACATACATTACCCACTTCAGCCCTATATACATTTCGGCCATTTGAAAATAGCCGATCTACAAGCTCACAATGCGGCACATTGCGACGCATTGTGAGCTTGTAGGTTGGCTACATCGGCTTTCAAATGATTTTTTATACATTTCGAATGTGTGAAATTTCTGCACAATGAGTAGCCTACTTTTACTTTTGGTACTTTAAGTATATTTTGATGCAGATACTTTTGTACATTTGTGCATTTTGAATACGGGACATCTACTTGTAACAGAGTATTATCCACATTGCAGTACATTCTTCACTGTCTTAAAAAAATGCAATTATTGGTCCAGTGGTCCTGAACAGACATACTCACAGACCCTCTTTTAGATGGCTTGACTCCTAGGAGCCATGGCATGAGACACGCAAAGGCCTGTCTCAACTTGCAGTCTTTATTGGGCGGTGAAACCGCCCCTATATGTGAGGTTTGGATATTTGCACACCAAATCCTGCGCTGTGATTGGCCACAAATGCCACCTGCTGCTGCTGGGTCAACGTGGCTGCCATGGCAACCGCCGTGGCATTGGGCGTACTGGAGAAGGGGGCGGGCCCGGTGGTGGCACTCGCCGCACTCTGGCACTTCCTGTTCGACGCCCGCTTGGACTCGAACACGTCAGTGGCGTCTTCCAGGAAGGCCCGCCGGTAGGTCAGGTACTGATGCTTCAAATTCTTGACATTCTCATGGACTGACTGGAGCTGGGCAGCCTGCATTACAAAAGCCTGGTACAACTTCTGCATGGCCATGGACAGGTCCTGAGGGGTGATATGAGAGCCACTGCTTTGTGTTGTCATGTGAGTCTCCAAGTCTTCTATTTGCTGCCTGTACTGCTTCAACTGCACCTCAAACTGCTCCACCAGTCTACAGAAATAATCTGATGGAGCCGTGTTCTCATGCTGGTGTCCGTCACGCGTCCGCATGGCAATATCGGCGTTCCTCCACTCCTGTGTTGTCTCCAGCCTCAATTTGCCGATGGCCTGCTCCTGGCACTGTAGGCCATTGGCGCTGACGGACAGCAGTTGTTTGACACTCTTGATGTCATCCTGGACTTTCTCCATGGCCTTAGAAGACATCCTGATCATTTCCTCCTGAAATTGCTTCGCCTCCTTCACAAACTTCTGGAAGTTCTCCACATCCTGACAGATGACTGGAAGCAGGTTCTCATCTTTCAAAGCTTTACTGTCCTGAGCATTGTCTCTCTTCTTCATAGAGGAGGTGCTGAAGTCAGACCCACCCAGGCCGATACTGGGTGCTGGCATGTTGGGGAAGGGGCTCCCACCCAGCGCCGGGGCTGTGCCCATAAGGCTGAAGGGTGAGGCTGTAGGTTGTTGTGGGAACATGGAACCTGGCGTTAAACCTGTTGACGCGGCTGCAGAGGAGTTTGAGGCTGGAGTGAGAAATGAACGGCACTCAATAGTGTAAGCAACTGCACCAGAGACAGGTGTGTTAAAATAGAAACACCCCAGTCAGACTGTAGAGACCAGGAGGTGGAGTTTTGGTAGCCTCTCTGTCTCTGTATCTGTCTGTCTGTCTGTCTGTCTGTCTGTCTGTCTGTCTGTCTGTCTGTCTGTCTGTCTGTCTGTCTGTCTGTCTGTCTGTCTGTCTGTCTGTCTGTCTGTCTGTCTGTCTGTCTGTCTGTCTCTGTCTCTGTCTGTCTGTATCTGTCTCTCTGTCTGTCTGTCTGTCTGTCTGTCTGTCTGTCTGTCTGTCTGTCTGTCTGTCTGTCTGTCTGTCTGTCTGTCTGTATCTGTCTGTCTGTCTGTCTGTCTGTCTGTCTGTCTGTCTGTCTGTCTGTCTGTCTTTCTGTCTGCCTCAGTCTCTCTCTGTGTCTGTCAGTCTCCCTGTGTCTCTCTGTACGGCACAAGTGTGTAATAAACACCCTGCAATACCTTATATAGACTGACCATATATAGGCTGATGACATCAGGGATCTCCATATATGGACATAAGAGGAATCAGAGCCGGATTAACCCTTCGTGGTGCCCTGTACTACGACCCGTTTCGGTGCCCCTGGGGACCGTTTTGTCGGGGGGGGGGGGGGGGGGTACGCTTCATCGGCGCGTTTCACCGTTTTAGCGCTCCTTCAGCAGCAGCTGCTTCTAAATTTCGGCGATACTTATGTCTTCTTTCACTTTCTCCACGCCGTTTGGTACCCCCCAAGGTTGGTGCACTGTGAGCACCTAAAACACTTCCGTTAAGCTGGCACAGAGCAGACATATAGAGATCTCCATATATGAACATAAAAGGGACGTATAGGCAGACAGACAGGCAGATACAGATATCTCAATATTATGGACAGAAAAATACTTTAAAAAGTGTAATTTTTTAAAATGTTATAAACCGATTATTATAATGACTAAATTTGGTTGGATTTTTTGTGGACTTTGAAAACAGCAGGTTTCTTTTTGTTTATCTAGACAAGTGTGCTCTCAACCACTCGTAAAATTTGCTAGATATAACATATTGGTTAATCCCAGAAATCTGAATAAAAAGACAATCGTGGATGCTAACAAAAATATGATTATTTGTTTGTAAGATGCAAGAATAAACAAACATGATGCCAATATAGGATCACCTTAAAAATAAAATAGATACATAAATAAATACAGTCAGATACAGGAACAGCTGACAGTTGTTCTTATATCGCTTGCTGCATGAGGCCCATTGTGTTATCTGAGGACCCAACATTATACTCCACATTAATGTCTGACACAACTACTTTACACACATTTATGCACTCATGCATATGCTGTATTTTTTCCTTGTGAAAATAATTCCCATGCTGAACCCCAAAACCCCAGCAGCTAAGGCAGGGATATTCAACTAGATTAGGCAGGGGGCCACAATCGTAAAATTACTTACTTACAAAAAAAAGGTTTAACCGCTTGTTGTTTGCTATAGGTGCGATAGGACACAATAATGGACACATTTTGTCCATTATGGTAACTTACTAGGGCCTGCTTCATACTGCATCCATGCATTTTGATGTTTGATAGGAACATTTCTGTGTCAGTCCTTTATAGTGCACAGGCTTAGATTTTGATATTAAAGGGACTACACCATGAATGTAAAAATAATAATAATAATAATAATAATATCATATTGTTTATGTCCCTCAAACGTATTTCAAAAGGTTTGAGCCTAAGCCTCAGATATACTCATTCCAACTAACTTCTCTCTGGCTTATAAAGCACTTTCACCTGCAATACCACATTGTCCTGTTTGGCACGGGGCGCTATTGAGCCAGTTTGTATGCATGTTATCTCCTGGTTCTGTGTGGAAAAAGTCTAAAGAAAAAAGAAGAAAAAAAGAAGAAGAAAAAAAATAAGAAAAATGTATTTTTTCTTTTTTTCTTTTATTTTTTTGGAACTGAAAAACAGGAGGGATTGTACCCTGAAGTGACGTCACGTTAGGGACCAAATCAGTTTGGCCTGTTTTGAGACCAATTTACAGAAAACCCCAGATTTGCTGTGAAAGCCTGAGTGTTCAAACTGGGGTATTTTTGGGGATAGAAGAGAGGTAGGGGAGACCAAAAACACACAAAAAAGAAGAAAAAGTAAAAATTCATGGTGTAGTCCCTTTAAGAAAATAAGTAGATATTTCAGTATGTTCTGTGCACAGGTCCCTGGCATGGAAGCATCTTTGTAAAAAGAGTATTGGGGACCAGGTGAAGTGTTTACATGTTCGTATGAATGAAAGGATATTTCATTTTGTTTTTTTTTAGTACCCGGGTGATAAGAGCACAAGGTCTTATGATGTATTTGAAGTGGATGAAGAACTCAGAAATAGTTACAGATGGATGGTTTTTGTTTCTTTGTACCATGAAAAGGTCTTTATACTTTTTAAAGATATTTCTGGGGCTTTTTCTGCCTTTATTTAAGAGGACAGTAGGCTGACAGGAAATAGGGAGAGAGATAGGGGGGGGTGACACACAGCAAATGCCGTCGGGATCAGGAGTCAAACCCGCAACACACTGTAAGACTGGATTACCAGCCTTTGTGGTATGTGCCTGGACCGGTAGGCCAGCAGGCACCCCAATACTTTTACTTTTGCCAGATGCTTAAATACATATGAAGTGAGCTACTTTAACAATTTGACCCAAGGGATTTTCTTATGGGTGACTTACATTTACCCGCATTTGGGTTCCTGTAGCAGTGTCTTGACTGCAAATGCAGTACTGTTAATTTGGGACCCTGAGTGTCCCAAATCACAAATATTCCTCCATTCTAAATAGTAGCCAATACATTTTCTTCTTATCTGTTAATGGTTGATTAACCATTAACACATTGAATGCCAATCGCGTAGATCTACGCGAACCTATTTAATGCCGCAGCGTGCCAATCGCGTAGATCTACGCGAACCGCCGATTCGCGTTGATTTTTCCCCAGGTGCACTTTCTGATTTTTTTTATCCATTTCCGCTTCCGGTTTGAAGACCGGAAACAGAATTATTCGGGTTCCGTTTTTTTCGATCGTATCCGCTTCCTGTCTGGGATCCTGTTTAAAACTCGATTTTCTCGGTTGTTGTTTTTCTCCTCGCTGATCACTGTTTAGCGTTCACACACGATATGTGGAAGGAAATTAGTATTAATTCCCAACTAACTTTATCATGCCGTTAGGTGGACATGCTGTTGTTCTTAACTGTCACACTCTGTTGCACTTTAATGGAAATGCCAAAGTCTGACTTTTCGATGAAACCAATTTTTATAACTTCTCCACTAAAAAAGGAATAGACTGAACACATGTCTGTTTCTCCTAGACTCCAGGATTGCATGATACATTTTACCATCTCAGCACTTTACAGTGTCTGAATTTTAGAATGGCATCAACTTTATATCTGAAGCTGTATAAGAGACCTTTTATGTTATTTCAATATCGAATATCCCATTCCTCCAAAAACATTGTTTTATGTTTCTTGAAACTCGTCTGTGAATTATTGATGTTATTTATCTTCGATGTTATTTTCCCTACATCCTCATGTGCGTCATACCCACATTGTGCAGTTAGCTTACAGTATATGTATTACTTGTTTTGCATCAAGAAGATAATAAAATCTAGTATGGCTGATTTGTATGGAGTAATACAGTATGTTTATCCCAAAATAATTGCTCATGCTCCACAAGGTGACCACGATGCAGACATTTTTAAGTAGATTGTTGAAGGTTGCATGTCAATAAATGTTGATTGAACTGTTCAATATTATAATGAGTTCCCATTAAGGATTAATTTTAACAGTCTCACTCTCCTTGAAAGCCAATTTACCATATTCAGCATGTATAGGGTAGAAAGTCAATAATTGTCAAGTACTTTGGATAGATCACTGCTGTTTCAAGTGAATTTCAATGTCAGTGTCACTTCAGTATAGAACTAGAAAAGTGCGCTCCTCAGAGCGCAGGTCTCCACTTGGCCTGCAAACTGTGGAATACAGTTATGCAGTTGATCACATTACTTCAGAGATGATGTGTAGAGATTTGTGAGACCGGTGGCAAACTTTACACAACAGTCAATATGCATGTCTGTTCCCATCTTGAATGTTCTCACTCCTGGCTAGGAGTGGCTTTGGAAAGGAGGTGCATTAGGCTGTTTTTTTTAGGGTAATAAACAGTGGAAAGCAAGCCAGAGGAACACATAATTCTACATTATTCTTTCTGGTCATAGGGCACCAATTTCAAATATTAATACTCTGTCCCACTACAAATTGTGCCTACGTTGTGTGTCTGCAGCCTCCTCCAGCGGTGAAGTGCTTGGCTGATCCAAGCCAAACATTGATATTGAATGTATCTTAATCCTTTAGGCTGTCTCAAGTATACATACGTACAGGTAGATCTCATATGAATGTTGATGGTTTTTACAGGGCTAGAACATCTCTGTGGTTAGTATCACAATGTTATGAACTACAGTACCAAAGAGGTTACAAATGAAATAGTACTCTGTGTTACCTACCATAGCAGATGCTTTAAGCTTGTGCTAGCTAGTAATAATGCTGATGTAAGAAAGACATAATTGATGTCAATGCACTCCAGTGTCTAAATGCCGGAGTGGGAAGAGTGTTGACTTGGGCAAGATGCCAGTGTCAGTGAATAGATAGAGTCACACTCCTCTTTTTTAGCAATTATAACACCACAAAGGCTAATGACAGAGGAGGGGATGGAGGTTAATGGTAAAATTACCTGTGTCCTCTGTGCTGTCGCTCTCTGTATATGTATTTACTACTGTGTGTATGTGTGTGTGCGCGTGTGTAAACATTACATAAGTGTGTGTGTGTGTGTGTGTGTGTGTGTGTGTGTGTGTGTGTGTGTGTGTGCGTGTGCGTGTGCGTGTGCGTGTGCGTGTGCGTGTGTGTGTGTGTGTGTGTGTGTGTGTGTGTGTGTATTGTGGGAGGATAGTTTTTATGGTAGCTTATTTATCTTCGCCTTTTTACCATCCTGTCTAAATAAATTCCCTTTACCAACCATGCAGACAAATCTCTGAGGAAGGCCATGAATATATTTCCTTCACACTGTTAAGCACAACAGAACCAAACTAAAGTCCTGTGCACCTGGATGTGGGCCGCAGTGTTCCTATCATCCTCCTCTCAGCTGCTTGGGGCTGATTGCAGCCTCTTAATGTCAAGGATTTGTTTGTTTACCTGCTTAAAGATACTTTTATTTCCTCAATCAGATACCAAACTAAAAAAGTATTCTCATATACTGAGATGGGAATGTTTGGACGATAAATAACTACATGCAGAGGAGTATAATGGGCAAAACACTCCCACATAACGTGGTTCATAGTGTTTGAAGTAAGACTTCAATGGAACAACCCTGAACAGTGTGGAACATGGTCGCCCACACAGCACTTCATCACTCCACATTCAGTTCTTCTCCCATGTGTATGAAGACGGGATGGAGCAAAACTATATTGATGTACTGTATCAGGAGGGTCCAAAGCTGACTGTTAGAACGTTAGAACTGGCGGAAATGCATATATATATATATATATATATATATATATATATATATATACAGTATATAAATACACGGTTTTAAATGTGCAAAATATCTTCTGCAGTTATTAAACCATTAAATTAGTTTTTAGATCTGATCAAAAACATAAACATTAGTATCAGACAAATGGTAGTTGCTAGCCAAACATATGCTTCATATCACAAACTGAAGGCCCAATTTTTTCATAATCTACACAGTAAAAGTTATAGTTAAATTAACTCTGCAGACTTTACTGTGCACATTGTCATGGGCTGTTTCCGCTTTCATATGGAGACATTATTTGTGTGCAGGTACTGGAGCAGTAGCTGTATGTGACAAGCATTATAAAGCTTGTTATAATGACTTATAAGTTCAAGTATAAATGCATTGTATTATGCTTATAACACGTGATTATTACAGTTATAAATACTCATAACAACGTATAATGCAAACATAACACATTATACAGCATGTTATAATGACTTACAATGTCAAGTATTATAATACTTCATAATTGCTACCCACTTGGTAACACTTGCTATTCAACCCAAAATGTATTCTCATAGTTATAATCCTTTATAATCAATCCTTTATTATCACTGCTATAATGCATTATAATTACAGTTATAATGCATTATAACAGTGATTAAAATGCGTTATAACAGTCAGTATAAGGCATTTTATACGTTATAATACAGCATTATTAAATGATCAATAAATAAAGTAACAAATGGCCACTTATAATAACTTATGATCATAGTGTAATGCATTATAACAGTAATTATAATGCATTATAACAGTGATTTAAAGGCGATAAAAATGTAATAATAATACCATATAAAAATTATCATAATGTCACAATTGTTCATTTTATAATAACTTATAATCACAGTATAAAGCCTTATAAGTTATAATAAGGCATTATAAACATGATAATAAAGCCTTATAAAATTATCATAAAGTAACAAATGACCACTTATAATCGTAGTATAATGCATTATAATAATGCATTATAATGGTGAGGAGCATGGTTGCCTGGAAACCAGATGGAGAGGTTAAGTTTAGATGGTAAAACCTGCAACCTCGCTTTCAGAGTAAAAACAACAATGCATTCGTCTAAAGCAATATTTTTGAGCACAGAGTGCGAGACAGAATGGTCCGCAGCAGGGAGACATGCAGTCTTCCCTTGCAAGCTCAGTTCAGTCCAATGCTGCCGCTGCCTTTGCTGTTGTGCCCATAAGAGGTGGCCTCGGGCATTAGTCAGTGGGAGTTGGTGTTCTGTTCCACACACAGTCATAGATGCTCTGACAGAGATACTGGGGTCAGATATAAAGTCCTCCGAGACAGCCATCGCCTCAGAGTTAGACACACACACACACACACACACACACACACACACACACACACACACACACACACACACACACACACACACACACACACACACACACTCCTTCTCTCGCACGCACGCATGCACGCTCACACACACACACACACACACACACACACACACACACACACACACACACACACACACACACACACACACACACACACACACACACACACACACACACACACACACACAACACACACAAAGGTGGCCAGGATGCTTGAGATCTCATTACGTCTTGCCTCTCGTGTCCCTCTTGTGGCAGAGAATCACTGTATATTCTCCAGACATACAGATAGTACTTTATATGTGCTGCTGTTGTATGCAACATGACAAAGTCCATGAAAGAATGTAATGCCAATGAGTATTTACTTGTTAAGCCTGGCCGTGATACAGTGTCCTTGGGGTAAATGTCCCTCCTGCCGCCAGTTAATGGAACTATTACTCAAGGTAGGGAGTAGTATTGGAGGTGAGGGTGCTGGAAGCTGTGAGAGGCTGTTGAGGCGATAAGAAGTGAGCAGAGAAAGCAGCAGTGTGTGTGTAGGTGGTAACCATCCAGCCTGCCTCAGCCTGGCCTGCATTATTAGCTCAGCTTCTGTTTGTCTGAAATCTCTTAGGAAGGGACAAATCAAAGGCAGGGCAGCGGTGGTGTAACGTTACAGCTCAGGCATACTACAAATATATGACCACCCACAAGAGCACGCATTCACATACACACAGACTAAATGGGACATGGGTCCCTATGGTCTTATTGATTTCTCTCCTCTTCTCCTTTGGTTCCAGAGCCCCTGCACTAAAGACCTGTCTTTACTGGCAACACATTTTAGCAGTTGGAGGAGATGAATCTAGCTTTAGCCAAGAACAGTGTACAAATACAATGAGTCATAGTGGATAGACTATGCATTTTACTGACATGGATTTGCCTACTTTTTTATCATGCATTTTCTTTCAGGCAGCTGCAGAACTTGTGACTAGATGTGGATTAGATTAGATGTAATGGATTAGATATTTTCCTTATTGAACGTTAATCAGAACTTCAGTCTCATATCATCATAGCATCATCGTTGCAAACAATGAGTGTTGTCCTTAACCTCAGTGCATCTGTTGTTGTTATTAGTATTATCCTTTCATTGTGTAATTAATTATTTGTATTCATTTTTATTTTTTTACTACTCATTGAATGTAAAATTCTGATGACTTTGGACAATGGCTTTATTTGTATTAAATAGTTTTGCACTGGCTTTAGTCCCCTGACATCTGTTTATCTAGAATTCCTGCCTAAGCAGTGTGTGTGTGTGTGTGTGTGTGTGTGTGTGTGTGTGTGTGTGTGTGTGTGTGTGTGTGTGTGTGTGTGTGCGTGCGTGCGTGCGTGCGTGCGTGCGTGCGTGCGTGCGTGCGTGCGTGCGTGCGTGCGTGCGTGCGTGCGTGCGTGCGTGCGTGCGTGCGTGCGTGCGTGCGTGCGTGCGTGCGCATGCGTGGCTTTACAAAGCCGTGGTATGTGGAACCATGATAGTGATGTCGAGCCAAAAAAATGCTAACTGCAAGAATACAACAATTGAATATTGTTCCACTCTGACTTTGAAAAGGCAGGCTGTATATTTGCTGTATCTTTTTAGGCCAATTCCTTCTGGTCTCCTTGGTATAACATTCTGCCAGCTACTATGTTGCAAATGTTGTCCATTTCCTTTCGACAGAGGACTGGTAATCGGCTTTGTTGCTTTTGGGGAGAATTTACACACAGCTGCTAAAGCAGCTCACATACAAAGAGTTCCCTTGATTTTATGCACATAGATTAAAATGAACACAATTTCAAGATTATTTCACTGCTATCTCATTATATTCCACACGTTAAGATTGTTATTTCTTCTGTTTTAGAGAGAGTGCTTTAGTTTATACAGTATCAGGCGCAGGTGTGTCCACTGAGCAGTCCTACTGTAGAGTGTAGAACTAAAATAATTTGTGAGAATAATAATAACATATTGTTATGACAACATTACGAGAGGCAGGCATTTATCCACTGCCTGGAGCACATGAGAGCTGGTGTTTGGCTCCTCTGAATTGATGACGCCTTTTTTTTTTAGGTTATTGAGTTGTCATCAAGAACACTGAAGATGTATTGTGTGTCGAGGCCTGCTGACATCCTCAGGTGTAGCCCTGTTGTGAAATATAGCATTGTCAGTGTGAAGCAGTGGGGTGCGCCTGAGTCAGCCAGGGGTCATAGCAATGCCCCATACGGGCATGTTGTGTAGCTGTGCCCGCTTCCGCATCTAGGTGCAACTCCGGGTTGTTATCCAGCATTGCTCGGTGTGAAGCCGTGAAGTGCAATTCTCTTCACAGTTCCATGTCAGTTTGAGAGAGAGAGAGAGAGATAGAGAGAGAGAGAGAGAGAGAGAGAGAGAGAGAGAGAGAGAGAGAGAGAGAGAGAGAGTCATACCAAAGACTAGAAAAACTGTACCCAATGCCTCCCTGCTTGGCAGCCATTCAACATCAAGGATTGGATTGGGGGTAAGCCCCTGTGACATACTACTGTCATGTCCAGGGGGTGTGCTTGTACATCTAGGCTCATGTATGGCTATACTTACTCCTGTGCAGGCTGGGATGGTAGCTGGGCCATACTCCCTGGCCACAGACAAAGAGGAAGAGGAGGAGGTTGAAGATGAAGAGGTCCTCCCCAGAGGAAGACAGTGAGCAGAGCACAAATTGAGTCACCACACTAGGGCTCTGGTAGCTAAAGGCTTAAATCTGTCAGTTGGCCTCCCATCTGGCAGGCTTGAGTGTCTCCTTCACCCCTGTGGTCACCGACCTTGTGCCTGAGATTACAGAGGCAGCAGACAGTGTCAGGCTGCCCCGCTGGCTCAGGGGTTCGTAAATATTGCACAATATTGTGTAATATGATATTGGACGATTGCGTATCTCGTTTGTAGCACGCGCTGAGGCCCACTGGGTTGTGCATGCAGTTAGAACAAAGTTGATGATGGTTTTGTGATTCTGTGATTCTGTGTTTTGGTGTCTTACAGAGTCCCATTAGGTATGGAATATGTAGCTGTGGAGAGGTAGTGTTGCTTCACTACTTAAGGATAATAGTAGCACTAATAATGATAGTAATGTTTATTTCATCACAACGTGCATCCATTGCTGCTATGCCATTAGTCTGAGTCAAATCCGAATCAAGTACCATTGATCTGATATTAATAACTAAGCCATACCCTGACCCTAACCCTAACTTCATACTTCACAAAGGGCTTTTCAGACAGGGAACAACACAACGGCTGTATTCTCGCTTGGATGCGCGAGGTCGCACTGTGTTCCTTGTGTGGGTAGATGTGTTTAATGTGTCACGTATAAAAAAAAAGCACATTTCAACTTGTGTCACGCGTGGGCGTGTACCGAGCGCGAACTGTCAGATTTGCCCATACCTCCCTACCTTCCTGTTCATCTCCAATTAAAAAAAATATTACTAGGCGCATATGTTGCTCAGTTCCCATGTGAAAAGCCCTTGATGGGTCTTCGGACTAATGAGCCCCATCCATTAGGGAAACCAGGGCTTGGCTCCCGGAGGGTGTTGCTAGCCAGGCTCAATAGTCAGATGGCAGTTAGATGGTAGAACCTGCGAGTGTATTAGATATATCAACATCTCTCTGTGTACACCAATGGAGATGCTCTATAGAAATGTCAGTGTCAGTGCACATTTGTGCACATGTAAATGTGTGCATAATAACCATGGCACACTGCAGTGGACAGACTTTTTTTTGCACAAAGGCCTGGCCATATGGAGCCATGTTGGATGCAAAACAGGAAGTCATTATCCTCCTTCCTGAGCACCCTGAAGTCAGAGAGACTCTGAGTTACTGGTGTGCTGTGTAATTAAAAGGAAACAAACTGTGCAAACGAATGTTGTGTATTCAGTTGGAAACACCATGTATATCACATTGTATATTGTTGCAGCTGTAACATTGCGCTGCTCACTTGAGATTTTCAGGCAACAAACATACTAATTTATCTGCACATTTTCACTCAGTAAGAACTCACAGTACAGCTTAGTACAGAATGTGTTCAGTGGTACTCACTGGTATTTTGACATGGAACTTGACAGAGAAGAGGCTATTAGAAAACCTACTCTCTCTCTTTCTCTCTCTCTCACTCACTCACTCACTCACGTACTGTACACACACACACATGCACGCTCGCACATGCACACACACGCACACGCACAAACATACACTTGCACCACAACCAGGCAGACTTCACATCATCTGTCCAGGCATCTCTGAATTAAGAATGGAAGCACAGGAGTCTAAACATCTTACCCTCCTCTTCATCTCCATTGGCTTCCATCGTCCTGTCTCCTCCCTAGAGTTTGCCAACTGTGCATGCAACCATCACACCTGTGGTCTGTCCTCCATCATTTATCCTTCTCATCTGTCTTCAGTAACCCCTGTGAGCACAAGAGCAAAGCTTTCTCCCCTGACCTACTACTTGCCTCCCCCTCATCTCCACTTGAGACTCCACTTGAGTCCCTCCATCACCTCCACCACAAGCGACGGCCATGCTTACTTACTTACTTACTTACGCCTATAGCCCAACGTTGGGCATAGGCCACAAATAAGTGCTCTCCAGGCATCCCGGCCCTGGGCCAGTTTTCTCCAGCTGTCCCCATGTGTGGCCAGATCTCTTCACATCTGCATCCAGGTGTTTCTTGGGTTCCCTTGTGGGTTCCAGAACAGGGCGTATCTTGTGATATTAGATGCAGGTTTGCGAAGAGTGTGGCCAATCCATGGCCAGCGTTTTTGGAGGATTTCTTCCTCTACAGGGTGTTGTCTTGTTCGCTGCCACAGTTGCCAGGTTACTGATTGTGTTTGGCCAGCGAATTCAGAGGATTCTTCTAAGGCAGGTGTTGTTGAATGCCTGGAGTCTCTTCATGGTGCTAACACATTGCCTGCCAAGGATGTATATGTCCTTTCAAATCCATCTATTTTTTTCTTTTCTTTTTTACGCTAGAGGGCGCTCTTCCCTAACCTATGAATGGTACCTTGACTCTGAGAGAATCATAGAAGCAGAGATGACGTCATCCCAAAAACAGTCAGTCCATCCACTCCCATGTAATGAGATTTAGAAAAGCACATCTACTGTAGCTCGGATTTCTTCTTTCTCCGTGTGCACATCGTGGCTTCCCTGGGTCTCCATGGATCGTCAAAATAAGGTAAAAAATGCTGGGAAGGCGGATTCATTAATTAGTTAATACCTGGCAGAGAATTTGTTAACAGTTGTTCTCCAGGTTTCTGCTCCATACAGCAGAACAGGCTTCACCATGGAATTAAAGATCCTGATCTTGGTGTTTATTGGCAGATCTGAGGATCCCATTTAGCTGATGGAAAGCTGCTTCAATCCGATCCTTTACGTTGGCATCTGTCCCGCCCAGTTTATCAACAATACTGCCCAGATAGGTGAAGCTCTCCACCTCCTCTAGTGCTTCACCTTCTAGTGTGATGGGGGTAACGCTCTCTGTGTTTATTTTGAAGACCTTGCTCTTTCCTCTGTGAATGGTGAGGCCAAGGCGTGTTGAGTTTGCTGAGACTATGTTGGTTTTCTCTTGCATTTGTTGTTGGGTGTGGGAAAGAAGGGCCAGGTCATCAGCGAAGTCAAGGTCATCTAACTGTGTCCAAGGTGTCCACTGGATGTCATTCCTTTTTCTGTCCTGTAGATGTCTTCATGACCCAGTCAATGGTCAACAAGAACAGAAAATGTAAATGACGACCATGCAACCCGCAAATGTTATCTTCCCCCAGCGCAAAATGCGTTCGCCAACTTTGCACCTGGAGGTGTGGTTTATCTTAAAGCCTTCTGTTTTCAGCAAACTGCAATGGTTTGGTTGTACACAAGAGTGTGCCTGCTCATCTTGCTAGCTTACTGAACTGCATAAGTTAGGAACTAATTACTTGAAGTGCAAAACCATGTGACTTGTTAAACGGAAAAGAATAATCTGAGTATGTGTTACCCCCAACACCTGGAATCACCATTCTTAGAGCCAGGCAGCTAAAAACAAGACATAGACAGAAGATGACAGTATAGTTACCTGACTCTCTGTTCTTCACAAACGTTGACCTTTTGTCCCATGGTACAACCTTTTTTCACAGAACACAAGTAGCCTTTTCAGTCCATACCTGAAACACAGCTATTTAGAAGATTGTTTGAGATGCCACATATGGATTAAAAAGAACAACATGAAAAGCAATTTAATGTGACATGCAGGGCCCTTTTTCAGGACGGGCTTACTGATCTGAGGCGCACAGCAAATTAGCAATTTTCAGGGTTGAAGTGGCAAGTGGTTATTGGCTTGCATGTATTTGGTAGTTTTTAGCTTAGCACAGCACACTGCTCCTCAAGGTAAAGTTGTCAGGGCATCAGTGTCACTCTGAAGGAATTCATGAATTTTCACCATCACATCACATCTTTCTTGAAGTGAAGATGCTGTTTTCTGAAAGTAATTTCAGATGTGCTTTATTGAAAGGGTGCTTTTCTCCCACCTGCATGTGTTTGAGGTAATTTTATACAGTATATATATATATATATATATATATATATATATATATATATATATATATATATATATATATATATATATATATATACATATATATATATATATATATATATATATATATATATATATATATATATATATATATATATATATATATATATATATATATATATATATATATATATATATATATATATATATACATATATATATATATATATATATATATATATGTATATATATATATATAAATATATATACAGTATTATAAATATTATATACATATTATAACATATATATATATATATATATATATATATATATATATATATATTATAATGTTTTTGTATTCTTTTAAATATTATTATTATTATTATTATTATTATTATTATTATTATTATTATTATCCAACACAACTGTTACACCATGATGCACAGAGAATATTGAAGGCATAATCATAATGTGTCTCCTTTAGGGGTGTGCCGATAACGAAACGATACGATACGATATTGGGCTCACAACTTCGATACGATTTCGATACGATACGATACACACTTTTTTTATTATGAAAATATATGGGGGAGAAAAAAAGCAAATGCAAACAAATAATTCTGTTTTGGCATTATGCTAACGTGTAGCTTTTCAGCTACAATAGCCGTTTTGAATCCAAATAGGGCAATAGTGTGACACCTGACCCGAAAAAAACAACATGTTGTCACCCTTTTCCCCTCGGGGCTGTTTGCATGCCTGATTATTATTATTGTAAAAAAAAAAAAATCTAAACAATATTTCCCCCCCCCCCCCAAAACGATACATATCGTCACGAAAACGTATCGCGATATATCGCGGGACGATATATCGGCACACCCCTAGTCTCCTTCATCAAAGGCTTAGTGATTGGTGAACTAGATTACTATAACATGATACTGCCAGGTTCTGCTTGGCTCATTGCAGGATATCATTGAACCATTTCATTAAGGTGCTTATGTAAAACTGTGGTTTGTTTGGCAATTATGAATTGGGCTTTACAATGAGAAGTGCCTCTCACAGGACCAGTGCCAGATGTATTAACTGCATTTCTCAAGATACATTTGCATCAACATCAATTTGATCTTGGGAGAAATTACATCTCCAAGGCTTTTCTACCATGACAGTGTGAAGATTACCAGACAGTATGCATTGTTGTACTGAGCATAGCACACTGCTCTTATAGGTAATGAAAAGCTATCATTTTAATTGGCCATGGTTGAAACTACCTGCAACACACCCTCAGCCAAGACCGGAACACAGCTCACAGTCATCCATATTTAACAGACCTTATATTCTCAATGGTCTACATCTAGAAATCATTGCCTCTTTTAATTAATTAAGGGGTAATGGAAGGGAGCAAGCCAGTTATGAGAAAATAACAGCACTACAGGGGGTGCTACAGTACGTTTACCCCCTGAAGTTAGGTTATTTTCTTATATTAATGACTTGCTCCCCATGCAGTGTCCCATTTATACCAAGGAACTTGCCAAAGTAATTAATGCACAATCATTAAGAAGTTTTACAACACATGCATTCATGAAATGCAACCATGGTCATCACTGGAAGAAAAGAAAAAAAGTACCTGCTTATATGTCGGCTATAGCTAGCTCAAGTGGAAGTATTCAGTTTACTGTACGTTATCACTGTTTCTATTTCCAAAAAAAAACATGATCTATTTACAAATATTTTACCCTGTACCATTTCGTTTAAGTTGCTGGTGAATTTACAATGCTCCATTTGTCTTTTGCTAAGTTTAATATCATGTTTACCTTAACTTGCAGTATTATTTTCTTGAAGTCCACACAAATGAATGATAGTTCACATATTATATTGTGAGTGTCTTGATATAATTAATATCCTGGCCTGCTCTACGCTATCCTTTGTATTATTTATTTAATCAAACTGAAGGTATAGGCTACATACTTGTCATTCGTCCCCACCCTGCCAGCCCATTGTCACCCTGTGTAAAACTTGATAGATCCATCACTGCACTGCTAGGCTCAATGAGGGACATCGGGTTCCAAAAGCGGCACTGGCGACTGCCGTGGCAGGCTCAATATTGAATGTCTTTCACTTCCTGTAATCCAGTGTGAAGGAACAACAACAAACACATGAACAATGGCTTTCATATCATGTGTTGCATTTTCCATTGCCAAATGAATTAAAACGCATGTTAATTAGGTTTTAAAGTCCAGCAGTTGTTCCAAAAAATAAATACAGATAAGCATGAAAATGAAGCTGTCATAGACCTGCAATAATCCTGCCTCTCTATGCCTCAATACATGATATGAAATTAAATGTATTCTAGTGTTCTTTTCCTCTTCTCTTCTCTTCTCTTCTCTCCTCTCCTCTCCTCTCCTCTCCTCTCCTCTCCTCTCCTCTCCTCTCCTCTCCTCTCCTCTCCTCATGCTATAATCATTGACTACATCATATGCAGAAAAGTCTAAGTAATTAAAGCCAGTAATCCTATTGCAGTGGAAAAAACTAGAGCTTCCATAGATCACCTCCTGAAATGAACCACTCTGATTCAAAATGATTAGAACATCACCGGAGGCATTGCAGAGGAGCTACAGAGAAATTATGTAAATACTCTGCACAATCTACTGCTGCTGTAAAGCAAAAAGACCTTTACAAAGGCATACTTCATTAATCACAATATTCCTCTTCCTTGTGGTTCAATTAGGTGATGAAATTTGGTCTATTTATGTCTCGGTTGAGTGTGTGTGTGTGTGTGTGTGTGTGTGTGTGTGTGTGTGTGTGTGTGTGTGTGTGTGTGTGTGTGTGTGTGTGTGTGTGTGTGTGTGTGTGTATGTGTGTCACAGGCGCCTCATTTAGGGTGCACCCCTTTTTTTTCCCCTTCTTTTTTTTCAGCCCACAACGAGTTGCAGTTTTTTGGGGGGTGAGTGAAAGTTACAGGAGTTCTTACTGTATGGTCTCTGTGATATGAAATGTAAGCTTACTATCACAGTCATCCTTGATCATATTATTCCATCATATTCAAGGGCTTTTGGAGAGAAATGAGAGTCACTTTCAGTTTAGAGCACTGCAGAGGGCAGGTGTGCCTGTCTGTGTCCAGCTGACGCTCGTTGATGCTCGTTAATGTTATATGCATCAAGGCAATTATGCTTTTGCACTGTCAAATAGGCCTACATCTAATCTAAGATGACATCAAAGCCATAGATATTATACAAGCGACCCTCTCTGGCTATATATTTTGTTCAAGCTGTTGTTAATAACTAGGCTTCACTTGGTTGGTAAAGTCCAGATGACAAGAATATGACTGTTAGTGGAATTTATATTTATGCAGTTTTAACCTTTTTCTATGTGTTTTATAAACAAAATCACTTTTAAACTGAAGATGATGGCGATGTTGATGATAATTAAAAAAAATAATATATATATATACATTTTGTGAGCCCAATATCGTGTATCGTATCGTGAAATGTGTGTATTGTGACAACCCTAGTCTATCTCTTCTGTTATTGGACCTCTCTTATGGCTATAGGATCGAATTCGAAACCATGACTATGCTGTCTGGGAGATGGGGTCCAAAAAATGTGGTGTGTTGTGGACTTCAAAGGGATGTTTAGAGCAGACGAAACTTTGATCAGCGTGTGTTGAACGGGTTGAGAGTTGATTAAACTGGAGTTACTCAAGTGCTCCAACTCCAAGTAAGTTTCATTCATTTGTGTTTATAAAGGCCTTGCTGATCAAAGGCAGAATGGCACACACAACCTCTACTGTGTATGACGGCAGCTGCTCTTAAGTTGCTCCTGGAATCTTAGTGACCTAGCTAGGTTCGTAATATATTAGGCTGCGCTGCTATTTTAAATGTAGCCTATAAATGTACTACATGAGCCTGGCCCGAAGCCAGACAAATATGTGACAAATTCGGCCCGGCTCGGCCCGATCCGATCCGTTGAATCACCTCAGACCTTGCTGGCAACCTCTCCTCCCACACTCTGTCATACAGGTTTAGAATCTTGTTTAAACCAGTATTTCCAAGAGGTGGCATATTTGATCTTTCCCTGGAGATGTAATGCCATATTTTCCTATTGCTCTCTGCATCTCCTGCAAAGTGAACGGGGGCATCTAATACATCCTCATTATCCTCCTTCCTTCCTAGCACACCAAGATGCTCCCTTGAGGTTTTTTCTCTTCTTCTCTTTCCTTCCTCTGAAAGGTTGTCTGAGCTGTGAACACTACAAAATGCCTTTACCCTCATCTGTAACTTCTCTTTGCCAGACATTGCTGTCCCATCATTAACTTTAATTGCAGGGTTATCCCACTCCCTCTTGTGCCTGTCCATCTTCTTAACCACACACACACATCTTCCACTATTTAGTCACAAAATGATTGCCAATGTGTTCTTTATGCCTGCCTTACTGTCCTTCTAACTATGGCCTGTGATTTATTCTGAAAACTAAGACTGGCAAAGCTCTTGAACGAGAACCTTGAACTTGATGTCATTTACAACAGGGTACATTTGTTCATTCTCCTCCATCCATATTTTTGCAGTTTAAAAGGGGGGAATTATTCAAGGACACAGTATGTGCTGTTAAAAATACAATGACAACACAGTGCTACTGTACATATACAGTACACCAACACGCGTAACATGCAGTACAACACAGACTGCCAACAAAACTGAAATGACTTCCTATTTGAGTGTACAGTAGATGGATGGTTTGCCTTTAACCTGTGGTATTGTTATTAATATTCTGCTCTTTACTACAGTATGTGACTTGAAACCTCTGGTAATACAAGAGCAGGATTAAATGCACACATAGGAATTGAATAGGACTTCAAAAAGAATTTAATTGACACACTCTAACACTCAGCAGTGTACATCTCTGGCCCTCTTTTCATTATTCATCGATTGAAGCAAAAATATACCTTAATCACAGGACGACCGAGTTAGGAGCAGATTTCACTCCTTTTATTCACAATGACTCAATGTTATTCAGGAGTGATGTGGCACCTCTGAAAAACACACCCACATGACATTGCCTGTAATGGTTATGAAAACAGTCACAATGAGCATATTTTGGCAATGCAGCATATTTTTGGAATGCAGCCTTCATCAGAGTTACCTGAAAATATCATGAAATGACTTTAAAACTTTCCTGAGATATAACATTCTTTACAATGTGAAGTACAGGAGGTCACAGCTTGACTTTTGACCTTTGTCCATTCATCAAAGGTTCAAGGTTCAAGATTCAAGATTGATCATATATTATATCATATATTGATCAAGATTGGTCATTTGAAGTTGTACTCAGGTGTACAATAAGTCTAAGAATAAAATGAAAAATTAAGAAAATAAAGAATAAAAAAACAGAGCAGCATGTAAAGTCATAATATACAGTACATGGCAACATGACATACAGTATAGCAACACAGCAAGGAAGAATGTTAAAGTACACAAATGGAGCATAGAGTTCACCAATCTTACAACGGGTAGAAGCTGAGTCTGAGCCTACAGTATAGCTGTTGTGGATTTAATGCTCCGCAGCCTCTTGCCCAAGGGGAGGGGTCCTTGAGTCAAATTGGACGTTTGTGGCCAAATGGCCATTCTGAAATATCACGTTCACGAGAATAGGACCTACAGTATATGAGGTCAGAGTGACTTTGACCTTTGTCCACCTTTCTATTCAGTTCATCCTTGTGTCAGTGGACGTTTGTGCCAAATGTCATGACAGTCCTTCGTGGCATTACTGAGATATCAAGTTCACAACGTTGGGACGGACAGAAGGACGGACAACCCGAAAACGTAATGCCCCTGACCACGGTTGTCTGCAGGTGGAGGCATTAATATCTCTTTAACCACATGAATCCGAGCGTCCCTATTCTGGGCAAGTCTTGATCGGTGAACATTCGGCGAAGAAATTGGCAAATAATAGCCGATCTACAAGCTCACAAGACGCTGCGTTGCAACGCATTGTGAGTTGTAGATCAATTATTTTATTTGGCGAAGGAATTTTATGTAGAGGGAAAAATGAAAGGACCACGTATACAGTATAGAACCTTAGAGGATGTCATTCAACAAAGTACTGTATGGTTTCAGTGGTTTATAGTTTGTGTTTAGGATGGATCCTAAGTGTTGGATGCCTCTGAAAGCTACTTGCATTATCCAACAACCTGAAGGTAGAAACCATTTATCTCTCAGCCTGCAAGCTGCCACAGGCAGGTTACAACTGTGATTGTTCTCCAGCCAAGCTTCCGAGATGGATGACTAGCATTGCTTCATATGAGGCCTCCACACACCATAGATACCACCAGCAAACAGTTTGGCTAACGGTTTCACCCTGAATGTGGGTTGTGTATTGATTGGTTGGTATTGAGTTATGGTCATTCATGAAGTAATATTACAGAAGTGTTCACTTTATAGAGAAAAAGCATGTCTATGTATTGGAATGTGTTGGAGCCAAAATGGCAGTTTATAAACGCACCAAGATTGTTTTTTGAAACCTGTATTGTTAGTGTTTGTTGTCCTGTGTGTTCTGCTCTGTCAGCCAGGAGAGACACATGTTGGCCAGTTCTCACTTGACTGGCTTCTCAGCCCTACTTCAAATTGATTAATTGAGCAAATTAAGGCACCATCTAAAGTCCCTTAAATAGATTAGCTTTTTTTTCCTGATAAAAAACAACAACTAAGCCCACAGAGCTTAGACTTTCTCCAACCCTTCCTCCATTCCAGTCACATGATGCATAAAGCAGGCCAGGTCAGTCCCTAGGACTAGGTCTCGTTGTTATTGTTGATATACCTATGACTATTTCCACCTACTGATGAACTATACACTATGCACATAGACTCCACATCAAACAAACACTTATCCCCCAGAGGCCCCTGTACTGTACATTGATTACTATTCTTCTGTGAGTGGCAGTCAATTAACTAGCTAGCAGGAACGCGCTGTTGTCAACCACTTCATATTAATGGGTGTAATTTAGACGCATGCGTCATGGGAAAGTGGTGGGCTAAGAACAGTGGGTCCTAATGGCTGTAAGGCTTTGCTCACCACAAACAAACGGCCAGGACCCATAGATTTGATGGCTGTAATAGTGTCATTAGAAGGTGTCTCATTAGGAGAAGAGCAGAGACAGTCTCCGCAGGGCCTTTGGGGACAGGAAGTAGAGAGGAGAGATATTGTGTGTCTCTACAGTATGTCTGTGCATGTGTTTATATGAAGTCAAAAGTAGGACAGTGTGTAACTCTGTCCTAGGATGCCCCTGGATGCAGCTAAACTGATCACCTGACTGCTGTCGACCCGTGGAGGTGAAAACACGCAGCAGTCTGAAAGCAAGCAAACACACTACATACACATACAGTTCACTCGTTCACTGTTGAAATATTGATTTGGGTTTATGTGATTTTTTCCTCCCTTTAACAATTATAGTTATTAGACTGGGACTGTAATGGGAAGTAATATTTATATCATAAATAGAGCAAAAGCGCTCACTCAGCATAAGTATAATCTTCACCTTTCATTTGCAGATGTATAATGACCACTGCAGCCTACATTATACAGAGAGAATTATGCTCCCTGTAGAGTTTACCCACCAACACCATTCAGCGTCAGTACTATCATTTCCATGGCGGTACATAATGTACATTGTAAGCCGTCTGTCCGCCCGTGGGAACAGCACATTGTTGGAAAGCTGAAATCTCTGTTGGTCCCAGTGGGATGTTGACATTGGCAAAGAGAGCCAAGTGGCAAAAGCTGCTGGTTATATAAAACATATTGTTGATTTTTTTTATTCAGTGTCCTGCATCTGCAGCAGTGCAGGTGTCCACCCCTTGTGTGCTTATAAGACACTATTATTTTAAACAAAATATAACAATAGATGGGCTTATAAGACAGTATTATTTTAAACAGGATATAACAATAGATCTAGTACATGCAATGTTGGAGTATAAACAATAACACAATACTAGGCAATAATACAATATACAGTGAGTGAAGTCATACCAGGAAACTTTTACACACTATATTTTGTATCTACAACATATTATAATAGAAACAAATACAAAGTTGTCAAATATGTAATTTGGCTTGCCTTCTGTTCCAAGTTTCAGCAACATGCCTTGCAGTCCTAAAAACATAATTTCTACTACGCTAGTTGTTCTCCCTCATCTGACCAGAGTAACAGATGTTGTCCTGCATCTCACGAAAAAAGGATGCTCTCAAATCATATAGTGTACAGTGTTTCAATGGTGGCTCCTCTCCGCAAGCACACAGTGGGCTTGTGAAGGCTGGCCAAGCAGGGTCCTTGGCTGGTGGACCTGTATTGAGGGTTGCCCGCTGTCTCCTGGGGCGGTTGGTGCCAGCGACCTCTTGAGAGTGCATGGGATCTGACACTGGATGTTTGTTTGGGACATCCATTGCTTTTCCTAAGCTGATTGATCGGTGAAATCTTGGATGGCGCCGGGGTAGATTTCCTGGCCACCACTGCAGAGACTAGGGGTTTGAATCCTGGTGCCTCAGGTTTGGCCAGGTGTTGAAATGAACACAATTGGCCGTGTTCTCTGCCGCTGCACTAGCCACTCTTACAGGTTTGTCTGTTCAGTGTGTGTCTGAACTGAGAAGACTGATGTGCCCCTCCACATGTGTTATGTTCTCCCGGTGAAACCCCTCACTGTCAGGGGAAAAGAAACAGCTGGCGACGTCTTGTGTATCGGAGGAGATGTGCTTGTGTGTGCACTTTCCTTAACAAACCTACCCGTAGGGGTCAGCAGCGATGAGGGATTTCCAATATGCAACTCCTTTATCTCATGGTATCCATACAATTAACTACGGAGTGTGGTGAATTGTTTTGATTGACAAGTTAAATGTATTTATTTAATGTGTACCCCTCAAACACACCCATTGAGATTGCACTAGCCGAAACATAGTGTTTGGATCCTTGCCAACCATAAATCTTGTCTCTCACCTCAAAACATTTGTAAGAGGACCCAGACTTCTGCCAAAATACAGAGAGAGAGAGAGAGAGAGAGAGAGAGAGAGAGAGAGAGAGAGAGAGAGAGAGAGAGAGAGAGAGAGAGAGAGAGAGAGAGAGAGAGTTGGTGATTACCAGGCAGAGCAGAGGTTCAGCCATTCATCTCCCTTGAGGAAAATAGTTATTGATTTGCTATTTGTTACCTGCTGCTGCCTTAGGCACTTCTAGCTGCTCATGGATTGACTGGTAAGCACCAAGCAAGACAAAACGAAAGGGTTGCATAGTTTGAGCTAGTCTCCTCCCCTCCCCTCTCCTCTCCTCTCCTCTCCTCTCCTCTCCTCTCCTCTCCTCTCCTCTCCTCTCCTCTCCTCTCCTCTCCTCTCCTCTCCTCTCCTCTCCTCTCCTCTCCTCTCCTACCCAAAATGGCATCTGTTCATTTGCTATTGATCTTCATTATTTACACATAAATACAGATAAGGAGAACAAAAAGCAATCCAGCCTGCAAGTGACTAACGATGAGAGTGGAAAGGGAAAGATTTTGTTTTGGGAACTATAATTTTGAAATCACAAGGTGAAGCAGCATCTAGAGCCCTGCATTTCATCTTACATCCATATATGACAGATGACCCTAGTCATCCATCTTAACCCATTAAGACGCATTCGGTGTCATTTTAGATGTATTTGGCTATTCAAAAAATAGCAGATATACAAGCTCATAGCGCGGCACCAAGTGCCGCTCTATGAGCTTGTAGATCTGCTATTTTTGAAAAATCGTGAAAATGTGTGCAAATCTTTGAATGATATATATTTTTAAAGCGAATATTTGTAACTCAAATATTTGCTTCTAGGGGGGTCCCTGGAACAACATATTTTGAGATGGGGGTCCACGGCCAAATACATATCATTTTGGGGGTCCTTGACATGAAATGGTTGGAGAACCACTGATATATAACACAAGTATTTCAGAAAACTGTCAGGATTTAGAAGACATTTGTAGAATCGGCCTCAGGCCTTAGTGGGTTAATAATGACAGGGGACAATCCTCTGTAAGGCCTGAGGGTGGTTCATTGTGCTTTGATTGAATGTGTGAGAGCGAATTGTCACTGTCTGACCTGCCTGAGGGCAGCCCTCTGTTGGACAAACTACTTTTGTTGGAGAGGCTGTTGAAACGTGTGTTTTAATTTGTCATCGACATGCATACAGTAGCCTACGCACGCTCACCATTGTAGCTGGAATATTTTCCTCTGGATTGAGTTTCGTTTCATTCTGATATCAAGTTAATGTCGACCCGGTTAGCACTGAGCCCTCTTCTGACCTTCAAGCAAAGACTGAGGAATAATTTGTTATACCCAGTGATGTAAAGTAACTAAGTACTCAAGTACTGTGCATAATGTTGAGGTATTTTTTACTTTACTGGACTATTTCCAATTTTCAATACTTTGACTTCTACTCCATTACATCTCAGAGGCAAATATTGTACTTGTACTTACTTACTCCACTACAATTATTTGAAAACTTCAGTTTTCTGGTTTCTTTGTAGATTTTGATTATCTTTGACACTCAATCAGAGAGGACGTCACTTTTGGAACCCAAAATGTTCTTATCAACCCCACGGCCACAGGAGTGGGCCAATTTTCTCCCAACTTGCTACAAAAATCGCTCATGCAAAAGTATATAATCACATCTATTTTATTTTCCACCTTCACATGTGTCTCCTTTTCTAATAATCATAAAGTGTTATATTTATTATGTTATATATATTTCAGCTAGCAATTTACTTCCGGATGGTCCGTTTCAACAGCCAATCATCATCATCTGTGACAAAAAGTGAGCACCCTCTTTGACGCGAACAAGCTGGCAACGCAGTCTATGCCAATCATGTGCGAGAGATCTACAAGCTATGGGCCAGACGTGCTATGGGCCATACACCGTATCTTAGCAACAACGAAAGCGCTAACTCTCATTGGTCGTGTCATGCTGAGGGCAGTTTCCAGACGCCAGCATCGAATACTTGCTCCCACAGCTCGCTGCCGCCATCACAGTCACACGTAGCAACGAGGGCTCCGTCATAGTTGTGCGAGCTGAGCTGGACAGCACAATCACCGTCATTTCTCTAATAAATCGCCCTGTCATTCATATTGTCAAGACTTTTAGGTCACTGCAGCCTGCTACTAATGGAATGAATGTTTATGTCAAACATGTTTATGTCAATGTTAGTGTGGTGAATGTTAATATATTGCTGCTCAGTTAGTACATTGTCGATGTAATGAATGTTTATGTCCACTACTGTGATGGCGTTTGTTGTATTTGCATGATTAGTGCCCAGGGGTGCTTAACATGAGCCGTTAGCATGCGGCTAACGCTAACGCACTTTTACCGTTAGCATGTAGCTAACGCTAACGTGGTTGTCGTGGCTGAAGCAGCTGTGAAATCACTTTGTCAACAATGAACGTTAGTGTGGTGAATGTTAATATTGCTGCTCAGTTAGTCCATTGTAGATGGTGTATTTCGTAGGCTTGTGTGTCTTGTGGAGAACTAATGTGTAGCTCCACAGTAACTCCAGTAACTAACGTAATGGCAGGTCCGCCCTGTGCGGTGCATGTTTTGGGTGCATTAGGTAATGTAGTCATTTCAGATAATTTCGGTCCTATTAGGGGAGAGTCAGTGAGAGCTGGATAAACGAGGCAAAATGTGTCAAATGGAGTCTGTACGGCTGTCGATAAATGAACACATGACGTCGGTGGGAGAGGAGATATTGTGTGTTTCGGACAAACAGTAGCGTGGTGCTGATGTTTGTTGTGCGAAGCTTAATGTCAGAGTGTTTGTGTTGGAGCGCCTCAGTGTGGCTGCAGAGTTCATGTGCAACCTCTTCCAGAGAGAGATAGAGACAGTAGAAACTCTGTTGGAGAAACAAAAGACACTGCTGGACATTTACTTTCATATGGACATCGATCTACACAACGCAGGTATGTCTGTTACACACACAACATCAAACTACACACTACAGGTATGACGCAGCGTTTGCATTCCAGCCAGCACGCCAACGTAGTTCCCATATGGTTTCAAGGTGGGCTAAACCATATGGGCCCCATGTCGTTAATGTCAGCGGGATCCACTTGAGTCCCAACTGGGATGGCCTTTTGGGATATAAGTGTGTTCTACCTGGGCCTTAGGTGGGCCCCACCTAGGCAATTCTATGTGGGGCCGAGGTGGGTCCTAGCTGGGATGCCCATGTGGGCTATAAGTAGGTTCTACCTGGGCCTTAGGTGGGCCCCAAGTAGGCAAGTTTATGTGGGACCGAGGTGGGTCCTAACTGGGTTTGCCCATGCAGGCTTTAAGTGGGTTCTACCTGGGCCCTAGGTGTACCCCAACTTGGCAATTTATGTGGGGCTGACGTTGGTCCCATATGGTTTCAAGGTGGGCTGAACTATAAGGGCCTACAGTGGGCAATGTAAGCGGGATCCACTTGGGTCCCACTTGGGCTTGCCCGTGTGGGCTATACGTGGGTTCTACCTGGGCCCTAGGTGGGCCCTAGCCTCGATCTCCAGGCTTTTATTTTCCTTTGTGTTTTGCTCAAAAATAAGAGGCTGGAACAGGCTGTTGACATTCCTGGCATAGGAAGTGGGAGTCAACCTTTCATTTCCCCAACCAACCAGAGTGCAGTGGGCGTTGCTCCAAATGTTGTGACGTCAGGACTCTCAATACTGCACATTGGGGGAGGAGGAGGGGCGCGGGGCAGGCGCACAGATCGGTGAACCAATGGGAGCCCACGGATGTTTTCTCTGGAGATTTTGAATCCGCCCCTCTATGCCAGATATCAGACGCGCTAGAGGGTCTTTACTGACCGAGCCATGGCCCCACTGGCCCTCATGACGCTACGCCACTGATATGCGCTGCCAAGTGGGCACGGGCGCTAGAGGTGAGGCCCGTGCAGCGGGCCGAACTTCTAGTTATTACAAAACATACATTAACCACTTCAACCCTACATTCTGTCCATTTGAAAATAGCCAATCTACAAGCTCATTTTTGTAAATTTTAGACATTTGAAAACTTGTGAAATGTGTCATTCTGCATAATGAGTAGGCTACTTTCTACTCTCGGTACTTTAAGTACATTTTGATACCAATACTTTTATACTTTTACTCAAGTAAATTTAGAATTCTGGACTTTTACTTGTATTTCTACTTTGCAGTATTGATACTTTTACTTTAGTTAAAAAAGAAAAGTTAGTACTTTTTCCACCACTGGTTATACCAACTGTCAAAATGCTTCTGGATTATTGACACATTTTCTTAAACTAAGCCCATCGACAGAGGTTCTATTTTGTCATGGGGCTTTATATAAATAGTGAAAGTATTATCTGTCAGATAAGTTAAACAAATAATACATTGAGAATGGATAACCAGCATTAAAGCTGTGACTCCTTGTGCAAATTCCCCCTCATACTATACAGCTCATTGTTTTCCCTCATGTGGAAACATTAGTGTTTTATAGTCTGAACTTTGAATTGTGCAAATATTCACTCATAGCCTATATATCCCTCATGCATATTTATTATCATATTATTGGGACAACAGCCTCAAACCACCTTGAACACACTGTTCACACACCACTTATTTACATCTACAAATTATGCTAGTGCTGGTTCTGAAACTCCCTGTGGAACAGGAGATGAATATATGCAAATAAATGAGTCTACTTTTGTATCTGACATGCCGGTGATTCAACTGTGAGATTTAATGGGCCGTTTTCAAGAGGATTAAGCAATATCTGATATTATGATTGACAGTTTTGATATTTGGATTGCATAAAATGTTGCTCTGACAGACCAATCAAACAACTGTCAACGGCTGAAGAATCTTTTTTATTCAACTGACATTGCAGACTACCAACTGATCTTAGCTGTTAACCCAAACCTGCTTTTTGACTTGAGGTCTTATTGGACGAGAAGCACAGTGTGTCATGTGTTTAGTATTTTGGCATGAAATAAAAAAAAGTAATCTCTGAGATTTTGAGTGAATGTCAAGTAATTCTTCACGTGTGTTGGCTGCCACTGCATAACTGCTACACGTGTCTGTTTCCAAGTTGAGCATCAATGCTAGCCAGTCAGCCAGTAGGAATGTATACAGTATGTGAGGAAAGAGTCTATAGGGGTGGACAACCATGTCTTTATGATCACCCGGTCAATCTTGACTGGTCGTTTGGTCGATCACGGAGCAATTTGAAGGATTGAAGGATTTAGAGGATATTCTATTACAGGCTCATACATCTCTCCGAGGTCATCTCAACATGTGTTTGTCAGTTCTGATCCAGTATGGACTGCATTTTGATGTGTTTTACTGTTGTAGCAACACATCACACAAAACCAGTTCCTTTGTAATGATGTTTTAGGAGGGTTTTGTTATTGATTAGTGTGTTTGTGGTGGATGGGGGTTTATGGCTGAGTTAAAAGATCCTTCTCCACATAACTCTCACTGATTCAGTACAGGACTTGGTTCTGTATAACATTTAAGCCTTTTTCTCACCCGATTAATTAAGTGTGAAATGTGTGTGTGTGTGTGTGTGTGTGTGTGTGTGTGTGTGTGTGTGTGCGCGCACACGTGCGTGCGTGCGTGCGTGCGTGCGTGCGTGCGTGCGTGTTTGTACACTACAGACACATGCACACACATGAATGCACACACAAATGCTGCATACACATAACAGAGTGGTGAGATGATAGAATGTGATTATAGAAGAATGGGTATATCGCTTCAGAGTGGCTGCATGCTTCCACCTGCGGTTTAAATAAGAGGGTCTATTTGTCATCTGACACTGATACTTAACAGCACAGTGCTGAAAGAATGAGCACCTTGTGGCACTCATGAAAATATAATCTAGCCAAAGATGGATGTAGACCTACACTAGGCCTATGTGTTTTGATTATGTGGTTTCCGTATATTTTGTGTATACTGTGTGGCGATTTTACTTAATTTATTCTCACAATTAACAAAACTTCCAAAAAAGTAGACACAGCATACTCAATCCGTCAGCTGGTGTTTAAGTGATCACAAACATAGCAAGTCAGTCAGTCAGTCAGTCAGTCAGTCAGTCTCTATGGTATTTGGTATTTTATTAATTAAAATATAAAGTCTGTACTTTAACTACAGCTTGCTGTTGTTTGATTAATGATCTGGTTCAGCTGTGATTACCCTGCACAGTCGACCATTTCCTCTTTCTTTCTTTTCCTTCATCATCTCAGATAATACTAACTATTGTGTGAGCCCAGAAACAACAGAATAATCAACAGGAGACATGTTTAGTACAGTATTTCTCTCTATTCTGGGCCTGTTCTGTATTCAAGGTCAGCTTGTGTAAGAAAGCCATGGTACAACTCTTCATGATTGTCTATAGGTATTCATACTAGCTCTACACAATAGCAATAATCTTCTATTGTTGTTGTTTTTTTTCTCCGCCAGGCCGAAAGGCATGGCTAGAGAGTATGTTTTACTATCTGTCCGTCCGTCCGTCCGTCCGTCCGTCCGTCCGTCCGTCCGTCCGTCCGTCCGTCCGTCCGTCCGTCCGTCCGTCCGTCCGTCCATCCGTCCGTCCGTCCGTCCGTCCGTCCTGTCCGTCCGTTAGCAGCTAATCTCTGGCACCGTTGGCCTGGCCGCTGCTAAACTGTGCACGCACACTCCCTGGATGCCAATTCAGAACCTCTGGCCCAAATCTTTCAGATTGGCCTGTTATAGCGCCACAAGGAGGCAGATATGTGCAAAACACATTTATTGATACTACTCCTACAGATTTTGTCCAAACATCACACAAATCGGTACACAGTATCTCTATAGTCATGTGATCAACACGGATTTATCCGATTTCCCATATTCCATCTTGATTGCCTAAGATTGGCCTCCAAAGTTTGCAGGATTGGTCCGTTTTGAACAAAATGCCTCAAATCATGAACGCAGCTTGCGATTTCCGTGAAATTTCACACGCACATTTCTATTAGGCCGAGGAAGAAATGCCACCCTTTTCACATTGGCCTGTTATAGCGCCACCAGCAGGTCTAGTTTTGCAAAACACATTTTTGGAACAAAATGCCTCAAATCATGAATGCAGTGTCCGATTGCAGTGAAAAGCCCTTGAACAAATGGCACCCTTTTCACATTGGCCTATTATAGCGCCACCAGGAGGCCACAATAACGTACCTGACCTGGCGGAGACCTGTGCTCGAGGAGCACTTTTTCTAGTTTCTATTCTTCTACAGTCTTATATATAGTTTGTCAATGGAATCGTTTGGCCAGGGATCAGCTTGGGTCCACGTTTATTTCCTATCAGTTACTGATATTCACAAACAATGTACCAGGAAATAGCTATGTAATAAAATGTAATAAAACTCAATAATGGATTTTGTTCTTATTTGGGTTCATTTTCAATAATATATATATAATATATATGATTTCAAAAAGTCCAAGGTCTATCACTCATAAAAATATAAAATCAAAGACTTGTGTCTGTTCTGTGATCCAGGGAGTTTCAGCTTTGTGTGTGTTTTCATTCTGCCATCTCCCTTCCTAGAATACGTGTATTAATAAATGGTATGATGAGTTTAGCTACTAACAGAGTAATGTGCACATTCACTATCACTAAATACATGTGCGTCCAATTTCCAGATAAGCTGTGCCTAGAATTGTATCTGCTCTAATCAACTAATTGCACTGTACCATGCTAATCAGTACTAACAAATGTCAGCTTTTAACAAATGCTAAACATCTATAAAGACAAAGGTTAAAAGATGTGTGCCTCTCAGCCAGGCTATTGGAAGTTATCAGGAACCATAATGTCTTGTGTGTATACTGATGGAAGCTGTGAGGCTTTTTCAGGACTCTGGCAAAAGGATCCACATTTGTTGCTCTTTTTCACAGTATGTTTCTGTTCTTCTGACAGATGTTATTTACATAGTTTCACAACAAAATATCTGTGCAATGATCTTGATGTGTTGACAATACTGTTACAATATCCTGCTGGGTTATAACTCAGTAGTAGGCTATGTCTGTGAAAACCTCGCCTTAATCGTATTGCTAATCACAATATGTGAGTCTGTTAAACCCACAAAGTGAACAAAACGCTACCTGAGACTGAGAGGATCATGGTTTCTATTTACTGTATGTCTTCACACAGATTTGTTTTGAAATCCTCTTGAATACATTTCCTGAACCGGTTGAGGGAATTGAATTGGACGCAATGAAGCGAAAGGTTGGATTGAGGCTGGTTTCTGGCAAAAAAAGTACCAACATCAATCTACGAGTGGACATTTGTCATGTTCAGCCATAGTGCAAGCGTTGTCCAGGGTCTATCCATCAATGGGATTGCAGATGCAGATGCAACCTCCAATAAAATGCTGGACTATTTATTACACTGAGTGTGCCTTTAATGGACCCCCCTGAAATGTAACACACACCGTTCTGCTTGACAAGTGATTTATAGAGACATGAAGAGATAAATCGTTATGTAGATCATAGTCATTAGCACAGGATACTGGAAAACAGACAGCCTGCAAATTCATGCATGTCGAACAGATGAACATTCATCTCAATATATAAGGTCATCTGTGCCATTATCCATATTTGACATTCTTATCATGTAAGGAGAACTGGGGATGTTCGTGCGTGCGTGCATGCCTGCGTGTACGTGTGCAAGTGTCTTTAGATGTGGGCATGTAAAGTGTCGTACTGTATAATGATGGGTTCATCTGTATGTTCATCGTGTCCTCGTGATGCTAGGTGGTGTATAATGCATATTGTATTCTCCTCTATATTTCAGGTGGCTGTGACAGGGGCAACCCCGGGGCAGGACCCATGAAGAGTCATAGAAGATGCTCGCAGCCTGGACGCCTCTGCTGTTCTTAGCCATGTGGATGAGAAGCACCTCCGGTGGTCCGCTCTCCTTCAGAATAGGTATATTTTAACACTATATATCTCTGACTGAATGTGGTTCTTAGAAAGGTTTTTGAAGTATGTGCATTATTATTGACCAAGGAAGTCTTCTTTCTTGGGGGGGCAGTAGCTCAGTAGGTAGAGCTGCTGTTTGGAAACGTTTCCTGGTTCGATCCCAGACTCCCCTTGGCTTTGTGTTGAAGTGTCCTTGAGCAAGACACTGAACCCCCTAATTACTCCTGATGAGCATTTGCATGGTTGCCTCTTCCACCTATTGTGTGTGAATGGGTGAATTAATGCACAATTTAAAGCACTTAGGATAAAATAGGTTATAGAAATGCTGTACTAGCAGTGCAGAAGCCATCGGTCTGTAGGTGTAGAATCTGTCTGAGTCTGGCCGGTGGGACCAGTGGGAGTTTGTCCAGCTTGTTGTCATTCTCACCCATGTCAGCAGGTCTGTGACATCCTGTCACTAGCTCCCCTATTCCACCAACAGGTTGACTGGCTCTCTTCATTTATGCATAAGCCCCTCCTGTGAGTGGAACCGTTAGGGACTGTGTGTATCATGCTACATTTGATCAGTTATTCTGGTGGAATATGTTGGGTAGTTATTCTATTGAGAGAATAACAGCTGACCATGAGGGTTGAAGGTTTTTGTGAAATCAACTCCCCAGATCCACTACACTACTACTACTACTACAGTACTCCACATTTGCTACACTGCACACTGGAGCAAAACAGGAGGGTTTGTATGGATTTAAAGACACCAATCACTATCCTAGAAAAATAAAGCTATGGCATATATACAGTAATATTCCTAGCGTGTGGCTATGTTGCATGGAGTCTGTAAATAACAGTGTTATACTGCATGTGCAGATCAAATACAAATCGAGGAAACAAACTGTGAGGCAAGAACATGAGAGACAAACAGGGCAGAGGGAGGTATTTGAGGGACACACATTACATCTACATGTAGGTGTGGTCTTTGTTATGGAGCATGTCAGTGTCACTTTTTAAAAGTTAATTATAAAAATCCACTAATAGCCTACCCACACCAGGCTTGGTTGGAAAGAAAGAGGACCCCGTCTCACAAAAATCTCGCTCTTTGACCAGGCAATATACAACTATATAATATACTGTGCAGGATAATTCCTTTTTTTCCTCCTCTCTCTCTCTCTCTCTCTCTCGCACGCACGCATGCACGCACGCATGCACGCACGCACGCATGCATGCACGCACGCACGCACGCACGCCCGCCCACCCACCCATTTCCACAAATAGGATTTACGCTGTAAGAGTTTGTATTTAACATCGCTGCCCCTAGAGGCCTGGTTGGCTGGTGTAATGACACTGCCTGGCCTTCTCTCTGAATATATCAGGGCCAAAAACACCTCCTGCCTCTGTCGTATCCCCCGCCAACAGTACCTACATCCTAAATGTTGTAGCCAATATCCTAGCACTATTCAGCTGGGCAAAGGAGCTACTTGTTTTGTCCCTGCTCTGTGTTTGGCAAATGTACAGAATGGAATGGGCATCCATTAGCAAATGATTTCAAACCAAGCGGGAAGCTCCCAGTCAGAGAAGCTAAGCCAACAGACTGTGCATAACTGTAGTCTCTGTTTCCCGAAGTTTGCATGTACTGTATGTTTTCCATTTAGTTTTTGACCTGGACTGGAAATCAAAACGACACCATCAATCCAGGGTTTCACCGCCCTTTAACCACTTAAACCCTCAATATGTAGTAAACTTGACCTTTGGCTCTGTACTTGGTCTGCTCCTTTCCCCTCTATACACCAAACCACTTTGCCGGAAACAGCATCTACATCTACAAGCTCACAATGTTTTGCGTTGCTACGCGTTGTAAGCTGGTAGGCCTACTGACTGGACAATTCCCTCCTCAGATTAGTGAGTGAGCAGCACCTTGAGACCAGCTCCATGGAAACCAACCAGATACATCCTTATATGGCACGGAGGACTTTTAGTGGCTGAATTCAGTTGTGTTGATGTTTTCAGTAGAGACAGGCATATACAGTATCGCACACGCACGCACGCGCGCACGCACGCACGCACGCACGCACGCACGCACACACACACACACACACACACACACACACACACACACACACACACACACACACACACACACACACACACACACACACACACACAATTTGTGTTCGTTGAATGGTCTGTATTGCCATGCATGTGGGTGCATATTAATGCTTGCGTGTGCATCGTGCATGTGTGTGTGTGTGTGTGTGTGTGTGTGTGCGTGTGCGCGTGCACGTGCACGTGCGTGTGCGCGTGCGCATGTGTGGCCAGACAGTTGGGAGACATCCAGGGAGAGAAAGACTAGTACTGTGATTAGCCCTGCTGAACTAGGATACCATTTTATTAATCCCTCAGAGGGGAATTCTGGGTTGGCTAAAAAGAAAAATGTGCACAACGATGAACAATAAATACAGCAGTGAACTACTGTATACTCGCTGGCAGACTTACAAATACAAAGCACATACTTGCTTGCAAAGAAAGACACACACACACACACACACACACACACACACACACACACACACACACACACACACACACACACACACACACACACACACACACAGTAAGATACAGACATTAGTGTAACATTTTCGGTTCTGGATAACCACTGGTCTGACTGAAAGTCCACTTGGCACAAACCATCCCTCGGTCATCTGCGACACACATGCCAAGTTTGAAGTCAGTCAGTCAGACGGTAGCTACCTGAGTAATGCCCGGGAGAGACAGTAAGGCAGAAACACATACAAACATAGCTACGCAGATTTCTGCATTTTATAAATAATTCTAGATTTATTTTATTTCAATTATTTTATTATTATTCTGTAATGTCTTTGATTTCCACCTGAGTAGAATTCATGATTAATCTGTCATGTTTAATTACCAGGCCATGTGCTATAACGACCATTAGGCTAATTGCACACCAGCATATTTGTCTTTGCGGACCTGAAGCTATGGGGTGCATCTGGTCTAAACTCAGACCACCTGTTGTTAAAGTCGCCCTTTGCTTATCATTTCTGTCAGAGGCTGGGGAACGTAATGAGGAAATGTTGGGAGAGAAAATGAATTTAAGAAAGAAACAAGGCTCAGGTGTGGAGGAAGGAGATAATGAGTGTGTTCCACATTCCCATGAATGACCTAATTTTTGGAATGGAATGTGCCCCAGGTAGGCTACCTTGGAAGTGCGATGGCATGTTTGGAAGTGAATGCAGCCAGTGTAGCGAGGCAGATCTCAAGCTGTGGAGAAGAGTGAACACAGAGTCTATGATTAATCTCCCTGCTTTTAATTACCAGGGGGAGGTGCTGAGACCAATCGTTAGGTTAATGGCACCAATGGCAGATAAGAATGAACTTATGCAATTATGCTCGACTCTAAAGTTGTCACATTAATTATTTAACCAGACAAGGTCACAAGCACAGGAATATGCATCTGTGTTTGGCTAATTATTGATACACATACTGTACAGTATATCACGCACACGCACGCACGCACTCACGCGCGCGCACACGCACACACAGAGAGAGAGAGAGAGAGTGCACGCAAGTGCATGCAAGCTAATGGCTTCATCCTGGGATAGTTTGGGCTGTATTTGTAGGAGGTTTGGTCTGTTACAGCAGAAAACCACTGGAGATGTCTGTGATTAAAACTTATGAGATATGGGTCTGCTCAACAACTGAAACGTTTTCACTGACCTACTGTCGTCCTAATTTCCCATTTCCCCATTTCCCCCTCTCTTTCTCTCTCTCTCTCTCTCTCTCTCTCTCTCTCTCTCTCTCTCGGTGTCAATCTGGTCACAGCGACTCATGTTTTTTTTCCTACACTTCTGGGGTCATTTTAACATCTCTGGCTTTTGTGTGCACCCCAGACAGTTTTCAAGTTGCTTGATTCAATATTTAGATATTTGATCATAGGCCTACATTTTATTAGACTTGGTTAACATGGAGTTTGAAGTTACAATGGGTTTATATAAGGGGCATGTTGATAAAATGAATATTACATTTCAACATATTGAATCAAGCAACTTAAAAACTGTCTAGAGTGCACACAAAAGCTCAAGTAGATGTTGAAATGACCCCAGAAGTGTTTTAAAGTGAAACGCCCCTTTACTGTAACTTATTCAGCATTAGTGGTTGTGACACGAATGTGGTGCTTCTAGAAAAACTGAACTGCTTATTGAAAACCCTAAAATCCAATAAAGGAGAAAGAATAAAAAATTATGAAATAGAACATAATATCACATCACCAGATGGTGAATCTGCACACTGACTTGACTCCTCAACCCTGATGTCAAACACCTTTCCACCCTCATCATGCTCACCTGAATGAATAAACACACAATAAACACACACACACACACACACTCACACGCACGCGCGCGCACACACACACACACACACACACACACACACACACACACACACACACACACACACACACACACACACACACACACACACACACACACACACACACACACACTTCCACCTATCCCACTCCATTGTGCCGTTTCTTTGATCGTGTTCACAGTGGAGAATCTGGCAAAGCCTTCAGTGCTCCCCCCTCCCTTCACCAGCTGTGCCAAAGCCTTTGCCATCCCAACCTGCTGGCACAGCCACAGGCAGATGCTACAGTACCCTGGCCCTGGCCACCACTTCTGGCTGGTGGTGTGTTTGTCTGTGCCTTGCCTGCTGTTTCATTAGCATTCCATTGCCATAAGTTACTTGTTAGTTCACCAGGAGTCCAACAGCTGGACTATTGGATAAACTACTCCACCTGAGGGTTCAGGCGCCTACGCCCTATGAGTACTCAACTTTCCTCCCTTTTAGGGGTTCAATATTCTGCACCAGGTAGATCTCATACTGTGCGTGCATGCATGCCTGCGTGAATAGTTCTAAGTGGAGATTATAATAGAATTTTTGGAAATCAAATCTGGTCAAAATCATTTGTGTTATCTCTCTGTTGCATCTACTTCTGTTTGCGGTTAACTTTAGGAGTAGGGACACAGGACTCACTGTGAATGAACTTGGTGTGGCCAATGAGCAACAGAGACCAATGGAAGCAGCTTGTGTCACAGATCTCGAGGGCACTCGAATGATGATGATGATGATGATGATGATGATGACATATACACACATGGACGACGTCCTTAACTTAACCGGTCAGCATATTGTGGAATCTTTTATCTTTAGCATATCCTTCTTTAGAATAAGCTTTGTCAATTCTTCATCCTCGTGGAAGATATTTTTTTCCCCATTATAAGCTGTAGTAGTGTTAGATGGCCAGGGGCCTCCACCAGTCACCTACATCCCAGAAACTGTTAAAGTATCCTCCATACCGGTATAATGAGGCCCCAGTGGCCACCAGCAGGAGGACCCCCTGGCCATGGGGTTTGTGCAACACCTTGGCTGGGTCAAGTGATGACAACATCTGCATGGCTCTCTGGAGCTGGAGAGGTTGTTGTGAGAGGATGATGAGAGTCATAGACACACACCACAGATGTCACGTATGAACAAACACTCAATATGTGCACTCACGTTTATACATAATGTACACAAATAGACGCACACAGATGTTGTTGAAAGCATCTCTGTGGAAGTTCCTAATGAGTCATGTCTCCAGCAGGAGCTTCATGAAGACTCACAAGTATCTTCTCTCTACCTTAAGGCAGACTGTAGTGATGTCCTCTGTGTGGTGTGTGTATGCATGTCGTCCCAATACAGTCCATGCACAGTATGATGGAAATAATGCTATGTAGCATGATGTGTTTCATTAGTTGTATTCAGAATTGCGCATCAATGTGGGCCTAAAGGTTAATAGTATTTGTAGGCCCATATCTATATGGTATTATATGTGGTGTGAGACTGTACTTTAGCAATACGTTCATGTAGGCCTAAATACAGTATATCTCTGCTGTCCGGCAGCAACCAGCTAACTCCAAAACGCGAATAATTCAGGAAATGAAAAAACAAAATATGAGTAAAAACAAAGCAATACTGCCTCATCAAAGTTGGTATAGTGACTTTATATATTGTCAGATACTTGCATGTATCATTATATTATCACCACTTTACCCAAATCCAGCTCAAGAGGAGTTAGGAGTTTTGTCCGAACAGCTGACAATAGCTCCAATTGCTGCGGAGGGAGAGGTTCCAAATGGGGCTAAGCTGACAATGGATCTCCAAGCTCACAATGCATCACAACGTGTGAATTAATGCCCTGATGCTTCATGACACTTATTATATAGGCCTACAATAATAAGCAGGACTTTAAATATTATAATAACTTCTGCAAAGAGGGTTTCACACAGAGTTGGAGTTTCAGTAGAACTAGCGAGAGAAATGCTATGAACTCATTTCTTGTCACATTGCTCTCCTCATTAAACACTTCATAGATTCATTCATTCATTCATAACATTAGCGTCAGTGCTAAGTTTGATAAATAGGTACACTACATAGTTTTAACAGACTACGGGGGTAAAAACCCTGCATCGTTACAGTTTGTTTATGTCCGCAGCAGATCAGTCCTCTGTCTGTGTCCTCTGTCTGTGTGCTGTGGAACGGCACAGCAGCAGGAGGAGAGGGGGCGGAGTTGCGTGGTTTGACGGTGGTGGTTTGAGGATCCAATGTGAGGTTGTGAGGTTTGTCTGAAGCGCTTTTTGATACTTTTCATTGTTTTTTTTGTTTTTTACACAGACGTAAAGGGTGTTCAATAGCATTGATTTATGAAAAAAAAAAAAGAGCAGAAAAGGGAGTTAGCTGGTTCCCTCCGGACAGCGACGATATGGTGTCTACAGTAAATTTCAGTAAAGTGAGAGCCAGGAGGGGGGAACACTGTGTTAATCTGGGCCTATGTCCCGTGACGAAGCCGTGTGGGGGTCTGCTTCCAAAAAACTGTGGTGAGTGGAGAGATCATGGCTCTCACATTTTGCCTATTTAATGTGCAGAAGTGTTTGCCTAGCATACATACAGTATGTGTGTGCAGGTAACTATGAAAAAAAGCGAAAAAAGGATAAAAAATACTTGTGCGAGAGAGCAGGCACAGCTGATGTCCTCTCTACCTAATCTATCGTCTCGAGCTATAATTAGAGTACGGACGGCCCCGCCCCCACCTATTCATCTCTCTCTCTCTCTCTCTCTCTCTCTCTCTCTCTCTCTCTCTCTCTCCCTCCCCTGACTCCTCCTCATAAACATCTCTGCATGTCTACCTTACCCTCAGCATCTCTAAATCTGTCTATTCTGTCTGGCTTTACCGGAGTGCTTCTAGTCTCTAGAGGGACAGTTTCCCTGAAGCGCGCATTAACCTTTGGAGCATTGTTTACCGGCAAGATAAACAGCAACTGCACCCCATCTGACAAACATTATTATACATATAATGCATACTGAACTACTACATCTGCTCTTAGTGCTACACGTAGCCTGCAAAACAATGTCCACTCTACATCTCGCTCTCCTGTTCCAGGTGTAGAAATAGAAAATGGAGTTCTGTTGCTGCCCCACCCGTGTTTGATCTGATAAATAGATAAATAAATATAGGTTAAACTAGAGTGCAGTCATAGTTGTAGCTGGGTAGATATTGTTTATGCCATTTGCCAATCAGCAAAAGGGTTACATAAAGAAACATCCGCCTGATAAACTCTGTGGATGACCCCTGACATCAAACTCCCAACATCGAAAGACATCATCACAACAGGAGTACAGAGAGCCTTCAACCAGGCAAGAAAAATAAAATACACAACCTTTTCAAATCTCCTACCTCATGAATGAAAACCCAACAAGCTGGTTCAATGACAGAGGGCCCTTGGAGTAAAAGTTAAACCTGAGGCAAGAACTGACAAGTAAACAAGAGCTCTCAGCACTGTTCATTAAAGCTTCATGAAGCTCCACTGCATACAGGGATCTTCTTCAATAATAAAATATATGTATCCACAGATCAATATCAGAATATGGGTGCATAGTTGAGATCAAGCCTAAACTCAATCCACATGCAGCTATTTGTTATGAACAGTGCAGCACCTCTATCTTCTACTTGTGTGGGCCATGGTACCATGGTACTCAGTGGTAATATACGGTATGGTCTCCATCATTAGCGTATGTGAGAGCTGTGAATGTATGTCCCTTTACACTCACACTTACAACCTATTTGTGTTTCGAGAGGCAGTGTTTCCTCCCTCTGTCCTCTCACTAACCTCGCCGCACGCTCTCTCTTTTCCCATTATCCCCCCTGGTCTCCATCTGTTGCCTCCTTCCTCTCGCCAACCTGTCGTCCGGGCTCTTCTGTGCGTCCAGGCAATCTATCTGTAGGCCCAGGTAGAGGAAGGAGACTGGTCGACTGACAGGTGAACAGACACTGTGGAGTCTCTCAGTGGGTGTCAGTCCACATTCTTGCCTGACTGGATCCACAGCAGCACTACCACCACCACCATCACCATCACATAACCCTTCCTCCTTCTAAGGATAAGGATAATTCCTTTAACAGGTCCGTTCATGAAAGTCCTTATGGTCTTGTTTCCAATGAGGGCCTGTGAGCAATTAGGGGTTAAGAGTCTTGCTCAGGGACAAATTTCATTTCATCGACACATTTGCTGGCCTGGCCTGGAATCGTACCTGGGGCAACCAGGGCCTCTGGCTCCCTAGGCGGGCTCACTAACCACTCAGCTATGGCCGCCCATCATCATCATCATCATCATCTTCATAAATATGATTTGTGTTTACCCCTCTCTCTCTCTCATGGTTTTATTGGTCAACATTTGTTAGTACCTGCCGTTGTAATCTTAAAAATTAAATTTTTGACATTTATGGACTTTTTATATACAAATACACAAAAATCGTACACTATTTGTGGCCTCTATTCCTAACTCATTCACTACCAGACTTATTTTTGGCTGTGTTTGCCCACTGCCAGACATTTTCGTTTTTTATACTTTTTCAACTGGTCACAGAAAATGTATATCCGTTATGATCGCTGGTCTGACTGTTTGTAAACACACACAGTATCCATGTGCCTTGCCTAGAGATAAAATATTCCACCTGCGATGACCCCTTGGCTTGTAACAGCATGTGAATATACCATCTCTAGACAAAAATGCACACTTTTCTTACCTTTTCAACTGGCCACAGAATTCTTTTATCCATTATTATCGCTCATCTGGCCGTTAGTAAACACACCCGGTATCCGTGTGCATCGCCCAGAGAACAAACATGCCACCCACGATTCTCTTCCAGCAGCACGTTGAAAATAACATGTCTCGCGAAATCCAGGGCAAAGAAAGTCAACTCAAGATACAGCCATTCCATTGAAAAATCTAAACAGGAAGTGGACGGAGGCGGAAATGTTTGGATGCCGTTGTTTCCGGATCCTTGTGAGTTGAAAGTGAAAGTGATCACTCGGTGACAGAGAACAGCCCTTTTATAAAACCACTAAAAAACAAAAAGTCGTCAAACCTTGGCAGTCTGGGCATTTGGAAGAAAAGTCGTCAAAGTCGCCTTGGCAGTGAATGCGTTAACTACGAATGTCTCCATTATGACCATGGATATGCTCTATATTTTTCATTTCAGCTGGTCTTTAATTTGCCCTTTGATATCATGCACTCAGTTCAAGTTCAAGGGTATGTAATAAAACACAGCTGAAAAATTATTCGATAATTGAATCTACTCAACGCCACTTGACATTTTTTTTATTAACTGAATGACACTTGAAAAACAAATTAATATCCCTCCTTCATGTTCATGTTGTAAATGTTGTCCCTGAAAAAGCATTAAGTTAAGCAGAACTTGACTGTAGCGTCCCAACGTAAACAGTCAGTAGCCGTACAGTGATGGCGTGGCAGCACCATGCAGATGAAGCTCAATCACATGAACCGCAAGCCTTCACTGCGAGGAGGCGACAACCAGTGTGACCGCGCTGTCAGAGACGAGCCCATGGCAGTGTGATCCAGGCACGAATCACACACCCACACTATCTGTCAATGACAACCACCTACTACTCATCATCACCCAGGCTGTCACCAAATAACTCAATCCTACTTTACTTCCATCACAAGGAACAGGGTCATTTTTCCCTACACATGAATTGAGTTACAATGCCCATGTCCTCCTGACCTCGATGGCAACTGTGTTTGAGAAATGAATGGCTGCCGGGTGTCATGTAGACATGGGGATGCTGAGCATTGAGTAGTGATTACTTCACATATAGATATAGAGAGACAGCTGGGTCACTTTGCATTGTTGCAGATGTCTGATATATGGAAGAAGACAAAGTAATAATCCACATTGTTAATATCAAGCCAGCTTGATGTTTGTTTTTGCAGTAAGGGACCATTCGATATTTATGATGAGGGGTCACTGTATTGTTATGGTGCTCTGTGATATAATCAACTGTTTCTTGAAAGTTCATTTGACATGCTTGTCATATTATGACAGGTTTGCATCATTTGTTTTTGTGAGGAAAACAGCTTCAGTTCAACTCAGGCAGGTTTACGGTTTATATGCTACGTTAAGTAGTTAAGTTAGTTTGTGTGTACTGTCACTTTAAAGCCCAATTGTATTAATACTTCATCAAACGACGGTGTCACACACCTATAATGGGCAATCTACAAGCTCAACAAACATCGCACCGCACCTTGTTGTGAGCTTGTAGATCTATAGCTATTTTCTGGAACGAAGTGGAGTAAGAAGCGGTCGCACATTCATTATGTCACGCGACACTAGTCATTTGGAATTATGTAGTGGGGAGATTTGGGTATCCCAAACTGATTCTTTTTCATTGCATTATTATTGTCAATGGAGACTTGTTAAAATGTTGGGCTGCATGTACCACACCTTGGGCGGAAGAGGACGGCTGTTTCTCTACCACAGCAGCAACCGACGACAGTGTTTGTACCCGCAAACAGGCAAAGGTATCGGCTTGAACTGATGCACAATGCTCAGGTGCGTCATTAAGGTAGAGAAATATAGCCAAACTTTAATGGGAGGTTGGAATTATGAGCTGTGATCCACTGCACAAGCAAATAATGATGCAATCTTGGGTTGGACCGCTAAACTTGATAAAAAGATCGATAACTCTTATCGATACCCGGGTCTCAATAAATTCAGAACCGGGTATGTAACAGAAACGTTTTTTTATGTGTTTTATTGTCTCTGCCAGGACGAAAGGCATGGCGAGAGAGTATGTTTTGCCCCCTGTTTGTCCGTCCGTCCGTGTGTCCGTCCTGTCCGTGTGTTAGCAGCTAATCTCCGGCACCGTTGGCCCGGTCGCTGCGAAACTGTGCACACACACTCCCTGGATGCCAATTCAGAACCTCTGCCCCACATTTTTCACATGGGCCTGTCATAGCGCCACCAGGAGGCCGATTTTTGCAAAACCCATTTTCCCCATTACTCCTACAGCTTTTAACCTAACGTCATGCAAATCGGTACACAGTATCTCTATAGTCATGTGATCAACCCGGTTATGTCCGATTTCCCATATTCCATCCTCATTGGCTAAGGTTGGCTTCCAAAGTTTGCAGGATTGGTCCGTTTTGAACAAACTGCCTCAAATCATGAACGCAGCTTGCCATTTCCATAAAATTGCACACGCACATTCCCACTAGGCCGAGGAAGAAATGCCACCCCTTTCACATTGGCCTGTTATAGCGCCACCAGCAGGTCTAATTTAGCAAAACACATTTTTGGAACAAAATGCTTCAAATCATGAATCCAGTGTCCGATTGAAAGGTCTAAGAAGAAATGACACCCTTTTCACATATTTCCTTATTATAGCGCCACCTGGCTGAGACCTGTGCTCCGAGGAGCACTTTTTCTAGTTTAAATGTCATATCACATACGTACAGTATGGACCCAATTATACGAGATTTATAGCACTTACAGTGCAATGCATACTGTACATCTTTACACATTTAACGCAAAGGAAAAAAGTTAACTTTGAAACTTCCTAAACACAATGACACCAAGTACCTTTGTCTTCTAAACATTTAGAACTATATGATGATAACAGCCAATCCATTCAACCTGCATGATACAGTACAAGTTCCAATAGCCATTTGCATTGCAACTTGAACCACCTCCATTCTTCTAGTGTCAAAGCCAAACCCCCAGAACCCAGTGGTTTCATTGAAGCGGAATGGACATGATGGCCATTTGAGGTACTGCAGATTGGCCACTGTCACGAACGAGCGAAAACGGTTTCGACCAATATGGGCTCGACTCACGAGCGTGCGCCCGAGCTTGCGCACGGGGCTGTGCGCTGCTGTGACGCAAAACACGTCACAGAAGTGACGCGCAGAAGCCCCAAATAGGCCTCGCCCACCACATTTCACAACCCGGAAGAAGGGGTGATTTCGGCCCATGCGTTGTGTGAGCTACTCAATGCAAGTGGATGGGAGGGGATATCCGGTGCCCTCTCTATTATTTTTAACTCTATGGTCAAAGCAGTACAATTGGTACCATAGCAGTACAGCAAATACTTCTTCTGCAATATAATACACACTATTAGCCCTGCTATGTCATAGCAGTGTCAAGTTTTTTTATTTTTTTTATCTCATCACACTTCTCTATCATTCTCTAACATTTTCATATCAGACATTATATGACTAATGGCTGGAAGTGGCTGCAAGTTGCTCCAATCAGCAAGTCCTCTAAAGTCACAGCGTTATAATGATCATCTCTTCTGTTCTCTTCATCTCTTTTGAAGGAGACTGGAAACAACGTGCTGCACTCATTCACCCACTCCCCAGTTAAAGACTGGAGCCATTGAATTCCACCAGGAAAAAGGACTTGCTACTTATCACAGAGATGACTTACTAAGTTACTGCTATCCATGGAGCTTCTCTAATTGTCTTCGCCAGGCCGAAAGGCATGGCGAGAGAGTATGTTTTACCCCCTGTCCGTCCGTCCGTCCGTCCGTCCGTGTGTCCGTGTGTCCATCTGTCTGTGAACAGCTAATCTCCAGCACCATTGGCCCGGTCGCTGCGAAACTGTGCACACACACTCCCTGGATGCTAATTCAGAACCTCTGCCCCATTTCTTTTACATGGCCCTGTTATAGCGCACCCAGGAGGCCGATTTGTGCAAAACCCATTTTTTTATATTACTCCTACAGATTGTATCCAAACATCACGCAAATCAGGACACATAATCATATATTCATGTGATCAACAGAACACCGATCTGTCTGATTTTCCATATTCCATCCTGATTGGCTAAGGTTGGCTTCCAAAGTTTGCAGGATTGGTCTGTTTTGAACTAAATGCCTCAAATCATGAACGCAGCTTGCGATTTCCGTAAAATTTCACACGCACATTCCCACTAGGCCAAGGAACAAATGCCACTTGAACATTTTCATATCAGCCTCATGGTGGTGCTATAAAAGGCTGATTTGCGTTTTTAACTATAACTGCACCGATCTGCGTGAAACTTTTCACGCATACTCCCTAGAGGCCAAGGAAAAACATCTGCCATGCATTTTTCACATTATGTAAAACATTTTTTTTTAGATTAAGCCTTCAGATTTTATCAAATTTTCACGCAAATCGGTACACATGATCTGTATAGTCAAGTGATCAAGATGGATCCGTTTGATTTTTCATATTCCATCCTGATTGTCTAACATTGACATCTAAAGTTTGCAGGAGTGGCCCGTTTTGAACAAAATGCCGCAAATCATGAACGCAGCGTCCGATTGCAGTGGAACTTTGCACGCATATTCGCACTAGGTTGATGAACAAACGCCACCCTTTTAACACTGCCCTATTATAGCGCCACCAGGAGGCCGATTTTTCTTTTTTATAACTCCTACAAAATTTGTCCAAACATCATGCAAATCAGTACACATTATGTAGATGATTCTGTCCGATTTATCATATTCCATCCTGATTGGCGAATTCCGAACATTGCTGGCCCACAATAACCTACCTGACCTGGCGGAGACCTGTGCTCCGAGGAGCACTTTTTCTAGTTGACATAATATGTTGGTAGCACTTTACAATAATGACCCGTTGTGTTGATTTCAGCTTTATGCAGCCCTAGTATTAGATTTATACTGCATATCAACTGAAACCTAATATTTAATTACTTTATTGACAGCACTGGCAAAGAAGCAGTCAATAGTTGAAACCCTGCTGCATGAGGAAGGCCATTTTTTATATAACACAATATGGACACTCACACACACATTGTGACAGGTGTGTGAACTATAATTATGAAAGATAACACCAGGGAATCGTCTAGTTGACGCGAGAGTTTCCGTCCGACACATCTTTCTAATTATGTGAGAGGAGCCCCTCCATCTCCTCTAGTACCACAAACCACAGAGCTCACAGTGTGCATTGATTAAAGGAAGGAACTGGCAATTTAATTTCCCATGCAGACAGACCAGTAGACAGACATGTACATAGTCACTTTGTTCTGAGCCAGTGAAACCAGCATGACAAGCATGACAGAACATTTTAGATCCTGACAAACTAACGTGCTCACTCTCTCACACACACACACACACACACACACACACACACACACACACACACACACACACACACACACACACACACACACACACGAGCGCACGGACACATTCCTGCATGCACGCAAGCATGCTCGCACAGTCGCGCGAACACACACTCTAAATGTTGTAGTGAAATGACTCCAGCCTCTCTGCTAATTAATGTCTTGAGATCATCAGGGATTTGTGATTTCTAAAGCAAAAATACTAAAACCAATTAAACTTCTGATTAACTCTTTGACTGCGGACGACGCGATAACGCGTCAAGTGCTACTTTGTCCAGTTGGCCGTCGACGCGTTCGACGCGCTGGACGCGCGTTCATTGTTTAATCTCTGATTGCGCTATGCTGCTTAATATTCAATGTTATTTTCGAGTTCCACTTACTTCACGCACATCTGCATCCGGTTTCATGACCTGGATTCCGTTTCCGTTTTTTGATTTTTTCCCCCGGTCATTTTCGTCCAAAATAGGTAAACAAACGGTTTTTCACACGGTATAACAGTCAAACGGACAGGTTCTCTTCTATAATCTATGGTCTGGGTGACGATCAGTCATCGCCGTCGTGTATCACATCGTAATTTTGGCCGATCAGACAATCTGGGACTACGTCACATCCGTTTTCATGTTTTTCCCTGTCTAATCTCCCAAGAAGGGTGACAGTTTTTTTTTTTTTCTCCAGTTAATTTCTTGTCGTGTTTGTTGTTTCTTGTTTTTAGTTTCTTTTTCCCCTGTTAATGATGTCTATTTTGTGTTCATTTGGTGCTTTAGTTGTTTAGTTCTCTTTGTTTTGTTATGTCCTGATTTGTCCCAACGTTGTATTTTGTGTTGTCTTTGTAGTCATATGACTACTCACTGTGGTGCCCATATGAAAAAAAAAAAGTATAAAAAAAAAAAAAAAAAAAGAAGGGTGACAGTGACCCAACGACCTGATCAAGCTGTCATGTGCTGCTCTCTAGTGGCGGATTTGTGCTGTGCCTTTAAATTATGTGTCTTTAAATTATTTTCATGAAAGAAATTCAAAATATAAAAATAAAAAAACACGAAAATTGCTGGCACTGGGGGAGTACTTTATGAAAATACTCTGGCAGTCAAAGAGTTAACATCAGAGATGATTTGCATAAATTAAAAAAAGTGAATCAGCTGCAGGAACTCTGAGACACAAATCTTCATGTGCCTCATGCAGATTTTCTTTAACTGTGCATGCACACACACACACACACACACACACACACCCTTGAGAGTAACAAGGTAAAATATGACTGACTAATGCAGTGTAGCCTTGAGATCACAAGTTGCGTGTCTCTGCTTCAGAGGAGAACAATATAATGTTAATCATGTAAAAATGTAACTCCTGAGCTCTCTCTCGCATTCAGTGATCCCACATTTGAAATATCCACAACCTCTACATTCACAGTTCTGCTTGTGAACTGCATCTAGTTTCATTGCTAATTGCGTTTGCTGTGTTGCAGCCTTGCCTTTAGTCTTTGTGTGAGTCCGCAGGTAATGTGGTGGTGTAATAAATTATATAATGCTTGAACACTGAGCCTATAAGACATGGCGGGTATGAGTAAGAGTGACTATAAAACAGTAAAGTAAGGAGAGAGGGATGAGAGAGAGCGGGAGAGGGAGAGGGAGAGAGGGAGAGGAGGGAGAGGGAGAGAGAGAGTAGAGAGAGGAGTGGAGAGAGAGAGAGGAGAGAGAGAGAGATAGAGGAGAGAGAGAGAGAGAGATGAGAGAGAGGAGAAGAGAGAGAGAGAGTAGAGAGAGAGAGAGAGAGGAGAGAGAGAGAGAGAGAGAGGGAGAGAGAGAGAGAGAGAGAGAGAAGAGAGAGAGAGAGAGAGTTATGATGGGGGGGTCTCAGAGGAGATTCTGAACAGCAGATGAGTTGCTTTATCATTGTGTGGTTTAATAGCATTCTGGTGTGAGGCCAGCAGGGCTGACAGTGTTTTGCTTGTGGGTGTTGCCATTACGCTCGCATTTAAACCTGGTCAGCTCCCAGCTCTGTGTGTTGGCATGTTTTCAGGAAAAACAGATTCATTCCCTCCTGAACACATGCTACAATGGACTAATCATTCAGTGCAAGAGCAAGGACACTTTGGTAGAGATTTGGGTTGTGTAGTTACCTTGTCATGCTGCAATCTGGGAACCCATCGCCAAATACAAAGGAAAAACAGCGCCCTCTGCTGTCTTTTACTCTTTCACTTGCTCTGGGACGAGCTGAACGGAGCACCCGTGCGCAAGGAAACCGGGTTTGTGGTCTGCCGCTCCACTTCCGGTGGTGCGCTTAGTTTTCATTCCCACTAACACTATTTCTACACGGAACACTAACACACTTCTCCAGAGAACATGGATCGTTTTGGTTATAAGCCCACTTGTTTCTATGATGAAAGAGCAAGATAAAATGTGAATATCTTTCCTTGGTTTTGTCTGCTCCGAGGACGCTATTGTTAAATGAGTTTCGGTTTGTTTTCAGAGGGAAGCGAGCGCACAGACAGTAAATCCCGCCCACTACATTTGATTGGGTAAAGCGCGGCCTGCTTCCTGATCTGAAGGCAAGCCACTGTAAGCTAACGCGCACTAGCGCTCTCGAACGGGGCTCCCGACAGATTCAGTAGCGTAGCTCTGAAACTGTTCTTGAGAGATTAGTCATGCTGTAACAACTCCAATTGGCAAGATATTTTGCTCCGTTGCCGTTGATTAGACATTGTGATGTTGACTTACATTGTACGGTGAAACAAGAAATAATCTTCGCACAGAAATTAATACAAACAAAGCTGATTTTGCCAATATAGAACATCACCCAATCCAGTACTTTACTTTACTTTACTTTACTTTACTTTACTTTACTTTACTTTACTTTACTTTACTTTACTTTACTTTACTTTACTTTACTTTACTTTACTTTATTTTGTCAAATTGTCAACTTCCTATTTTACTATTTGAAGATATTGATCCAGATTCAGTGACTTTGAGAGCTGTTTCATTATGCAAGTCATTGAGGTGAGGAGACAATGTTTTTACATTTCTAATCAAGGGCGCAACGGACCAAGATATCCTGCCAGTTGGACTCCATGACAACCCAAACTTCTACCACAGTGTCCTTCTGCTTTAATTATTTGCATAAAAATATGGTATTTCACCAAAACTGCAGGAGTTGCATCACAAAATTCTCTAGACAAACAAGCTTGTATCAATCACGCTATTGGCATGATCTTCTTGTGTTGTTTGATTGATGAGAGAGGTGTGATTAAGCAATAGTTGCCAACAGCTACTATGTGGCCATACACAATTACACAACTACAAATTGAGTCATTTGACCCCTTATTGTCTCCACCAGGCCGAAAGGCATGGCGAGAGAGTTTGTTTTACCCTCCCTCCGTCCGTCCGTCCGTCCGTCCGTCCGTCCGCGCGTGTGTGTGTGTGTGTGTGTGTGTGTCCTGTCCGTGTGTTACCAGCTAATCTCTGGCACCGTTGGCCCGGTCGCTGCGAAACTGTGCACACACACTCCCTGGATGCCAATTCAGAACCTCTGCCTCAAGTTTTTCACATGGGCTTGTTATAGCGCCACCTGGAGGCCGATTTGTGCAAAACAATTACTCCTACAGATTTTATCCAAACGTCATACAAATCGGTACACAGTATCTGTCCGATTCCCCATATTCCATCCTCATTGGCTAAGGTTTGCTTCCAAAATGTGCAGGATTGGTCCGTTTTGAACAAAATGCCTCAAATCATGAACGCAGCTTGCGATTTCCATGAAATTTCACAAACACATTCCCACTAGGCCAAGGAAGAAATGCCACCCTTTTTCACATTGGCCTGTTATAGCGCCACCAGCAGGTCTAATTTAGCAAAACACATTTTTGGAACAAAATGCCTCAAATCATGAATGCAGTGTCCGATTGCCGTGAACGACCTAAGAATAAATGGCACCCTTTTCACATTGGCCTATTATAGCGCCACCAGGAGGCCACAATAACGTACCTGTGCTCCGAGGTGCACTTTTTCTAGTTTTCTTTTTATCCTAATGAAAGCTTTAGGCATCTGTGAAAAACATCATCAAACAGTTTACCTGCTTGTGCTGACTTCAATTCAACAGTTGGTGCACCGTGCAGACTGTCTCTCCTGGCTGTCTTGCTTGGGACACCATAGTATTGGTAAAATGAATGAGAATGGACAGTGTCTCCTTGAGTTCTGCACATACTGTACCTCAACCTATGCATGACCAACTCATGCTTTTTCAGACTATACCCTGTCACAAAGTCTGCTGGAAACACCCACGGTCTGGTCACTGTCACCAGCTGAGCCTGATCCTATCCTAACAACAATATGCTGATCTCAGGGGCATCCGTCAAACCTGCAGTTTTCACAGAACAGACTGTGACACAGACCACTCCCCTGAGTGCTGTAAAGTCAAGCTATAGACAAACAAATATTTAATGAGCCAAACAAAAATGAGCTTCTCATGTTGACATTGGCAACACAGCTGATCCAGCCACTACAAGGCCTTCCTCTTTGACCTAGCATAATCCCTCCCCCACTTACCCCAATATTGCTCTGCCCTGCAGTGCTGGGATGGCTTGCAGGACACCATACAGCCCTGCGGCGTCATCGTCCCCAAATGCGGAAGAAGGGGGAAGAAGGGAGTATGCGCTGGGCGAGCAACTCCATAGAAGTGATTGGGCAGGGATTTCCAGTTACCACTCTAGTTATTTTATAACTCTATGGGAGATTCGCTGTTCTGACAACTTCCCACTTGGCACATAATCCTCGCTGATATGCACGCTGAGATTAAAGTCGTTCGGTCCCATATATGGGCATGCCCAAATATGGTTACAGCGGTGGGATCGGCGGTTCTGGACAGCAATTACAAATACTACAATTTAGTTTTCTGTAAAACTACTGTGTACATTATAGATGGAGTGCACTTCTCATTTACTCACAGAGCTAAAGAAACCACATAAGACCTCTGGTTGTTACTCTCTGGTTCTTAGCCAAGCATTTAAATAGGTTGTAGCTGCTGTGACCATAACCTGTGAACGGATCAAAGTATGGGTTGTGTCTCATAATTGTTGTTTATTCAGCTGTGAGATCAACAGGGAAAAGGTTAACTTCAACATGCACTGTTCTCACACAAACACACGCACACGCACACAGACACATTTATAACTCTCAGATGATTTGACCTGTTGCCACAATACTTCAGCAGTTTTCTCTTTCTGTTTTTCTGTCTGTTTTCTCTATATAGTACATTAACTACTTTCACTGGCTGTAATTCAATTGTCTAGGCATTGTTAATTTGAGACACCTTTCAGAGTAGCTTACTTCTATTTCCTTCCTCGGCATTGGCTATTCATTTGAAGCATTTCCGTTGAGGTAATGTGACGAAAATAGCTTTAATTAAAGGGCGTCGATCCAGATGTTTTCTGCTTCTCATTTGCTGGGGTTTGCTTTTCTACAAGATGTTTTGGGTGGGGAAATTAACACTGGCCAGATACTGATAGGTTTTGAATATGGCTTGTTAGTTTTGTCATCTGCAGCCACTTTGGCAGGTAGCCTATCTATCTAAATGACATTTGGATTGTAAAAGGTACAAGTGGCACTATGCACATTTAGGAATCCATCAGCCATTGTGGCCAGTAAATGTCTGGAGACAGACACCTATGGTGTAATTCAAATTGATATTGGTTGTTCATTCAGCTTACATAGCAATATTGCAAAGTCATTGATCGTTTGTGGTGAAATATTGAAGTTGCTGTATTTCCATAATGGCATTGCACTGGAGTGACTTGACTGGTTAAGATGAGTATTGATGTAAATGGTTGGGGGTCAGGCCTTTGTGTCTATGGAGTAAATTAATGTGTGGTTATGTTAAGCTCCGTAACAGAGAGAGATATTGAAGATTATCTGTCTGTCTATGTGTTTATCCAACTATTCATTCATCCATCCATCCATCCATCTGTTCATTCATCCATTCATGTGTTCATTCATGTACTAACATTATTTTATACAGTATAACAGTATTTTATAACATATTGTTATGATTGCCTGTTTGATGCAGTATTGCATATGATCATAGTTTGTATGTTTGTATATACTTGTTCATATCAACCATGAACCCGCAGTCTTGGGAGCATCTTACAATATAGAAAATACATATAACTGACAGTTCAGTTATCACATTTGATTCACCTTTATTACCATCTACAGTTTGTTGCAGTTATTGAGTTATTCAGTGAGCATTGTGCATCTTGTCTTTGATATCTGGACTAAACACACATGGTCTGTGAGGAAGCAAACACACACGCACGCACGCACGCACGCACGCACGCACGCACACACACACACACACACACACACACACACACACACACACACACACAGTGCAGTAAGCAGAAACCTGTGAAGATTGCGGATAAATGTGGCCGAAATGGGATAAGCAGAGAGACTCAGAGTAGAGCTGCTGCTCCTTTGTGCAGAAAGGAACCCGTTGAGGTGGTTCGGGCACGGGTAAGGATTCCTCTTGGTCACTTCCCCAGGGAGGTTTACGGGGCACGCCCAGCTGGGAAGGGGCCATGGGGCAGACCAGATGGTGGGATTATATCTCCATGCTGGCCTGGGAAGTCCTCGCGATACCTCAAGTCAGAGCTCACTAATTTGGCCTGGGAAAGGGAATATAAGTCTGGGATTCTGTGCTGGAACTGCTAACTCCGTGACCCGACTTTGTTTAAGGGGTTGAAGATAGATGGACATTTTAGACCACAACTTTATTACTTATTATTCTCATTCCTCAGGGCAGCAACTGTGTTGAACTCTGGTGAAGTCTAGGAATAGATTTTCATCTTGTAGCCTCATGTTTTTACAGGGCTCTCTCTCTCTCTCTCTCTCTCTCTCTCTCTCTCTCTCTCTCTCTCTCTCTCTCTCTCTCTCTCTTTCTCTCTGTGTGTGTGTGTGTGTGTGTGTGTGTGTGTGTGTGTGTGTGTGTGTGTGTGTGTGTGTGTGTGTGTGTGTATGAAGGTCCATTGGCTATATGGGCCATTCAGACACTCAGCCACCAGGGAATACAGCTGTTAGCAGTGTGGATAATGACTTATCTTATCTTTTTTCATTCTACCCTGTGTGCGTGCGTGCGTGTGTGTGTGTGTGTGTGTGTGTGTGCGTGTGCGTGTGCGCGTGTGTGTGTGTGTGTGTGTGTGTGTGTGTGTGTGTGCACTTGTGTGTGCGTGCTGCTGTCCCTCTCTCCCAGCCGCCATCCTTGACGACCCGATGGAGTGCAGCAGAGGAGAGCGGCTGGCCATAACGCTGGCAAAAAACAGCATCAACAGAAACAGTAATCGCTCTACCACCGGCAAGCTGGAGGTGGACATCTTTGAACTGCTGAGAGACAGCGAATATGAGATGGGGGAGACAAGTAAGTAATGGGGGGGGGGGGGGGGGGGGAAATAAATGCTAATAAAGAACCAGATGGAGGGAGGCGTGCGTTCGTGTGTGTAGCTCGCTCCTCTGGCTCTTATTTAGTCGTTTCAATTCAGGACCTCTCTCCTCTCTACCATCTATCTCTATCTTTCCATGAGCACATAAAGATAGGTCTTGTCTACCTTTGGTCAAACAAATAACTGAATATAGATGACAGCCGAATGTGGTTTGGAGGAAACAAAATCTGCTGTCATATTCTATATATATTTTTTATAGCTGCAGGAGCCAAAAGTTGTGTTTGGCAGGAGCCAAAAGCTGTTCCAGGGTATGTTTCATTTAATTCAATACTTGCAGCTTTTATTTGACTCAAAGCAGGAATTGCAAAATTTTTATAGGAGTCTGGACCTAAAGTTGGTCAGAATTGGAGTTGACTCACAGATCTAACATGGTAATGATAGAATAAATATTGGAACTGACACATTACTGCGTGAATTGGATAAGGAATGGGTCAGTGGCAGGTGTTCGATGGAAACGTCACCGAGGCAGTGCTACCTGTCCAGGAAAACAAACACACAAACAAACAAACAAAAGACAGCTGTCCCCAACAGCAGTTACCACAGTACACAGCTACTCAGCTACTCAGGCGTCTACCCCTAGGATTGATTGCCTTTCCTTTTAAGGCAAAAAAAAGGGAGCTACTTCTTTCTCTTCTCTTCTAAACCGACCTTTGTAAGCGGCCAATACAGCTGTGAACTATACCATAAATAAATACCAAGCTTCAGCCGCTGTCCCTGGTGCTGAACTCTCAGCTCAAACAGCTTCCGTCAGGCCCACAGTGACAGTGTGTGTGTGTGTGTGTGTGTGTGTGTGTGTGTGTGTGTGTGTGTGTGTGTGTGTGTGTGTGTGTGTGTGTGTGTGTGTGTGTGTGTGTGTGTGTGTGTGTGTGTGTGTGTGTGTGTGTGTGTGTGTGTGTGTGTGTGTGTGTGTGTGTGTGTGCCATTCATATAGCAGGTACAAGGCATTGAAGGCATTTAATAAATTGTATTGATTAGTTAGAATCAATGTTAAATGCAAAGAAATGCACTACGGTTTACCTTTGTGACGTTCTGGCCCGGATTTGACCTCAGTGAGACACAGCGATCTAACAAGAACTCTGATTATCGGAAAACGGGACTCTTTTCCCCATGGGGACTAGAACGATGTCCCCACAAGGTTGAATCTTTCTGGTTTTACTATCCTCATGGGGACTTTGTATGTAGAGATTGTCGATTAATCATTCGATTCATTGCTTCTCAATTTGCTCCATGAACTCATAAATTGTCCTCGGTCTGTTACACACATAGCTCTACACACAAACATGTACGGCCCACACACAACTCACGCACCCACACACACGCTCATGTGCATGTGCACACGCACGCGCACAAGCACGCGCACACGCACAACTCACGCACACGCACACACACACACACACACACACACACACACACACACACACACACACACACACACACACACACACACACTGTCAGTGTTGCGTTTTAATTAGAAAGTAGGGATTATAATCCATCATAACATTCTGTTTTCCTGTGGGAGATTGTTAGAGCCTGGAACCTGTGAAAATAATTCTGTTTCCCAACCAGACATGAAACTTCTGATACAGATTGTGGTTAGAAAACGGGTAGTTTTAAACTTTTATTTTGTTTTATTTTTTATATCAGAATGGGAATTGCTTATATTATGAATGTGCAAAATGGAAAAATACCACATCTCCTCGTTCTTCTCTATCTTCTCTCTCTGTCTCTCTTATTGGTCTCCCAGTCTACTGCCTGGTAAGACTATTGTGAGAAATGGTTCTCATCATTCAAGCAATTACATCAATATCTTTGATGGCTGTTTCCAGGTCCAAGTAACATGCATGAGTCTGTTTAGCCTTGCGCTGTTCACCTGCACATGTAAAGAAAAAACTCCAGACTGTGAAATGAACACTGGATTTCTCTGTGTAGGTTTAGGCTTCCATGAGTCATTAGGAGGAGCTGGCACAGACTCCTATGTGTTTACTGGAGCAGACAGTCAGCATACACATCCATTAACAGCTGAAGAAGGCTTTTCTAAATTTGTTGACTCATACACTACCTCACTATGCCCTTCTTTAACCCATTAAGACCTGTCTAAAGCAGTAGTTCTCAAACTTTTACGATTTGTGTAAAAAAAAATCTAAATTATTCAACATTTTTCAAACTATTTTTCAGAAATCAAAAATAGCAGTACAATGAGCTTGCTGCTATTTTTGAATAGCCAATGATAAAATCTAAATTGACACAGATGGGTTAAGACACTGACTCTTTGTTACTCGTTCTGTGTGTGTGTGTGTGTGTGTGTGTGTGTGTGTGTGTGTGTGTGTGTGTGTGTGTGTGTGTGTGTGTGTGCGTGTGCGTGTTGTGACAGTGTGTCAGATCATGTCTAAAGGTGTGGTAGCAGTCCTCGGACCCTCTGCCAGCCCGGCCTCCAACTCCATCATCAGTAACATTTGTGGGGAAAAAGAGGTGAGTGTCTATGCCTGCCCAAAGCCACCCTGCCCCGCACCCACCCACACGCGCGCACACGCACACGCACGCACACGCACACGCACACGCACACGCACACGCACACACACACACACACACACACACACACACACACACACTCTCACAGACATCCTGCCCCAGTGAGTGTCAACCACCAACGATGCTCATTAGTGGCAGGTGGATTTCTGTGAGGCAGTATGGTGATAGGGTGCATGCAAGTGTGCATGTGTTTGTGCGTGTGTTTGTGCGTGTGTTGGTAGGATGTACGGGGTGTTACAACTTGTTAGTGTAAATGATGAAACAGCTCAGTGGGTGTCATATCCGTCTCTCCGTTCCCACTGAGCTCCAAACTCAGTCTATCATTTATCTTCTCCAGTCTCCTCCTCCTCTGTCGTTAACTGGGAAAAACTGGGCCAGTGGTGGCCCCGTAGCCATTGTTTTGAATTCATTATGCAGGATTTATCCTGGCTCAGAATTGGCCTTCGGAGGGTGACTTCACACATCATTAAGCATGGCAATGAGGTAATGAGACTGTTTTTGAAATCTATACATTTTCTTGTTATTTCTGTTTCTGTTATTTATTCTATAGTGACGGTATGGGGCCGGATGTGATCAAACATCAAGCGTTTGACTCGACTGGTACCCTTCCTGTCATCTTACGACGACCCGATAACCCTAACCATCCTGGAATGTGGAAGTGCCATTATCAAACCCAAGTCTTAGAAAGGTTGACACTCCACTAAAAACCTGTTAAAACAACGGAGGCTGAACCGGACTTGAACCATGGGAGGCACAGCCGAGCGAGCCGTTAGACGAGCGAGTCTCCGTGTCGAACGTTACAAAGTCCGCTTCAGCCGACTCAGCGCTGTTCGAGTTGCATACCAATAGGGCATGCAACGTTGCGGGTACCCCCGAACGTCAATTAGAGCCGTATGGTCACATCCGGTCCCATGCCTTGACCTGTTTCACAGCTTGAGAGTGAGAATGTGTTGGCTTGAGTAAATGAAACTCCAATTAACAAAGCTGGTTGGAAATATATATTTCATTAGAACATTGGATGGGGGAGGGGGGTGCGTTTGAGGGAGAGGGCACCATTTTAAAGTAACAGGATTTATTTTTCCGTAGACATCCTGAGGTTTTCGATATTGTTGCTTTTATCCAGAATGATATTGAATGACAGCGACATGCTTCTGAACTAAACATTTGTTAAATTGCATAATCATTTAGTTATTATTTGCAGACTCATATCATCAGTTTCACAAAACAAGTCAGTCATCCATTTTTGACAGACTCATTTGAAAGCAATAGAAAAACACAGATTTTTCATCCTTTCTGACTGACTTGATGTTGTCTCTTTGCATCCAAAAAGCTCCCAGTTGGATGCTAATTGGCTCGTCTGAACTCTGACATGCTGTGTTGCTGCTGTTTGATGCAAGGCGTCTTTGAATCATGCCGAGAAACAAATGATTATTGGACCAAAATAAATCCTGAATAAATAGAGCAGAAAGCATAGAGTTTATCTGTCATGTTCAGGGCAGAGAGCACACAAGTATTAGAATTACAATTCTATGGTGGTGAGATCAGTTTGACAGTTTAAGCTTTCAAATCAAATCAACTTGACTATTAATAGAAGCTCTGTGCGGCTTTGACTGATGGATGCGACATACATACATACATACATACATACATACACGCACGCACGCACGCACGCACGCACGCACGCACGCACGCACGCACGCACGCACGCACGCACGCACGCACGCACGCACGCACGCACGCACGCACGCACGCACGCACGCACGCACGCACGCACGCACGCACGCACGCACACACACACACACACACACACACACACACACACACATACATACATACATACATACACATACATACATACATACATACATACATACATACATACATACATACATACATACATACATACATACATACATACATACATACATACATACATACACATGGGTATGTGTCTGTGTGCGTGCGTGCGTGCGTGTGTGTACCTGCCAGTGTATGTTGTAAACTTCTAATTCTTCAGCTGAGTGTCAGACCACAGGTCCTGCTTACCCGGGTCACTGGCTGCATTTGCTGCCGACAGACCCACAAGACGATCATTCACTAGTCTCTATCTTTTTCTTTTTTCTTACATTTTTATCCCACGATTTTGTAACCACAATTTTTTACACCCAGTGCCAATTGTCTATGTAATCCTGGGCACTACCTTCCCTCTGCCAACCTTGGGAGGCCAGGGCCGAGCTCATGCCTCCTTCAATGCATGAGAGCCAACTGACCTTCTTGTCACCTGACAGGGGAGAGTTTCCCTGGTTGGACGTAGCGCGTGGAAGGAACACGTTATTCCAACCAGTTCCTTTCCCCTCCATCAGGCGCCCCGGAATGGCCAGGGGGAGGCAGTATAGTGACCAGGATTACTGCATGTTTTTGTGAGGGTACCTACCCTAGGGCACGAACCCAGTGTACCACTCCATCCCGTTTCGTTGTGTCCTTAGTGGCTGTGGTACACTGGGTTTGATCACTAGTCTCTATCGATCAAACCCAGTGTACCACAGCCACTAAGGACACAACAAAACGGGATGGAGCCCATCTGAGCTTTGTTACTGAGCAATGTTACTGTCAGGGACGTGCTGGGCCCCTAATTCAGCCTGGGAATCTCAGATAGAGAGGCCTGTAAATTGCACGGCCAACGGCCGCGCACCGGATTTTTTACTTAATTTAGGCCGTTTTTCACTTAATTTCGGCCGTTTTTAAAAAGAACGGCCGGCCTGGTTGGCCTGGAATGGAGAGGCCTTTCTGGAATTGTCCCACATTTCCCAGTGGCCAGCACGTCCCTGGTTACTGTAGAGAAGAACATTTGTCTGCAGGATACAGGTGGTTTGTGTGGTGGAGAGACCAATCCTTATCAATTTTGCAAACACTTTAGATATCATATAGTATAGACATGATGAATGTGAGTCATATTTATATACGATGTAGACGGGATGAATGTTAGTCTACTTACTTACTTACTTGCAAGTTTTTATTTTTGTCATCAGTTCACTATGCAAAACAATAAGCTCCATTTGCATAAAACAACAACAAAAATAATAAATATGACATAGTTGTGACCAAAAAAGGTATAGGCTGAAGCTAAATAGCTTATTCTGCCAACCCTTTCAACATAAATTACATACATGACAAATAAAGAAAACAATTTAAGTCTCAAAAAGTAAAAACAGGAGAAGAAAAAAGAATACAGAAAAACAGAACAAAGGTTTTTGCTTCATAACCCTAAATATATTTATATAAATACAATGCATGATCACATGTATTGTTATACATGTGGATACAAGATTTTTTATTTTATGCTTTATTTTTTGTATGTTTTTGTTTTATTTTTGTTTTATTATTCCTATTTTTGTATCTCTATTTTATTTTCTCTGTGCTTCATGATTACATGTGATTCTGCATTAGATCATAATATTGGTAGCACCACATCCCAGGTCACTATAGCCTTATCAACATACTCTTTAGTTTGAAACTTGAAGATGCCTAAAATAATGTTTGGCAGTTAACACTGTCAGACTAAACTGCCGACGTGTGCCAGATTAAAATGTTACGTCCCAAATAAATAAATACTCTAAACACTCGTTTCCATTATCGGCTCAGCTAAAACACTCACATTTCTCTTGTATAACTCACATTGAGAACAGAATTCTGCTGAAGTGGTGAAATGTATTGATGATTCCAACATATGTCAGGGGTGGCCATACATATTAATATCATGGCTGGTGTGCAGGGGATGTGCTGGGTTCGAAAAAGGCTGCTGGTAGCAGGAGAACAGAGAGTTCACATTGCTGCAATGTGCGGAAGTATGCTTGCGTTGAACCTCAGGTTGTACTTAGCTCTCAAGTGGTAGTGGGTGGGATGTTAAAGGTTAGGATCAAGGTCCTGGCATGGAATAAAATAGAATAGCATTCTGGAAAGGTACATAGCCATATTCAAACACACAGACAGATACATACCATTGAGACACACCGTCATCCACACATTATGCTCAGTAGAATGCAGTACATGAATATGAAAATAATTTTTTGTCCTAATGTAATTCATGGACAGATAATACCAGATTATGTCTCTAAAGTGTCCCTCACACATCTTTATGTGTAACTATGTTAGAAAGGTCACATTCACATTCATGTGTAGCTCTGAGTTGTTAATTTTAACATTTGAGATGAATCACTAACTAGTTTTAACTTCCTGCAGGTCGGTGCACTGTTCTGTTCGGGTATCTTCTACTGAGACAACCATAAGCAATAATCAGATTACAGGCACTAGACAAAACCAAGAAACAGGTCAATGCTCTTGAATCTGGATGTTAATGATTCTGAAATCATTTCCACCGTCATTTTGGAGGGTAAGGTTTATTTGCAGGCCCAGTGCTTCATTTGCATGGTTATTGATTGTATTATATTTATCAAAGCAGTCATCAGGACAACACGCCCGTTGTTTATTTGTTTTTGAAGCTGATCCCACTGTGCAGTCTCAGTGTGTGTTCAGTGTATGTACTGTGGAGCTGTTCAAAGTGATTTAAATGGACAGCGTGTCCTGTGGCTCGGCAGTACACACGGTGTGGAATTGGTTGTCATGGTGTTATAAGCCAGCTAGCAAACCCAGCATATCTTCTCTGACCAGTGACTATTTACAGGGTGGCTCCAATCATGTTTACACCATTTCTCTAGAGGAAATTGCACCTTAGTGAGAAATAGCAGTGACACATTCTCTACCCTTCATATCCCCTTCAGACACTCACTCAATTCAGTATTGGTGTATGCAGCAGATGTCGTCATATTGGATGGACGGATGGATGGATGGATGATAAGTAAATAAGCCTTGCTGAGCCATGTGGATCATAGGGCAAGAACCCATCTCCCGTTTCTGTAGCGTGAGGTGGACGTGACGCTAGTATGTCGCAGGGGGCTTACCCCCAAACCTTGATCCTGAGTGCCAAGCAGGAAGGCAGTGGATCCCATTTTTTATAGTCTTTGTAGGACCGGCAAGGGAATCGTATACCCCTGACCTCCCAGTCTCCCAGGACGGACACCACAAGGCCACTGAGCTGGTATGGATGAATAACTATGATGTTTTATCTCTGTAGTATCAAAGTGATATCAGTTCTGATGTGTGGGTTCTTCTCAGGTCAGGCTGTCTGCTTTTTAAAACCGTATTACTTGAAAACAGAAAGTTACATTTGATGTTGTAGATGTTTGGTGTTTCATACTTGTTTTGACAGAAAATGTCACCACAAACAGTCATCAGAGCTCATTAAGATCATGTTTTATTAGGTCTATTAATGGCATGGTATAGGAGTTGAAAGGAGTTGGCTGTGTTTGCTCACATATGGAATTCAAAGCTCTTTAAAGCTCCTGCTTGCTTATTCATGACGGGTCGAGAAGCAGAGAGGAGAGATGTGAGATATCTGTTGAATCTCAATAAGAATTGCTGCATTCCACCCACACACTTTCTTCACTTATTTTCAAAATCTGCATTCAGGAAAGGGTGTCCTAGCTGGTCCTGCGGTCTCTGGTGTCATAGCTTAACCTGGGCTGGAGTAAGGCCTTGTGGCAATGGTTACTCACTAAATTGCAAAACTCAATACATATTAACAAGTTAATGAATAATGAATATTGATCACAATCAATTTGGAGGAGTATCTGCAAGTGTGCGTGTGTGGGGGTGCGTGTGCGTGCGTGTGCGTGTGCGTGTGCGTGTGCGTGTGCGTGTGCGTGTGTGTGTGTGTGTGTGTGTGTGTGTGTGTGTGTGTGTGTGTGTGTGTGCGTGCGTGCGTGCGTGCGTGCGTGCGTGCGTGCGTGCGTGCGTGCGTGCGTGCGTGTGTGTGTGTGTATTTGTGTGCATGTGTGTGCGGTGCGCGTGCGTGCGTGCATGTGAACAAATACATGGGTACTGTGGGGTGTGGATGTCTGTCTGGGTTTCATTCTCTGCCAGAAAAATTATGTTTTATGGCACCTTCAACAACAAGGCAAACGCTTTACACAAAATATGAAGCATTAAATCAGAACATTAAGAGCAAATTAAGTGCAAAAGAAAAACATTATAAAAGGACATTTGAATACAATTAAAAACAGAGAGAATAAAATTAGTGTAGGGAGGGAATTATGAAAAAACGCATCTCAGTAAAGGGCAACTGCAAACAGATGGGTCTTAATAGCAAGATGCCCTTTCTTCTGTCTGCTTGCATACAGGTAGGTGGTTCATCTATCTCTGCCTGATCATAATAAGGGAAGCACAGCTGTCACGAGGTAACACTGCTGACCCCTCTCTCACCGCAGTATTGATCTACCTTGTCAAGTCTTCACCAGCCGCGGATCCCATGTGCATATCTAAACCGTCGTTTTTATCAGCTCACTGAGAGGAAAACAACCAAAGCCTCTTTCGCTCTGTCTCTCTCTGCTGTATTGCAATGTACTTCTAGTAATGTATTTATTATTTATTATCATTCCACCATTCCATTGTTGCTTTTATTTCTTCAGTCTTCAGTGTCACTTTGATTTGCCCATGCGGGGGAGAGCAGCATCACAGAAACAGAAACTGAATTCAACACTCTGTGGATTTCACTCCTTACTGCTGATCCTTGTCAAGAATGTCCAAGTCTTTTCATGTGTTGTGATCTGTGTTCTGCTGCTCTGTTGCAAAGCAAGAGATAAAAAAGTTGGCCAACTGTTTACAATTTGCGTTGTGTGACGTTGAGCTATAATTTGTTTGTGCAGTGCAAATTAAAGATTTGGCTGTCTTCCCACACGCTGTCCTATTATAACCAACCCCTCACAAACAAACAAACAAAATAAGTCCATAATTTCCACATCATTTGTGTCAACAGAGTTGTTACACTGTCTCAATAGAAAGTTTGCTAAACAAAAACCCAGAGATGTAACATTTCGCAGGTGGGTTGCTTTTGAGACAGGTATAAGATCAGAAGACTCCTAGTCTTAGAACATTATAGTCCATGGGCCAGACCAGATATCTGTACCATTTGAGTGGGCAAAACCTTATAACCTTATTAAATTGCTTATAGGGTCAATGCAAGTAAATTAATATACTGTATGATAGCCTACCCACATGGAGTAGCTTTTCATATTTATTGGACATTAAATGTCCAATAAACATTATTGTTATTTCCCCCAATTGGCGTATTCATTGTTTCTAGAAAAGCACACAAACTGTCAATATCTTCCATTATAATATATTTTATTATACAGTAGGTAATAAAAGCAATGTGTTGGACTCTTCTTACACATTGTTGTTTAAAAAAAATTAAAATAATTAAAGACAGTCATATGCGTGTTTGACCAGGCAATAGTATGACAAACACACTGTCAGCGGGATTTGCAATCTACTTTCCATTCTAGGGAGGGACCTCTGTGTGGAGTCTTGTGTTATTGCGGAAGGGTCAGTAGCTGATGTGTAGAAAGTACAACAGAGCAGTAGCACATGCTTGTCTACAAAGCATTGATGAGGCTTGCCTGGAAAGGCTTCCTTCTCTAGCTAAAGGGCAAACATACAAGAGAGGTTCACCTCCTGTAAGAATCCCTGAGGAGCATTTTACAGCTTCCAACATGATGTTCATCAGACGTCACTCACAGAGCTTCCCGAGAATTCCTCATTTACCCTCATCATAGAGCTGTTCCAAGTCTACCTGGACTCTCTCTGAAGCCAACATGGTCTTTCAGCTTTCTGGTTGTTCTACTTTGATTCATGCTTCTAGAGAAGGCAACTGGTTGTTGCACCTTGCATGCACCCAAGAGGGTTAGGATACTTCAAGTTCACCCTGCGGTGCCACACCGTAAAAAAGAATCTTACCTCATACAAAATCAAAAGTTTTAGACTTCCGTGTACCACCCCTCCAGAAGCACTTTGCGAGCAGTGGAGGCAAGTGATTAGGTGTTGATTAGAATCATCTGATTCTGATTGATTAGAATCAGATGAAAAACACTACATTTATGATTTTGAAAAAGTAGTGTGCTTGACGTCAAGGCAAGTTTATGAGCTGATTGTTCATGGCTGATGGTCTTGTTTGGATATATATTTTGTTTTACAATATTAATGTATTAATACACTTTCAGTGTCTGTTCTTTGAATATTCTTTGAATAAATCATTGTAACATGCTTTATGTTTTATGATTGTTTTATATAGCATTATGAGTAATTAGGAGTTTGTATAAATATAATTATACAGTGTATAAGCCAATTATAATGCATTAAAAGCATGTTTATAATGCATTATGAAATTCATGTGTTACCTTTGTGAAAAAGTATCCTAATTGGAAGGATTAAATACCACTGTGTATTATGATTTCCAGGGAAGGCACTTTTCCGTTTTTGAATAAGCTACCAGCCAGCAAGGTCTATCATATAAAAACATAATCTAGGGATGTATAGGAATTTATAAAATCACAACTAGAATTTGTCCACCCAGATGGTACCGGATTTATTACATTTGGAGTTTATTAAGACTATTAAGACGTACGCTAATACACCCTCAGGCCCTGTAGCCTGTAGGTTTAAAAACATTCCATCCTCTCCGTTAGAAAGACATGTTGTGATCCTGAAGCAATGTAGTAGAGTGAAGAACATGGCTTCTCTGGAGGGAAACCATGTTCTCTCTACCTGTTTCTGAGCTGGTTGATCAATAGGAGGGTGATCTGATGGTCTGTGTTCCACTCGACTTCAGTGACTGTTCAAGCATGTTTCTTTCCTATTGCTTTCATCTTGCCTTTTCCCTTTGTATTTCATTATTTTTATCTGAGTGCCAACAGCTGCAGTCTCCCATCCGATGTAGACATAATAGACCACCACTTGTCCCCTCCCTTTCGCCCCTGCCCCCTGCATGACCAACCCCATACAATGATGTGCTGCAACGCCAATCCTGGCATTACCCTCACTGACTGATGGACTGTGTCTCATACAGCATCTGTTCTCCGTTGCTCTGTGGTCAACATTGATTTCTCTGGCTTTGGACAGGTTTGGCTACGGCCAAGCCTTCGAATAATCTGTCTATGTGATTACCTCTAAACTGATTAGCAACGTCCGCACTGTAATGGTAAATGAACAGTTTTCCTCCTGGCTTCAATTCACCTTCATATAATTCAATTCACTGAAAGTACTGTGGCTACTGTTTATCTGGGTACAGCCAACGTTTCAAGGGCAGTCCCTGAGCTGAGGTCACTGTGTGTGTGTTTCGATGTGGATGGGTCACTTCAAACGATGCAGACGCCACATGGCTAATGTTGTCTTCTGTCAGACAAAAGACCTGATACACTGCAGTCCCCTTCGAAACTCCTGTGACAGTTTATTAAACAGAGTTGTGTTCAGTTGGTCCTCCAAGGCAAGGCTGACAGATGCAGCCGTTCATTACAGCTCAGATGACCATATGGCGTTAGACCTGCACACCAAACTCCTCTGCACCTCCCCCCAACAATAACCTGTCCCAGTGGGCTCCGGTAAGGTTTACATGCAGAGGATACATAATTGATTGACCTGGACAGTTGGACAGTTGTCAGCTCCATGGCAGAGACAATGCAGCACCACAAATGGGAAATAAGCTTTCACCTTCACTCTGACTGAAGGCCTTTGCAGACAGGGTGCGATTTTTCGCACGGAAAAAACAGACAATATAATTTGTTTAAAGAACACATGGTTCTCTATGACCTCATGCTTGCACACCGGCTCCGAATTTGCCGTGCGGCAAGTAGCTGCGGCGATGCGTTTCTTTTTCAATCAAACCCAGTTCAATTTGTGCGTCTTTTCGCATGCGGTAAAAAATTATTGACCAATCGCACCCTGTCTGCAAAGGCCTTTAGAGTGTAGCTTTTCTTGTTTCTGTTCAATCAAATAAGAACATTCCATTTGTATAGTTCCTTTCCTGTCTTCACTGTTTAATATGTGTTATTGCAAGGTTAAAAGGGAGCAGGCGTTTGTGTGGTCTCTGTGGAGTTCTCCCCGTGTCTCCTAGGGTAGATACCCTCACAAAAACATGCAGTAATCCTGGTAACTATACTGCCTCCCCCTGGCCAGCCGGGGCGCCTGATGGAGGGGAAAGGAACTGGTTGGAATAACGTGTTCCTTCCATGCGCTACGTCCAACCAGGGAAACTCTCCCCTGCCAGGTGATAAGCAGGTCAGTTGGCTCTCATGCATTAAAGGAGGCATGAGCTCGGCCCTGGCCTCCCTAGGTTGGCAGAGGGAAGGTAGTGCCCAGGATTACATAGACAATTGGCACTGGGTGTAAAAAATGGGGTTACAAAATCGTGGGAAAAAAAAAAAAAAAAAAAAAGGGAGCAGGAGCCGGCTTGCATAAAGAAAAGAACCTCTGGCTGAGTGTTTGAAAACTTGCCAACAACATATCTGTGGCTTTTGTAAAGTGTGAGTTCACTTCACTTGTTGCTTTAATACATTGGCTGCCAAAGACGCATATCTGCGTTCTATTTAATTTCTCGCCTGGCTGCCAAAGACG
>NC_137606.1:48860709-48898209 GCF_963280865.1 Gymnoscopelus braueri
GTGAAATGTTTGTTTTTGTACAAGATCCAAGTGTTTTGCAGTAAAAAAATTTGTCTTAAGGGTAGAGAAAGAAACAAAGGAAACAAAGTCTGCTAACAAGACACAATGTAAATAAGATGTATGGTCCAAACGAAAATAAAATAAACATTAGGCAGAATGTCACAGTTTCTTGTGCAAGTAGAGACAACATTTAGCCGCAGATATAGAATGTGTGTTCATAGTCATATTTACATAACTAAGTGACTAATGACTGTGTGATGACCTATGTCGGCAAGACTGGTATGGCGACAGGGTTCAGCATGTGATGGTTGACAGACGTAAACTGTTCCAAAGTATGGTGGAATGGCTTTTGATACATACGTAGGTATCGCTTGCCTTGCCGCTGTAGAGGCGTGAAAAGGCTGTAGCTGGGGTGGTTAGTGTCCTTGATGATATGCTCAGCCTTGGCTATGCACTTCTGCTTCTCGTATGAAAAAATGTATCCTGGTTTGGTGTGTCATGAAGCCCTAATCCGCCAATGTCATGTGCCTGTTCCACACCTTCTTGTAGGGTAGTGAGCAGTAAAATGACATGCTCCTGGATAAAGTTACAATGACTCTGTGTGACATCGGCTAACATTTCTCCTAATCAGTGCTGAGCTTTGAAGAAAAAGAGTGTGACATATCAGCCATTCCGGAGGCTTACATTTGTTTAACAAAACACCAGACCTCAAACGAGTGTGTTTTTCCACACTCAAACAGCACAGCACAGAAGCAAACTTTGGTCTTTTAACACAGTGCATTGTTCCATATAGCTGGCCCGTAGCTGCAAGAAACCTGTGTCCTGCTACTGTACATTTTGTCCTTCAGGTTTTCACTCAATATAAAATTCCCTACAATGTCGTTTTAGTTTCTATAGAACCTGCCAAATATATGCTTCTCTACAACGTCATTTTTAGTTTCTGCTCTCCTCCAACACTCCCTCACTTCACAGCGATCGTAGCGCTCACTCATCCTCTCAGGTACGCTTCTGCCTCCTGTCACCACAACAATATGGCCTTGTGTTTGCTCAGCAATCTGCAGTCAGCTATAAAATAACATCAGTATGCTGTAATAAAAAGTTGGTGACATTAGAGAGGTTATTCTTGACTACAGGATACAGTACGAGTGTATTCTGAAAACACTTGCTACAGTATATGTTAAAGCTGCAAATGGTTGGAAAGAAAATGGAAGTGCAGCATGGAAGCCTTTTTTGTCTCCAATGTACCATTTCAATTCTACTCTATACCGCTTGGGGTTGTTCTGTAGTCCTGCATCACAATCGTTGACAAAATGACAACAAAACCATGGCCACCAGAGACAGGCACTGAATCTTGATAAACAGCTCGTTTCTAGCAACAGAATGCATCTGAAACGAGGCGTAAGAGAATTAGAAGACATCTATCACTGTCAATTATAGAATTTGTAACACCTAATCATCATTTAATAAAGCAATAAGCCCCAAGAGGCCGATGTTTACAGTAATATTAGAACAGCTAAGGAGCCTTGTTAGGCGTGAAATGTACAGCAGTATTGTTTTTTGAGTGCACAGCACTTTATGTTTATATTTGATGCTGTTCCGTTCTATTTTGATCAAAATGCCTCAAATCATGAACACAGCATGCAATTTCCTTGAAATGTTGCACGCACATTTTCACTAGGCAGAGGAAGAAATTCCACTTGATTTTTTTTAAATCAGCCTCAGGTGGCGCTATAACGGGCCAATTTGTGTTCTTACCTATAACTGCACCGATCTATGTAAAACTTTGTATGTACACTCCCTAGAGGCCAAGGAAAACCCTCTGCCCTGTGTACCAAAATCGTGGGATAAAATTTTCCAAAAGAAAGGGGGAAAAAAAAGAAAAAGAAAAAAAAATAGATGAGGGACCCTCTGGGGGTCCCCGGACCCCCTGGGAGTGTTGGGACCCCCGGCCCACTAGCCGCGCACGGGGCTCTAGTGAGGGCGTGCTTATTTTGGGGTACCAAAATCGTGGGATAAAAATTTCCAAAAGAAAAGTTTAAAAAATATATATATTTGAAAAAAAAACAATAGATGAGGGACCCCCTTGGAGTGTTGGGACCCCCGCGGACCCCCGTGAAACATGGCGAACCCCTTCGGCTGTTTTTTGGGTGGTGAAGCGAAGGACGCGCTTCTGTTGTTGTTGTGGCGATGCAGAGATTTAACCTGCGCTGCTTGGTTTTATGCTTTATCCAACATGACAGCCATGTAAACAAACAGCCAATGTCATTTACAACTAAACGTTGCTCTCAAGAAGGTTTTTGAAAACATTTGAAGTGAGAAATAGACGATGCAATAACCGAAAAGTGATTGTATTTGATCCACTGCACTTCCTTGTTTATCGTGGCTCAAAACGCTCGCCCCAAAACACAGTCGCCCCGGGGCAAATCCGGCGGTATTACAGGCAAATCGGCAGTATATAGAATGGGGGCGAGTGTGTTTTGGGGCGAGTTTTTATTTATTTTGTCATTTGTTTTCCGAGGCGAACTTGTCCGGCCAGCCCAATACTTATGGAGTACTTTCATTGCCATAAGCAAGGAAATACTTCGTTTTGTTGTTACTTTTGGGTAAATGTATTTATGTATTTATTAAGTAGCCGTGTAATAAGCGGGATAATGGTGGTTAATCGCCCTGAAGGGCTTTAAATTTCAATATTGACTACCTCCCCAATGCATTATCCCTTGCATACTTTTGCGAGCGACCGCTGATTTCAATGGCCGCCGCTTCGTGTTGTTTCGGCTGTGGCCGTCGGTGTTCGGTTGTGCTGACGGTAAACGGTGCGAAAGTGTTTCCCTGTCCGGTGTGGTCGTAATGTGGTGAGTAGAATTAATTATGTTGCGAGGTGGAAAATGTGTAGTGAGCAATGAGAAGTACCCTACGCCACCCGTAAATTCAGCGCGCACGTTGTGGCTGGTGTTGTGGCTGGTGTTGTGGTGACATGTCATATTTAGTTGTTGTGTTTAGTCGAAATCAATGCTGTGGGTATGGCGTCAGCGGCGAGAGGTGCAAATCAATGGAGTGGGTGTGGCGTCAGCGGCGGAAGTCAATCTCCCTTTATATAAGTAGATATAACATGTGGGTAGCTCAACACAAGGGACACAAGCCTACAAACTGGACAATCTGGAGGTATTGCGGAGGGGAGGATGAGTAGGAAGATGGAAGCTATCCTGATGATCCCCTCCCAACCCCCTATGATGAGCTAGTGGAGTTGAGCAGCACCTTCAGCCACAGACTGATTGTCCCTCTGTTTAATACTGAGTGACTCGGTCAGGCCTTTTTAGCCATTAAGGGCGGATTCAGACAATGGTCCCGGCCGGGTGCGCATCCGGGGCCACTTGGCAGATGTTGTGATAGTGTGAACGTTGCGTATCGTTCCCCGGAACGGATCACCTGGGGAGGTAGTCTTGGGTCCGATTCATGCGCACTCGGGTGTGGAACGCTGCAATGTGAAGCCATCCGTACCAACAGAAGGAAGTGGACTGCTAATCATATATCATTTATATATTTTTATAATGACACATTATTTTAGCTGGGTTGTACCTACTCATAGTTCTACTTGAACGTTGACAATAAATAATAATCCCACTAGTGTTTGAGTAGCGCGAGCCGTGAAAAAACATAAACAAAAAACACATGTGTAGCGAACGCTGCAGCTAGGATAAAGATAGCAAGGATTAGTCTATGACGTCACTGCTAAAATACCAAGGATGCGTCAGTGACGTCACTGTCATATGATAATTACAGACAACGTTACATTGCGAGGTTTCAAAGACCAGCGCACACACTGCTTTGGTTGTGTATTGTTGTTCTGTTTATATTATAAATCTAGACAACGTCAGGAACACAGTCAAACTTTATTATTCACTCTAAACACTGACAAGTGACTCATCTTCTGTGAATGATATTCTGTATCTCCCAAAGCCCCATAGTCCACAGCGCCCCCATGAGACACATAAGTACCATTACTGTTGAATGAAGTGTACTCTGGTACAGAACAATCTTGGCCAATGGGAATGCTGGCCAGCTGGGAGAGGGCAATCGTACTCGGGAACGGTTCGAAACAATCGGACCCAGGCTGAATCCGCCTTTAGCTACATAAGTCCTCAGGTGTTCTGTTCTGTCCTTGGATTAATGACTCGTGCTCACTCTTGCACTTTTTCTCATGGACTACTGGGGTGTACACTAGTATCATAATCAGAAGCCTGCTTAGGTTAACTGCTGTAATTAATCATAATCCACAATGCTGATATTGCATATTGTTACTATGAAGATGTAGGGTGGAGGCTCAGTCAATATCGGTCTTTCTCCAAAAAGTTTCAGATTTTCCTTATAACTCTCCTCCTCAATATTATATATTATATTATTTGCCAAGTTCCCAGAGTAGGTTTATTGTAACTGGCACAGCAGGTCCCTGTGGATGAATATTATGTTGGAGTCAGTCAGGTGTATTTCACACTGTAATGCACCTCACAAATTACATTAAACTGCTCTATGGCTAATTAACCTGGCAACCTCTGTGGACCTGGTACAGTATGTGCAGTGACTGATATCTGCTGCTGAGAATGTCTTGATTAAGTTAATTATATTCTAATTAGAGTAAATCTCACTTACCTTACTGGAATCAAGTACTCCGTTACCTACTCAAATACATGAGACAATCCCTAAGAAGTTGATGCCTTGACAATTGTTTTATTTTATCTTAATTGATTTGAATGAATTCACTACTGGGTGAATGAATATGTCAGAGCAAATTGACACTACAGTACGCCATTTGAGATGTCCTAAAAATTGTGACTTGATTTATCCCTGAACAGTGTTACCTGCCCACTACAAATTAAGGGTTTATTCATTATGTCAAGTGTCTTTCTGCTTGTGACACTGATTTGGAGATGAGGGTCTATGGTTTATATTTTGATTTCAATAGGTCTTTTTATATTTGGTGAACACTTTAACTTAAACAGGCCCTTCACAACTCGATGAGCTATAACTACCTTACTTCAACTTACAAAGGCACACATCAGCCACTACTACTATGCAGACTCTTACTGTTTAGCTACTGTATAGAGTTAAGTTAAAGTGTTGTTTCAATTTACGTACGGTATTAGGCACATACTAATGTAATGTTGTATCCAAGTGGGACAGTGTTTCGTGTGCTAGTTTAGAAATGTTCCTGAAATTATTTTCTGCTTGCAATCATCTATTCTAAATCACACAAAAATAACTATTACAGTATGTCTCCAATTCGGATGGCATACTGGTTTAGAATGTGTTCTGAATAAAGTCTGTGTATCCACTTACGCGTGTGCGTGTGTGCGTGCGTGTGCGTGCGTGCGTGCGTGCGTGTGTGTGTGTGTGCGTGTGCGTGTGCGTGTGTGTGTGTGTTTATAGGCTTGTTGAACCTGGAGCGTCTCCTCAGACAGTTCCTCATCTCTAAGGAGACCCTGTCTGTACGTATGCTAGATGACAGCCAGGACCCCACCCCTCTGCTCAAGGAGATACGAGATGACAAAACTGCCACTATCATCGTAGAGGCCAACGCCACCATGTCACACATCATTCTAGAACGGGTGAGTCTGGTACTCAACATAGAACAATTGTTCATGGATTATAACTAGTCTGAACCATAACACTGGTTCTTTATTCATATAATACATCATCTTACACATTTAAAAACTAGACATCAGATTATGTGGCCTCTCTGTCCAATCTTTAGGTATTGATAGTAAGCTCCTGTAGTATGTGTGCAGTTTGTTAATAAAGCATTGTTTGTTTTACAAGTTAGATTTGCAACTATGGCCCCACACCTCTTCATAAATTTCAGGCTTCCAAGAGCAGAGGTTGTTCTGTTTCATGTGTGTAGGGAGGGAGGGACTGAAGAGTTCAAGATGACGGTCAATGCTGAAAGTAACAGGAAGGGCATAATTTCATTTTCTGCAGCTTTTCATACATTCTTTGTCCTCAATTATGCTTTGACCCCTAGATATTTGTATTGTATGCTATATTGTATGTTGCATTACTCTCAGTGAATAATATATACAGGGTATGAATAATAAAATATCCCGTGCTCGGCCATAATCTATCCAGCAAATTATGAAAGGTGAAGTTATGAATTGCTTTTGGCCTTGGCTTGGGCTTAGTGTTTAAAGAACAGAGCTACACAGCACTGTAGCAGAAAAATTGTCTGAAATAAAAAAGCAAATTAATTGAATGTACCCATATCTGATGTAACATAAAATTACATAAAATTATACGTAGAAGAACATTAAATCATCTTGTTTCAGTGATTCATAGCCTTTACGAAATCTACACAGTTGATTGGAAAAATGTGACAGTGGATACGATACGTTGGTGTTCATTTAACATTAATTAACTGTTCTTGTGTATTTATACTGTACATTATGCAATGGATCAAAGTCTTCATTCTACATGTCTTGGGCGCCGTGTCCACTGAGAATGCTTTTTGAGCATAAACTTTTCACTCTGGGGTCAATGGTCTAGTTTAGTCCTAGATATCACTTCTAGTCCTCGTTCTAGCTGCCTGTAAGCCATTCACAGGCTAGTAAAAATGTATCTGTATCATCTGCAATTATTTGTTTCCTGATCTATTTTCTATAGTATTTCAAAGGGACACACACATGCACGCACGCACACACACACACACACACCCACACGCCCACGCACCCACAAACACAAAATATACAAATAATAAGCACTCTGGTTGACCACATCTGTACTGACCCAATTTGTTTCCCTGGGGGAAAAATAAATAAATAAACCTAAAATGCTGACACTGAGCAGGTGCTCTAAAAACATGCATGGAATAATTATTGTAAGTGGAACACCCATATGACATATAAAATAACAGATATGCCCTGTCTGGTGCACAAATTCATGCCAATGACCCAATTACACTGTGCTGCACTTTGTGTTCTGCACTTGGCCCAGAGCTGCATCATGCACCCTTCAGCAATGGACCTTTTCATAACAGAGTAAACACAACTGCAGCTAATCAAATGAATAGTGGGTACATTTGATTTAGGTGTACCAGTGTAGCGAGCATTGTGTCATGATCTGTTTCCCTGTTATGTTCTTTTTTTGTAGTACCATACATTTTATTTTGTTTTGCGGTTTAATTGTTGTACTTAGGTTTTATTTCACAGCTATGTTAATTTTATTTTGTAGTACTCTATTGGGTTTCCTGTTTTCTTTTTTACTGTTGCCTGTCTTGACTCTCCCGTCTCGTGACTTCCATTCCCCTTCAGCCAATCATGTGCTAGTTGTTAAACTTGTTCACCTGTATCCTGTTAGCTCCAGCCAATCATGTTCTACTTGTTAATGTTGTTCACCTGTGTCCTGTTTACTTCTGTGTATATATAATCCCCTGATTTCATTGTCAGCTGTCAGACCCAAATGTGTTACTGTATTTGTTTTATCTGCACTTATCTCCTTTTGCCTCTATATTTGATTCAGAATTTGCTTGCCCTTTATGGACTTGTAGTTGTTTGGACTGTCAGTAATTTAGCATTTTCAACATTTCAGCAGAGCCAGGTGCTAAAAAATTCTAATGCTATTTATCAGCACCTGGCTCCTTTTGAATATGTCTTTAGCCCCATGGGGGGAGGATGTAATGAAGGTATAATTAGAGATTTACTCATAAGTGCAGTATAAGTAAAAAAAAAAGAAAAGAAATGTGTATATATATATTTTTTCTTTTTTACCAATGTATGTTAGTAGATAACTAAATTAAATCCTAATGTGCATTGCACCAATATCAAAAAGCAGCAAACAGAGCTGTACATTGTTTTTTGCAAATAATGTTATTTAAATCAAACTGAACTGTTCACCTCATCCTTCGGAACGGCGTATGACTTTGACGTAATAAAATTATAAGTCTGGGTTTAGAGCTGCATACTAATACAGCACACAGTAAAATAATTGATCTATTGAGAGTCATCGTTAGATAAGAACGTGTCTGGTCTTATCAAGATGTCATTTTGATCTCCCTGTGTTAAATGGGGATAGAGTTACACAGAAGTCACTGACTGACTGAGAAGTCACTGACTTCACTCTTTTTATGCCCATCTTTTCTTCCCCTCCTCCTCTCCCTCGCTCCCTTCTGTCTTTCCCTTGCCTCCATCTTAAATGTCTTTCTCTGCAGGCGTCAGAGCTGGGAATGCTGTCTGTCTACTACACATACATCTTCACCTCTATGGTAAGGAAATGGGACACGGGGAACAGACCATTGGAAATTGGGAGTAAAGACCTGGAGGTTCACAGACAGACAGACAGACAGACAGACAGACTCCTCAAAATGACAGTAGTCAGGCAGCATTTTAATTACGGTCAATGCTGAGATTGAAGGAAATGAACGATAAAAATATAGAATCAGGGCGATTGTTGGAAGAAGGATGACATTTAAAGAGGGCTAGATAAACCTTACTGACACCGCTCAATTATTACCTGAATTCAAATGAATGGCATTAACCTGGTATATTTTGGTATGATGGGCTGATCCACAAGAGTTACTGTAGGATTTCAAAGTTGGCAGCTTGAAGACAGAAAATCCAGTTCTATGGAATAATCCTTCAATTTTCCCCCTGGCAGCTCCCTAATGGAAATGAATGAGGTCGGGAACACTTTGCTCTAATGGTGCTATGGGGATGATTCATATCAACCTGATTTATGACTCATTAATGTCCCTTTCCACATGTCTCCTGGTGTGGTTAAAATCCTCAGAAAAATCACCCCTGTTTAATAAATGTAGACTACATGTCAAATATTTTTCTCCCTTCAAAAATGTCCCTAAAGGAAGATTTGTAGTACCTCTTATCCTTGCTCTTTGCCCTCATTTAGTGTTCCAGTATTTATGAATGTATATAATATGTTGGATCCTCCAGAATCTGACAAATCCGACAAGCAGGGTTTGATTTGCTGGGGGTTTGGGGGGGAAATTGGGAATATTTTATGATGTTGTAACATCATGGTATTATATGTGTCTCGTCAAAACCAGATTTATTTTTTCTTCCTGACATGGCTGTGTGTGTGTGTGTGTGTGTGTGTGTGTGTGTGTGTGTGTGTGTGTGTGTGTGTGTGTGTGTGTGTGTGTGTGTGTGTGTGTGTGTGTGTGTGTGTGTGTGTGTGTGTGTGTGTGTGTGTGTGTGTGTGTGTGTTCTATTATAATTCCATAAAAGCTTTAGCTGCTGAGTGTTTGGAACATAGTGACATGTTCTTAAGGCAAAGTCAGATGATCATTGGTATGATCTGGGGTCAGCTCCTCATCTCATATTTGAGGTGGGGTGTTTAGTTACCAAGTGTTACCAATATGTGGGGTGTGGCATTGTTAAAAGGACAACTATCAGACACTGAACATTCTCTAGGGTAGGCCTATATAATTCTCTAGTGCATTTAAGAGCAAAAACCTAAAAATAAAACTATCTTTGAAGGGAATTTCACAAACAACGTTGCTGTCAATATGAGTTGCCACATACAATCCATTTCTGGTCCCATCTCTTATCCATGCATTACTTTGATCTCTTTCCACACCATCTCCTCTTATATCCACCACCTTGCACACTCCCTTTCATCGCCCCTCTCTCTCTCTCTCCTAATCTTCCCCACCTCACCACTCCTTCTTTCACTATCTTCTATTCTCTCCTCTTCTCTCACTCCACCCATCTGTAATGGTGACACCCCAGTGACTAACGACATGCCAGGCCACTGCCCTGCCTAATCTGTTTCCCTTGAATCATCTTGAGATGTTCCTCAAACCGGCCTCTCTCACCCTCTCCAAACAGTGCTTCACAGTGTGGCCATTTCCTGCTTTCTGTTCCTTGTCATTCTTCATGTTTTCCGTCTGTTTTGCTCAACACTGTTGTTGTTCATTGTTGTTGTTTTTTTGTGACATGGAGCCATCGCTGAGAGTTTCTGGGTATGAGTGATGAAAGACAGAGAAGGTGTGGAAATGACAGATACTGAAGAGTTACAGCAATGAGCCTCATGAACGCTGTATTATATTTCATCACCAGTTGGTTTATGTACGGTATTTACATCTATTATCTCTTTGTGTCTGTCTGACCCTCTTTTTTTTATTTTTTTTTTGCAATGAGGCTCATGTACATGGAGCAGATTGTCTTTCCAAATAGAGGCATATTACCTAATACCTCATTTAAATACATGTAAATGGCACATGAGCACCAAGCCGCTATTTACTTGGCAGCGCCACAGTGCATTTAGGGGTGCATTTTACCCTTTTGTGCGGGTTTAGTGGCAGCAAAAGCCACACAATCCTTGTCAATCCTCAGAGTTAAATGACTGCTAAGGATTTTACGTACGCACGCACGCAAATTACCTCCCATGACAAATCTGTTAATTAAGTATTATTGTCTGTAGTCCAAAGATGGAGAGGAGAGAATGACCATCATTAGAGCTAAAGATCTAAATCCCATGCCATGTGCTTCTTGCTACATTAACTACGCTGACTTTCCAAGCATGGGCCTACGATAATACACATTAAAGAATAATCAAGAAACAAGCATCTGCTTAGGTTAATGTGGCATACTAGAATTAGACATGCAGGTGGCAGAATCTATCCAAAAGTATTTTGTTTTCATTATTTGGCACACAGAAGCTCTTAAAACAATTTCACTGTTTCCTGTTAAGTCCACTTAACTTAACCAGTTCTAATACCAGACATCCTGCTCTTTAATGAGAGCTCTAATGGAAATCTGACCACTTGAGGGGGTAAAGCCTGTCCATGTGGAGGTACAGGGAAGCTCGACTGGAGGTTTTTATTTTATTTTCTTATACCACAGATGTACTGACAGATGTGTCAGTAACTGACATTCCAAAGCTTCCATAATTGTACTGCAGCCATGCAGAGCAGGGGTGGGCATAATATGTTTTCCAGAGGGGCCATATACTGACTTTAAAGGTAGGTATAGAAACCATCATCGACTGACTCGTTAACCAGCTCCAAGGCCACTTCGAGAATATGCTTTAGGCCAGGGGTGTCAAACTCATTTTGGTGTCCGGGCAAGATTGGTCAAATGGTGACTTGAGGTGGGCAGACTGGGCACGCAGACACGGAGACACGCATGCACGCTCATGCACATTCAGTTATACATCATTGTTTTTCAGTCTGTTGTCTCAGTCACTGCTATAACTACAGCATATCACTTTAAAAAATGTTATGAAGATTATATACAAATTAATTATGAATTAATTAATTGCACGTCCCACTGGAAGGAGACCCCGGGGCAGACCAAGGACCAGATGGGGGGATTACATCTCCACACTGGCCTGGGAACGCCTCGGGATCTGTTGCCCCCGCGACCCGGCTCCGGATAAGTGTTTGAAGAATCGATGGATGGATTATAAAAAAATGATAAATATTTTCAGTAAATAGCTACAGTACACAACATTATTTTTTTTGAGGCCTACTATCAGCAATGCAACTCAGACAATGAACTCAGTTCAGTCGTTTTTATTGAACAATAACGAAAATTCAGAAAATGTCAATGAATCAAAATAATGACACTCAATGCTTTTTTAACCCTAACAGTAAAAGCTCAGGTCAAAACAACATCATTTTCTTTTTTTCTTTTTTTTTACAAAAAAATGATGTACCTGACATCTCTTTGCTTTAACTGACCTGTCAACATCAGGGACCAGGTTCTGAGCAGTAGTAACTTTCATAATGTAATAATTACTATAAAATCTCCATGTCTCTTCAGCTCTTTATAAACAAAAAATGCATATTTATTTTTTCTATTCTTTTGTCTTTGTTTTAGCCAAAATGTATCACTTGTGACCTTTTTACTTTTGGAAAATAATATTGAAGAAACTGTTAACTGGTTAATGTGTGTACTGTCACTTTAAAAGCGCAATTTATACTTCATCGTACAACAGTGTCACGCACCAAACATGGCCGATCTCCAAGCTCACACCGCGTCTGTTCGCACCACGTTGTGAGCTTGTAGATCAGCCATTTTCGGCAACGATAGACTGAGAAGACAGCGCACATTGAATATGTCACACTAGGCGACACTAGTCATTCATTCGCGTTTTTAAGAGTTTCCTAAACAGATTATTATCATTTGGATTATTAAAATTGTCAACGGAGACAGAGGACGAGTGAAACTTTTGAGCGTTTCACTCGTAACGGCCGTTATTCCACCGCACATGTAAACACAACGACGCAACCACCCGTACAAATGGAACCAAATGGACCCTTACGGTCCCCTTAAAGAAGCGATGTTACGATGTATCCAATAGTGAGCCAATAAAATTCCTCGTCCTTGTTTCCCTGGGCAGCGCTGGTTAGCAGGGATCTATACACTTTTAGACTGACATGTTTGTGCCAGCGTGGGTGATTAGATTTATTTCTTGATCTCCTCTTGTCTTGATTGTTTAGACATGACTTGGCCATTGTTCTCACAAAACAAGTTTGGCCACTATTAGACCTTCACAGTCAGAGGCAAGGGGGGTTGGGGGGGATAACTGCCTGCCGGCTCCGCTGTTTTTTTTGTCTTTTTTTTGTCTCGTTTTTTTTCCATTAGAGCTAGTATGAAAAGGTGTTTTTTCAAATCACTTCGCGGGCCGCAATGGACCTTTCCGCGGGCCGCAAAATGCCCGTGGGCCGCGAGTTTGACAAGCCTGCTTTAGGCTGTGCTAACCAACCAACTTCTCTTTGATGCTTCTCGTCCTGTTAGTGATGAATCTCTCTCAGAGTAGCTGCTGGAACTGAACTACCGAGGGGTGTTGAGCCCCTCTTATAATGCTGGAATGCGGTCCTGACATCACTATGGTGATGTCAGATAGTGTCAGACGTCTCTATATATGGAGCTGCCTATGTTAGTTATGCCCAAATATGGGACCATGACGTCAGTCCTGGACGTGATGGTTATGTCTATACATGGAGTTTCTGGGAAGGGTTCGCTGATGTCAGACTCCGTACATATGGCACGTTTAGGTCTCTATGACGACTTTGCAGGTATATCGTCTCCATCTATGGGGATATCCATATATAGGCTATTGCTGGCAAATATGCCCTGAATGTTTTCTACAGCCGCCCCACGTATTTCCGGTGGAAATACGTAAAAATCCGAAAAATTTCCTTGCATATACCGCCAGTATTTGTCTGTGCCACCCTTTTTGTCTGCTCCGCATGTTTGACCCGTCGTACATCACCCGCGGTATTGATGAGGGTGCGTTCCTTTGTTATGAAGTTTGGATAATATATCCTCTTGAAAGTGCCTTCCACGTTCTAAACGACGCTTTACCTGGGGTCGGCCGCCGCCCCATGAAGCTCTGGCATTCTCAAATTCACTTGTCTAACTGTAGGCTCTTGTACCAGAAGGTGGAGCAGCGGTGTGCTCAGTAGGTGGAGCAGCAGTGTGCTCAGTAGGTGGAGCAGCAGTGTGCTCAGTAAGTGGAGCAGCAGCGTGCTCAGTAGGTGGAGCATCAGCGTGCTCAGTAGGTGGAGCAGCAGTGTGCTCAGTAAGTGGAGCAGCAGCGTGCTCAGTAGGTGGAGCATCAGCGTGCTCAGTAGGTGGAGCATCAGTGTGCTCAGTAGGTGGAGCATCAGTGTGCTCAGTAGGTAAATATTGAACTTTCTGGCCATCAGGCTGAGGTAGTGGACCACCTTCCACTCACCTCCCTTGACCTCCCGAGGTAGTGGACCACCTTCCACTCACCTCCCTTGACCTCCTGAGATGGAGCAGCAGCGTGCTCAGTAGATGGAGCAGCAGCGTGCTCAGTAGGTAGATATTGAACTTTCTGGCCATCAGGCTGAAGTAGTGGACCACCTTCCACTCACCTCCCTTGACCTCCCGAGGTAGTGGACCACCTTTCACTCACCTCCCACTCACCTCCCGAGGTAGTGGACCACCTTCCACTCACCTCCCACTCACCTTCCACTCACCTCCCCTCCTGAGGTAGTGGACCACTTTCCACTCACCTCTTTTGACCTCCTAACTGGGTTGTAAGGCCAGCTAGTCGGCCAGCTAATCGTCCTGGTCTATGTGATCCGTGATCTTGACCTCCTGAGGTAGTGGACCACTTTCCACTCACCTCCTTTGACCTCCCCCACGGGAAACCTGATCTTCATCTTCTGGCATTACGCTGCCCCATGTTGAACTAAAGGACTGTATCTGACGTGCCTGGAACGATGAGATCGACCAGACTGCTGTGCCCTAGGCATATCGATCTCACAGTCGGTCTTGGAGCCGGCTCCTCGGAGGACCAATATAGAAACCATCATCGACTGACTCGTTAACCAGATCCAAGGTCACTTCGAGAATATGCTTTAGGCTGTGCTAACCAACTGGATTCTCTTTGATGCTTCTCGTCCTGTTAGTGATGAATCTCTCTCAGAGTAGCTGCTGGAACTGAACTACCGAGGGGTGTTGAGCCCCTCTTATAATGCTGTCCTGCGGTCCTGACATCACTATGGTGATGTCAGATAGTGTCAGACGTCTATGGAGCTGCCTATGTTAGTTATGCCCAAATATGGGACCATGACGTCAGTCCTGGACGTGATGGTTATGTCTATACATGGAGTTTCTGGGAAGGGTTCGCTGATGTCAGACTCCGTACATATGGCACGTTTAGGTCTCTATGACGACTTTGCAGGTATATCGTCTCCATCTATGGGGATCTCCATATATAGGCTATTGCTGGCAAATATGCCCTGAATGTTTTCTACAGTAGGGTAAGTGATATCTTTTGGTTAAAACAAAACGTTTTTTTATTAAAAGGTTAAAGCACTATATTCTGATAGTAATTATTGCTATAGAGTGTTTGTTCAGTCACAGGGATCTCTCCAGCTCTTTAATAAACATAAAATGAATGTCCAGGTAGGAACATTTCAGCCAATCAGGAGAGAGCACACATTTATCAGCTTCATTTTTATAGTATTCCAGTTCCAATTTGTTCAGCTCATTTATTTGTGTCACCACTTCCAATTTCACTTGACTTTCTGACTGTGTTCTCTATCCTGATTGGATAAAATTTGTATCCTGACCTGAAAATGCATTTGTCTGTTTAATAAAGATCTGGAGAGACATGGAGACTCCTGTTACTGAACAAACACTCTACAGCAATGAGTACTATCAGAATATAGAGTTATTTAACACTTATTTTGACCAAAATCACTTACCCTACCTTTAATGAAGAGAGCAAAGGCCGAAGGGCCACACATTGGACAATTGAATTGCAACTTGAGACACATTATTGCTGAATTAAGTTAGAACTGCTTGAGTTTGATAGACGCGACAGATTGATTTACAATAAGCTATTTGCCAGGACCATGCTTATGCTTATAATGCTTCACATTACAGCTGTATGTGTCACTCCGGCAGTAAAAAGCCTGGGTACCGAGGCAACTCTAGCAGTGATGGAAGTACTCACATGTTTTACTTAAGTAAAAGTATCAATACTGCAATGTAGATATACTCTCTCTAAGTAGAAGTCCTGTATTCAAAATGTACGAGTAAAAGTACAAAAGTATTGGCATCAAAATACAAAAAAATCTAAAATATTTTGAAAATAGCCAATCTACAAGCTCACAATGCGTCGCATCGAGACACATTGTGAGCTTGTAGATCGGCTATTTCCAAATGGTCAAAATATATATAGGGCTGAAGTGGTTAGTGTATGTTTTGTAATAATAATCAAAATCTACAGAGTAACTAGTAACTCAAGTTTTCATATAATTGTAGTGGAGCAAAAGTACAATATTTCCCTCTGAGATGTAGTGGAGTAGAAGTAAAAGTATTGAAAATGTAATAGAAGAAAGTAAAAATACCTCAGAATTGTACTTAAGTACAGTACTTGAGTACATGTACTCCGTTACTTTACACTACTGCACTCTGGTGTACGGTGAGGTTACAATTAAAAGCTTACTTAAAGCACTTGAATGCAGCATCAACTTTTACTAGTTTATATCTAGCCAGCTGTCTGATTTTCACCACTTCATAGGTCACTGATGATGAAACGCATTGCATTATGGACTCAAGGCAGACTTGAGTCATGCCTTGAGTCCAGACTTGAGTCTGCCTTGAGTCTGTTTCACAATCATAAAAAAAAATTACACGGCTTGATTGAATACTTCATTCTGATTGGTCAATCACTAGGGGTGTGCTGATACACTAATTTCACGAAACGATACGATATTGGCCTCACGACATCGATACGATATCGATACGATATATGGCACTTTTTTAATTATGAAAATATATGGGGGGAAAAAAAGCTTATGAAAATATATGGGGGGGGGGAAAGCTAATGCAAACAAATACAGTTTTTGCATTATAAAAAAAAAATATATATATTTTTTTTTCCCCCAAAACGATACGTATCGTCACGAAAACGTATCGCAATATATCGCGGGACGATATATTGGCACACCCCTATCAATCACTGAATTCAGCTGTGTGTTATTTCTGGATAATGACCGATGAGCTCTATAACTATATATTGTCTAATCAAACACTCAGAGCACCTGCTGCAATGATTGATTTTATGCTGTATCCAACACGGCAGCCATGTACACAAATACACCATGTCATTTACAGCTAAATGTTGCCCACATTTGAATCGAGAAATAGACAATACAGTAACCGAAACTTTATTCTATTTGATCAACACTTCCTGTTGTTTTTCGAGGCGCCCGTGCACCTCGCATACATAATAATACTTCCGTAAGCAAGGAAATACTTCGTTTTGTTGTTACTATTGGGTCAATTTATTAATGTATTAATTAAGTAGCTGTGGAATAAGCTTCGCCTTGGGGTTTAATCATCCTGTCAGAGTTTATTTCTCAACAATGACCGCCGCGCCGTCAATTATCCCTTGCATATTTATACCTGCATTAATTGAGTATGTACTGAACTTGTAAATATGAATTGCCATTGAGTTGCCGCTGAGAATTGAGTTATATTCATTTATCTCAAAATCCAAGACATTGATGCCTTGTATAATTATATAAATGGCATAATATATTATTATTACATATAATTACGGCTTTACAGCCACTCTAAGCCTAGTTTAGGCTGTATAAGGCAAGGTATGGCTCATGGCTCATAGAACTCAATACATCGGCTCACTGTCAAAGCTACGAGACATTAATGACGCCTTGTCAGCCGCTAGACATTTCAGGAGATATGAGCCAAGTGATTCAGCCTGTGAGACGTCCCAAATAACGTCCATGAGCCAAAAATAAATTGTAGATGAAAGCAAAAATACATAAACTACCTCCAATATATAAACCCCCTTTCTCACAGTGTGAAACACAGCACACCTGTTCACACAGACACAAACACACCCCTCATTGGACAAACACAGATGTTCTCTCTCACACAGTCTTCGTTCCACGGCTTCTTTCTGAGTGATGTGTATCCTGTGATCCGAGCTTGTCGGGCAGGATTGAATAAATCTCACGGGCTCGGCGGCGGTGGCCCATCGTATGTCGACGGGACGCCTGGTGTCATTTGAAGGTTAAAAAAGCACAGGATTGGGCCTAATCCCTAATGTAGCCTGCCAGGCCGCATTGGCTGCTGTTGTGCATCATAACTCTGAGCCTTGATAGAGGCACTTCCACATGCACTGGCGACCACGCAATGTGTCCACAGAAGCATGAAAACATGCACACACTCACTGACACATGCACCAACGCACGCACAGACAGACAGATAGACAGTTTCCCACATGGCTGGTTGACATATTATCTGGCATCACTTCCACCCCTCATCCCCGCTGCCTGTTTGTTTTGTTCTTCATGATTCATTTATCTACACACACACACACACACACACACACACACACACACACACACACACACACACACACACACACACACACACACACACACACACACACACACACACACACACACACACACACGATCCTTCTTGTCACTGCCTTCATTGTCATGCAGCCCTGTCTGAAAGGCTGCCAACACACACACATACATACACACCCTCTATCTAAATTGAGGTGGACACACCTCGACACATTTTGCGATGCACTATGAATAAAAAAATAGGACCCTTTACGTCTTTCTGTGTTTGTTTCTGTAATTACAACTCTTATTTTTCAAACGTTGTCAATCCTGTTCTCACTACTTACTCACTCTCTCATTCTATGCTATTAAATGTTACAATGCAATGTAACATTTGTTAAAATGTTCCTTTTATTTATGTCAAAATGTTCTCTCTCTCTCTCTCTCTCTCTCTCTCTCTCTCTCTCTCTGGTTAGTCATGATAACATGATGTCTAGGTGATAAATAACCACTGTGACTGTGAAAATGATTGGAATTTAATTATTTCCCCTCCACAGCTTACAGAATGTGAAGTTCATATTTCCCTGTTTAGACACAGAGTTTGCGAATCAATCAACTGAAACTAATAGAAAAGGTAATTAGCTGTGTTGAAAGCAACAATGGAGAAAAGCATCCAGTCATAATGCAAACTATTTAATTATTGTATTGCAATAGAAAATATAGGACAGGATGTGTTTTACTATACTGCTCACTGCTGATGTGTGATGCAAAGATGTCAACTTACTTTAAATTGCTGCTAATAATTGGCTAAGGGCAATACATATCTTTGTGTTATTTTTTACAGAATAATGGAAACTTTTAAAACCTCAGAGCCAGCCCTTGTGAGCAGGAACACATTAATTTGTATTTGATGGAACTAATGCAGGCGACACATTAATTAAGTAGTCAACCTCATCTGTCTCAGCAAGACCCATCAAAGGATAATTGATTATTTGTAATAGGTATGAATTTATTGTGTGCAATCCAGGATTAGAGACCCTCACTGACTGTGAACACTAATTTATGCTGGATGAATGGTGATAATAGCATTTGTCTCATTAGTATATGGCTTGTGATTATCAGTATGCACAAACAACCTGATGGAAAACATCATCAGCTTGTTTCCATTATTATCAAATTAGCAAATAGTGTAATATGCATGTATGCATGCATGTGTAGGCCTACTGTATTGTACATGCACATGTGTGTTTTTTTTACATTATCATGCGTCAAGCAACATTAGTGATGTTCACAGCCATTATGTCCAGATCTGCATTGTTTGAATCAACCTGATGGAGCTTTCATTACCAGTATTGTGATTATCAGTGCACCAGGCCAAGAAAGGCAGACACCCTGGTCGATACACAGCTATGTCTAGATGATTGCAGAGGAGTGATTGATCAGGATGAAGAAGAGGAGATGGAAAAAGCAATACTCTTTCCCCCCTCTGTATTTCTCTTGTATGTCCTGTCTTGTAGACAATTGTGGGTGGTTATTGAGTCACAGGAAAGGCATTCCTCTTGGATCACAAAGGACTTCTTATAGCATAGATGTGTCATGGAGGTCCAACACAATTATAATTTACAATTTAGGCATTCACAAACTGCTAATACAAAAGTGCCAAACAAACTGTGATATCTAAATAAAAGGTATGAACCCTCGTCAACAAATGATGGGGAATAAATACATAAATAGTCACATGAATAGAGGGCAAAGAAAACAAGAAAACAATTAAGTGCTACAACTCTGTCCTTCGTTAATCTCGAGAACACCCAACCGATCGACCCTTGTGTTTCGCCGAGGACCCAAGGTAGTGTGGTGCCCGGTGTAAAGTCGGTCGGATCAGCGGTTGGCCAGAACAGACGAGAGATATATCTCTCAGACGAGAGATATATCGTCAGTGTCCAGCCGGGACCAGCTAAGCTAACTCCATTTTCAGTTTTTTTTTTTTTTTTTTCATAAATCAACGTTATTGAACCCCCTCTACATCTGTGTACATTTTTTTTAAATAATAACATATGAAAAGTATTAAAAAGCGCCTCTGACGAAAACTCCTAACTCCATTGGACCCTCAAACTGTCCGTCAAAAACAAACAACTCACCCCTCCTCTCAGGCTCTCAGAGAAGCTCTGCTCTGTATGAGGCAGACAGGGAGAAGATTTTTCAATGCTTTTGGGAGAACATAAACTGGGAAGAGAAGAGAATGTATGTGCAAGGTTTGATAGATTTCACCCCAGTAAAGAGGAGAAGGGTGTCTTCACAAAGGTCATCTGCTCGTGTTTTCTTTTTAAATGTTAATGGACAGAGAATGAGTGTGTGCAGGAGTTTGTTTCAAACATCTCCAAGAGCTCAAGGAGATCATGCCAAAAGACTTTCACAGCTTTTATGACAATCTAAAGCACTAAGAAACATCCACCACACACACGCAACACAACACAACACACAACAGTGTGATAATAAAATGTTGATAGGTATATGATAGGTAAATTCAACTGTGGTTGTTATTGTTAGTGCAGTAGGCTACAGATTTGATAGGCTACAGATTATATTTTTCATGAATGTATTTTGTATTTATATGCCATTTATTTATTGTTGGTGTGCCATGATTACTTTTGTTAAATACATGATTGAGTATTGAGGCAGAATTGTTTGTTGCACTCAACTGTAGAAGAATGACAGTGGTAACAGTTAGATCCATGGTTGTTTACAATGCATGTTAAAATAAAAGTTGTTTAAGTACAGAATTCAGCTTGATCTATACTTAGTATATGAGGATGGCGCTCACCATAAATAGCTGATCTCCAAGCTCACAATGCGTTGTGATGTGTTGTGAGCTTTGAGATCCATTGCCAGCTGTTCTTATCAATGATGGACAAAACCTCCTAACTCCACTTGAGCTTGATTTGGGTAAAGTGGTGATAATATAATGACACATGCAAGTATCTGATAATATATAAAGTCACAATACCAAGTTTGATGAGGCAGTATTGCTTTGTTTTAAAAATATAAGGTTTTCTTCATTTTCTGAAAAATTGATATTTTGTTTTTCATTTCCTGAACAATTACCATTTTGGATTTAGCTGGTTCCGGCCGAACAGCAGAGATATATATATATGCATATACGGACATCCGGCTTACCAGAACGCTGATCCGACCGATATGCCTCATATGGGCACATACTGATGAAATCATGGATCTCGGGCATAAAAGGAACAATGACAAACAGATATAGAGATGTCCATATATGGGCATAAAAGCAACACAGACAAAACGGACGGACGGACGGACGGACGGACGGACGGACGGACAGACGGGTACAGTTCAGTTCAGGACAGGTAGTTCCTGACTAAATAATAATATTAGCATTTGTGGACAAGCAAACAGTGTGTATAAATAAGAACAAGTAACCAACAGACATCTGCATAGCATAACTAGCATCTATTCAAATAGTCAACAATAACTGAAACAAGAAAATAAGGAGTGCTAGGAGGTGAGGTCGAGTCTGAAGAGGTGAGTTTTCAGACTGCGGCTGAAAATGGGGAGTGAGCCTGCAGTCCTGACTGAGGAGGAGAGGTCATTACACAGCTTTGGAGCCAGCAAGGTGAAACGTCTAGGACGTTGGAGTGTTGGCCAGGGTGTTGTAGGGAAGGTAGGGATAGATGTCCTGTGTTAGCTGATCTAAGTGTGTGGAAAGGAGTGTTGGGGTGGATCAAGTCGTATAGGTGGGGGGGGGGGGGGGGGTTGTGTTATGTCCTTGATTGCCTGTGTAATCTCCAGTGTTTTGAATTAGATGCAGGCAGAAACTCATATTTTAGCTTTTTCCTCTGTTGTAATTAATCAATATTGGGCCACCTGTTGGACTGTACATCAATATGTACTGTATGCTAATTGACAAACACGACCTGCTGCAGTATATTTATGATTAATGACTGTTTGAGCGTTATCAACATGTGCACATGGACACAATGTGATTTCTGAACATCAATGATGAATGTTGCAATCGTTTGTGTGTTGTGAAATCCCACACACATTTGCTAAATAATTTTATTTTAAGTGGTACAGGGCTCTGCTGTCTCCTTGTAATGGGCAGTTCATTCTGATGCAGACACTAGTAAAGTGGGTCTGGTCCTCAAATTGCCAGGAGGTCACTTGGCCTTGATGGGAAAGTCTCAATAGATCGATATAGGAAACACTCAGGACTTCACTGAGATGAGCATGCGTTTAGATGGAGTCTCATCTCCATTACCTGGAGCTACTCCATCTGTCTTGTTGTTTTTCTACTTCTTAATATCCCCCCCCCCTCCCCCCACACGCACGCACGCACGCACACGCATGCACATACTTCTGCAATCTCAGATGTCATGCAACTAAGCCTTGCAGAATAAATCAGCTTTGTGCTTTGAGCAGCTCAACAACATTTTGTTTGTTTGTTTTGCTTTCCAGCTTCTCATTTAGAAAAGTCATTCATTTAGTGATGTAAAGAACATCGTTTCTCTGAAGGGTCTTGTTTAAAATCATCTTAAACCTTTTTTTAAAATTCCTCAGTAAAAATCTGAGGGGATTTGAATGAATAGTTTGCAAAAAGACAGCATTTTCCAGATTCTAAACATATGCTGATGTGTGCAATATTCATGGTGTTCGAAGATTCTACCAGTCCAAGAATGATTCTGGGCATAAGGGTTGCTTCACAGACGGGCTGTTATTGTGAGAGGGTCTGACATAATTCCATGAATAACGGTTTTGAAATGGGTCATTTATTCCCAAGCCTCAACGGGAATGAGGCCAGATTGTTTTGTATTCACCCATTAACCCATTAATACCTGGAACGCATCTGTGTCACTTTAGATGTCTTTGGCTATTCAAAAATAGCAGATATACAAGCTCATAGCGCGGCACCGAGTGCCGCGCTACGAGCTTGTATATCTGCTATTTTTGAAAAATCTCGAAAATATTTTTTTTAGATTTTTTTCAAAAACCTGTTAGGATTTAGAAGACATTTCTAGAATCTTCTCAGGTCTCAATGGGTTAAATAATTTGAAATCCATTTTGAATTAACAACATCCGATACTCTCCCCTAAGATTCATGAAAAATGGGTTTCATGGTCGTCTTTCACGGAAGAAAGACCAATTGGATTATTGAAGATGATATAACTGTCAAGTTACTGACCCGTGCAAGAATGATGTGTTAGAACTGTCCTTGTTGCACGTGTCCACACAATATTTCTCTGCAGCTTTGACTGAAATCATATTTCGGTGCAAAGTCACAGCTGACTGAATATTATTCAGTTCGTTCAAACCACCAAATTCATTATGAAGCTGGAATACTGTGACAGCTTCAACGTTCCCTAGTCTTTGACGACTCTTCTGGACAATAGCGTTCCGAATTCAACAGCATGACCCTATGGCCTACCAGTGGTGGAAAGTAACTAAGTACATTTACTTAAGTACTGTACTTAAGTACAATTTTGAGGTATTTGTACTTTACTTGAGTATTTCCAATTTCCAATACTTTTACTTCTACTCCACTACATCTCAGAGGCAAATATTGTACTTTTACTCCACTACAATTATTTGAAAAATTTAGTTACTAGTTACTTTGCAGGTATAAATTATTATATTATAAAACATACATTAACCACATTAGCCCTAATTTATACATAGGCTATTTGAAAATAGCAGATCTACAAGCTTACAACGCGTCGCATCGCGACGCGTTGTAAGCTTGTAGATCTGCTATTTTCAAACATTTTAGTACTTTTACTTTTGGTACTTTAAGTACATTTTGATGCCAATACTTTTGTACTTTTACTCAACTACATTTTGAATTCCGGACTTTTACTTGTAATGGAGTATTTCTACATTGCAGTATTGATACTTTTACTTAAGTAAAACATTTGAGTACTTTTTCCACCACTGTGGCCTACTTGGGTAGTTGTTATATCATAGTTTGTGAGTATAGTATATCATAGTGAGATGGTAAAATTGTGTGTCTAGTTGACTCTTTTCCGCATTATTTTATGGATTTGCAGAGGGTTACAATAATCTGTTCATGTGCGTGGAGGTTTTTGTTACTTGTGTGTCCTTTGTGTGTGTATTTGTTATTTGTGTGTGGATGTGGCTGGGTGGATGTGGGATTGTGTGGAATTTGAGGACTTTGAAGTGTGTGTGGAGGGGGGTTGGGGGGTTATATGCCCAAGGATAAACGAGAGCTCTGCTGGAATTGTTCCAGCAGAATTGGGGGGGGGGGGGGGGGGGGGGATTGTAGCATTTGTGGTGCCCCCTATGGGGAGACATGATATTGCTTTTGGAGGTGTGTTAAGTTCATGTTTTTTTGTAAGAAATGGGCCCATCTCATTTGTCATACAAGTCACCTATTACATTTGTTTTTAACACATTAAAAAACACTCTTGTATTCCAATATGAACTACGTTTGCTCATTACCCTGCAATGTTAACACATTGGGTGCCAGAGGTTTATTAAAATATTATACGTTGAGTGCCTGCATTTCTTCCATCCACTTGCGTTATACGTTTCGTGCTGTAGCAGCCCAGACGCGGAAGTGCATGTAAACAAAGCGTGCGTGCGAGACGGCGGAGGGTCCCGACTAACGCCTGGAACAATAATATTTCTAACGCGATCCTCCATTGCAGCGTGATCGCCGATCGAAAACGGCTCGTTTCCACCACGTTAAAAAGAAATGGAGATATTAAGCTTTTAGTCAAGGAGATAACATTGAAAACGCCGACCGGAAGGATTTTTGACATGGAGCCAGATCCAGCCTCTTCTTCTCAGAAACTCCTTGGGTGATGTCAAAGTTTCGTTTTAGCGCCCCACGTGGCCCACATGTATAAAAATAGAATTGGGTCAAAAACGGTCCGGACCGTTTTCGGCACTTCTCGTTTGGATCCTCAAAAACGGTCCGGACCGTTTTTGGCATTCAATGTGTTAAAGGAACACATCACTGTTTTGCAACCTTATTTCCATACACCGGTCTTACTCTTGACTAATGCTGACTTTAAGATGGTACCATTTCAGCCTACTTGATTTGTATTGAGTCTCAGAGGCTGGCTGTGGATAGTGCAAATATTCACCTGCTGATGGAGGATATGGAGATTGAGTTGAGGTTTCTATTCCCCCGAGTGCCTGACCTTCACAGACACAGAGCGAATCTGATAAACTAAATGGCTCGTCTTTTTGCTTCCCTTAGTCCCAGAGCTCTCATTCTCTGACTCCTTCTGCTCTCTCTCTCGTTTCGGTGTTCTTATTTTTTTTAGTCTTCCAACTCTTTGTTGGAAGAATAATGCACCTCCTTCCACATGTCTTGCACTGTCTTTGTCTGACAACCACCCTCCTTTCCTGCTAACGGTATCTCCTGAAGTCTTTAACCTGCACTTTGTCAGACAATGGAAATACATTATTTTCAAAAATACATTTTCAGTTGAGCGACCATGCCGCTCGACGATACTTGAAAGTTTAATATTCGTAATTTCCAACGACCGACATGGTTGCCGAATGCTGTTTTTCATTTTTTTTAAACCAATCATTCCATGACAGCATATTCACACTAATGGTACAGATATACATACCTAAAATAATAATAAATAATAAAATAAAAGTTAAATTTAGAAAACAAAATAAATTACATAAAAGGGGGCCGGCACTCAATCGGGCTGCAAAATAAGTGCCCATCTCTGTACAAAAGTCTCCATATTTAGTTGAAGTGAGCAGTTAAAGCTTCCATCCTGTACACCTCTTCAGTCTTTGTGTCCACCGGGCTAAAGAATGTGACTTCCTCCAGTTAATTAACATTTTACGTGCAGTCATCAACAGTGTTGGCTGTAACAAGCTGAAAGTAACGCGTCACTGTAACATTATTACGGTACTTTTTTCCAGTAATATAACTAAGTAATATAACTAATTACTATAATGTTTAGAGTAATAATATTACAGTTACATTTCTCCAAAAGCAACTCGTTACCATTGAAGTAAATCCTTGTATTCAAGACATCACAGGGTGAGTAAATCATAGAAATAAAGTAATCAGAAACAGGTATGCAAACTGGGAGGGACTAGGATAGGAAGATGAGCCTCGGCAACACATTCATTTTATTGTTTATATCCTTACAAAAAGAGAGGGGTAACATTTCTGATGTTAAGCTTAGACATTACTAGGACCAGTTACAATTTGCACACAGGTGCTCTTTCATGGCGGTTTTGAAGGAGGCTAAGGAGACACACTTTTTGAGGTCTGTTGGCAGGGCATTCCACATGTTGGTGGCATAGCAGTAGAACAAATTTAACCCCATGTTTGTGCTGAGTCTGGGTTGAGTGAGATCAGTGGAGCTCCATGGTGTTGTGCCTGAGTGTGTCTTTTACGCTATTGAAGTAGTCTGACAGGTACATGGGTATCCCTGTTTTCTTGCGTATCTTGAAGACCAGGCCCATTGCAAGGTGCTTTATTCTGTCCTCTCTGATGAGCTCTTTGTGTTGCTTCTGTGGCGCCATGTGACTCCTCTCACCTCCTTACATTGGACTGTGTTTGGTAGTAGAGTGATACCGTGTGACTCCTCTCTCCTCCTTCGGACTGTGTTTGGTAGTAGAGTGATACCGTGTGACTCCTCTCTCCTCCTTCGGACTGTGTTTGGTAGTAGAGTGATACCGTGTGACTCCTCTCTCCTCCTTCGGACTGTGTTTGGTAGTAGTGTGATACCGTGTGACTCCTCTCTCCTCCTTCGGACTGTGTTTGGTAGTAGTGTGATACCGTGTGACTCCTCTCTCCTCCTTCGGACTGTGTTTGGTAGTAGTGTGATACCGTGTGACTCCTCTCTCCTCCTTCAGACTGTGTTTGGCATAGACATATAAAGGTAGACGCCTCCTCTGGCTCTGAAGCGTCTGTATGGCGGGCGCGCTTCCGCTTCCGGGGGGAAATACCCCCCGGAAATATGGCGGCCACCATACGAAACAGGTCGCTCCAACGAACTGCAGAGGCCAATGAGGTATCTAGGTTTCTACATCTATGGTGTTTGGTAGTAGAGTGATACCATGTGACTCCTCTCTCCTCCTTACATTGGACTGTGTTTGGTAGTAGAGTGATACCATGTGACTCCTCTCACCTCCTTACATTGGACTGTGTCAAAGATGCTTAATTTAGCGACAACTGTCGCTTCGCACAAATTGTACACAAATGGTCTCCTAAGTGGGCACCGTCTGACAGCAGATCTCGCGTACGTCCAATGTTTACTGGTGTTAGATCTGGCGATAGTGTGTTGCTGAGAAAGGCAGATAGCATAGTTGATTTTCTCCTGATTTGTCTCTCTGAAAAATGCCATTTTCGTTGCAGAATGTTGGGAATATTGTGTGGCTTGTGACGATTGGGTCCAATATTCATTTCAGTGACCATGGGGTAATAAGAATCGTTCAGAAGCTGTGTTCACGTTTGCTCTCCCATTGGAATTAATAGACTCCAACCTGCTTTCTCCTAAAGAGGCGGCCACCAATGTCACGCAGAAACGGGAAGTAAAAGCCAGTTGCAGTTGGGCTTTTTTTTTGTCTCCTTACACTGGACTGTGTTTGGTAGTGGAGTGATAGCAGGGTTCTTTAGTCTTTGCTGTGCAGCAGAGGAGCTGAGAGAGGTTAAGTCCTGGGATTTTGTGGCCTCTCTCTGTGTCTGAAGGTCAGTCACTCAGGGGAATGATTTCTCACCTCATGTCTTTTTGGTGTGACTGTCTGTCAACTGTATTTTTGTCTTCTCTCCACACTTTCTCTTTAGCTTCTTCCCCTTGTTCACTGCCTCCTTCATTCTCTGCTGTCTTTTAACCCCCTTGTGACATCATTACCTGACCCCCCCCCCCATGAATAAAAAAGATGAATTGCTGCAGCAATAACTTTAGAGAGAAATATAGCATCCAATACAACATGATATCTGAGCATCACAGTGATCCAGTTGTGTAACATGTTATAAGTAATTGATGCCGCAGTGAAGAGCGATCACATTCTCAAGTCGAACCGATTAGTTCTTTCGCCTCCTATTCATCTATTCTATTTCATCTATCTATTTTCTACAGGGAGAGAGATATAGTGAGTGACACGCAGCAAAAAGTCATACTATGGAAATAATCCATATGCGTTATTTATAGAAGTGCATAGAGAAACTCTGGACAGCTAATGTCAGTCATCTGGAGAAGTGTGAGTTAATGAAAAGTAAATGTCATCACAGTTGAATCGGGTATAAACATGTTGGATGAACACACTTTACCATGATAATAATAAGTTCATATGCATGATAATAAATTCATATGCAGGTCAAACTGATGCTGTCATGTTCAGTATATCAGCAGACAAGAAACAGCTAATGACATCTACATGAATAATGTGCTCTCTTTCTCTCTCTCTCTCTCTCTCTCTATCGCTCTCTCTCTCTCTCTCTCTCTCTCTCTCTCTCTCTCTCTCTCTCTCTCTCTCTCTCTCTTTCTCTTTCTCTTTCTCTCTCTCTCTATCTCTGTGTCTCTCTCTTTCTCTTCGCTCATTCCTTTCTCTCTGCAGGAATTCTCTCTGCTCCGATTGGACGACGTGGAGGAGCAGCGAGTCAACATACTTGGTTTTTCTGTGTTCAATCAAACCCATCCCTTTTTCCAAGACTTCCTGCTGAGCCTCAACCGCTCCTGGCAGGAGAACTGTGACCACGCTCCCTTCGCTGGCACACCGGTCAGTGTCAGATTTCTTTGAATAGTTTTGTTTTCATAAGCATACTTTTTCCCCCAGCACCATTCTAAGCAGCTCAGCCACCACTCAGCTTGCATAAAGCAGATTGGGTGTGGGTATGTGTGTGAGCATAGTACACATCACACAGAATGAGGACTCATTCTTTAATTGGCTTCATTAAATTCTTGTTTCCTAATTAAGCCTTTCAACTAAATCAACGGCTGTTTTTAGCAACCAGCTGTGTTTTTCTTGTTGCTACTTGCTCTATCTATTAGCATTTGTCTCTAATGAATAACAAGGTGTCTTTTAGGAGTAGAGAGATAATAGCTACTATATGCTATGTAAACAAAACACAGTCTGACAGCGAACACATTTGTGACAGACAAAGAAACAGACAGGGAGATCGATGACAGATGTAAAGTAAATTTAAGTGGCAATACTATTGTTTAGTTTTATGCAGTTCATAATGAATAAGAGTATAATGTATTCAAGTGATCTTGCAAAATGATGTCTGTGACCCATTCTGTCACAGATTCATACATTCATACACAGTCTGTAATGCTTTCCACACTGTGTTTTCTCCACTAAACTGCCTGTAATGTGCAATCCACCCATTAAAATTGCGGGAGAAGGTTCAAGGTTGTGATACATCACACATATTTACAGTTTAATAACTATATAGCTCTATGTTATATACCAGTATCCACCATCATGGTCATTCAAACCTTTTATAGTTCCATTAAGACACACAGTGGTGAAATGAACAATGTCCTCTGGCCTCTAGAATGCATTTTAATAGACTTTACACAGTGACTTGCAGTGGTACAGTTGTTGAGGCTGGTTGTACAGAGCAGATGATGTTCATGCTTTATTTCTTTAGCTACTGCTCACAGAGCTGGATGGTAATTGGGATGGTTAGAGTTAAATAGTTAGAGAGGGAAGGGCGAGAGAGAGAGAGAGAGAGAGAGAGAGAGAGAGAGAGAGAGAGAGAGAGAGAGATGTTTTTCAATGCTGTCATCAGATCAGAGTGTCTATAATGATCTAATGGAATCATCTCTCTACCAATCTACAGATGGATTAACCCCTCGCTGACCATGGCCCACTGATATGTTAGGCACAGTGGTGTGTAGCACAGTGTGTGTATCTTGCATGCTGTGTGTACCTGCATAACATACTGTAGTTTATACCCTACTGTATGTCCTCCTCCCCCACACACCCCCACCCTTCAGCTCTCTTCGGCGCTGCTGTTTGATGCAGTGCATGCGGTGGTGTCTGCGGTGCAGGAGTTGAACCGCAGCCAGAATGTGGGTGCCACTCAGCTCTCGTGCAAATCCTCTAAAATCTGGGAGCATGGCACCAGCCTTATGAATTACCTGAGGATGGTAAGTGGAACTCCTCCAGAGTACAGTATTGATCTCCGCTAATGTTTGTGTCTTTCTTTCTTACCGTCTTACTCACTCTCCCTGCCTTTATTTTATCAGATGAGCCGGGAAGTGATGCAGAACTATTGAAACAACACTGGCTGTTTGTTTGTCCGCGTGTGCTTGAATGCGTGCGTGTGTCACTCTGTCAAAACATCTATTAACCAGAGGCTGAAAATACCAACTTGTACTTTTTAAACACAATATCAGACACACCAAAAAAATCACACCCTGTGTGAAGTGGGCGGTGTCTTGCTAGCTAATCACAATACTGAATGGAGTCAACCAATCATGTACAAAAGATAAATACATTTATTGAAACACTCTTTATGATGGACGAAACCATAACTTTAAAAAAACAAATTTATGTTTTTTTTAAAGTTATGGTTTCTTATATAGGGCTATGCACATGTGTCATGTGACACTGGCCAATCACAGTCCTGAATAGATTGTGATTGGCCAATCACAGTGCAGGATAATTGTACAAATTTCCAAACCTCACTTATAGGGGCGGTTTCACTGCCCAAGATAATTGTACAAATTTTCAAACCTCACTTATAGGGCGGTTTCACCACCCAAAAAGAAGTTAACCACATTGCTCAATTATGCACATCTCTTTCTTAGTAATTATGATCAGCCAATTGGGAAAGCAGCAAAAGAGACCAAATGAGAAAATGTCAAACTAAGTATATTGATTTTTCACTCTCTCTGTTAATGGGAAAGGTTAGAGCTTTTCACACACACACACACACACGTTTCCCACGCAGGCAGATAATAATGTATTATATCAGTGACCTGTTCAGAAATACAACCACAGTCCACCAGGTCAACGTGTCTCATTTCTCCTCATTATAAATATATATTAGAGAGGGAGAGATAAAGATGAGCTGTCATTGATTAAAACATATATACTTACTAGAGAGAACTAGAAGGGAGAGCTAGTGGACAATCCCCATGTGTGAATCTGACACATATTCAATATCACACTGTTTTCATGTCCCAGTTTGCTCTGTGAAAGACCACATGAGTAATGACTCAATATTATGCCCTTGCCTTCATATAATCATCACAGCATTAAATCAGTCCTTAGACAATGCTGTTGTCCTGATTTCATACCAAGTCACAGCTGCTTGTGCTGCTACACTAACAAAATGCAGGATTTTGGGGTCTGACTTTTAACATGTCTGTCTCTGTGTCGGACAGGTAGAACTGGAAGGTCTAACGGGTCACATTGAATTTAACAGCAAAGGCCAGCGCTCCAACTACGCCCTGCGGATCATGCAGCACGGCAAGGATGGCTTAAGGCAGGTAAAGTCACTCCACATCATACAATAATAATGTCTCGTAAAACATTTCATTGAAGTCAAACAGCTTTGCTTATGGAGCACAACGTTCATGGAACTGTTTTATTTTGAATGTTCTGTAGCACCTCTCTTCTTACTTGTAGAAAATAGAAATAATTTGCATATAGATGGAACAGTGCTACTGAACTGTCACATATAAAGAGTCCCCCAAACATACAAGGCATTTAATTCAACTGTAATTCTTTGAAAGACTTCCAGACGTCCAGGAAATTACAATTTGTGTCTGTCATCCTTTACCTCTTAAAGCTGCTATTTATTTAATTAATATAAATTGATTAGAGCAATTCCTTTCATTGCAAATGAGGTACAATAACAGGCACGTCTGGACTGAACAATAAACAAACAAACAAACTATAAAATGTGCTCGGTAGGGCACAGACCTCGACCAAGGTAACAGATTGTCTATAAGGTTGCGTTGCTTGGCTTTTTGCAAACCTCTGTAGTGGTGAGGCCAAAATCATTCTGCCCGGTTCTCCTCAGTGGCTGGAGCAATTGATCTGAATTTGCACACAGCCATTCACCATTACCATGTGCACGGAACAGGGAATCCCGTTTTTCTATTTCACCAAACTTAGGCTGTTTATTAGCGTTGTTATGTAAAATAATGTCGCCATGGTTACGGCTGGCCAGCTGTGGGATGGCTCCGCGAGCTATGGGATGAATGGCTCCCGGGTTGCCAGATCATGTGCGCATATCCCCCCACGGGTATGGGCTAGTATGACTTAATTTTCTTCCAGAGCCCGAACTTTGTAGAGGCTGGACAACTATGTTGCTGGTCCCTTTTGTATTTCTCCTAAGATATAGTACAATTGCCAGAATTGCACCTTGATAACGGAATTTCTTACACTAGTTTGAAATCTGATATAACGTAATAAACAGTCAAAATACCCTCAGCATTCTACACTTTCTTTCCCCCAGCGCTGATTTGCTTCATTACATGGACTTCTCAGTCACATTCACATCAGGGTGGTAGTGGTGCAGGATTTAGAGTGGCTGTGAATCAGAATGTTCCTGGCTTTAATCTTGGCTCCTCCAGGCTTAGTATGCAGCAATGTCAACTGAGGGTGTACAGTACATGAGTTTCATACTGTGGTATATAACTAGCTTGAGTCATGCAAGAGACCCTTAAAATTACACTTTTGCTTGGTTACCTTCTCACTAAATGTGACTGAACATGTACTGAACAGTAATAATGTGTGTGCATGGGTAATAGAGCTCTTCACAGGTCCAAAATGACGGCCCCGAAACCCTAATGGACACGTACAATTTGTTCAGAGATCCGGGAAGACCCGACATTTAAAGAAAGACATACCCAAACCCTATAAACCTGTGAAATGTGTTTCCAGATCCAATTTGTTCCGAGATATTGCAGAACCGATCCCGACTGTTGGGTATTATATATGGAAATGACAAACCTAAAAATCGGTCCTACAATTTATTCTACCAGTAGATGCCTGTTATAGAGTCCTTATGGAATCTAGCAGCCATGTAGCGGCCTACAATAAGAGATAATTTAATGAAATTGTATGTTTTCACCTCAATGAATAAGGAAGGAATCCATGATCGCATACACAATGAGGGCTTGAGAAGGGGGGGGGGACGACTGTAACTCCATCCTGTATCTCAGCCTTTCCGTGACAGGATTTGCAACAGGGTTTGTGATGGGGTATACAGGAGTGAAAGTGGCTTGTGCTTGTCGGCTGAGAGTGTAAAAATGTACATTTATTACCGGAGTCCACTTTAATTGACTTAAATCCAGTTTATGTGGTGTGTGTGTGTGTGTGTGTGTGTGTGTGTGTGTGTGTGTGTGTGTGTGTGTGTGTGTGTGTGTGTGTGTGTGTGTGTGTGTGTGTGTGTGTGTGTGTGTGTGTGTGTGTGTGTGTGTGTGTGTGTGTGTGTGCATTGTACTATAACACCAAATGTCACTGTGATAGATGTGATCATTAGTTGGTGTCCTTCAGGCAGTGGAGTGTTGGTGTGGAGCTCAGCCTAGTGTCAGAAGTTTTGATCTTGAGACCAAGTCTAGCCAGAGGCTTTGACAGTCCACCACTGAGAAGTAAACCTGCATGGAACCCTGCCACACTTTAATCCTGTTACTCCCGCTGATGTAGGGACTCTAAGGTTGGCAATGTTGGTCGGTGCGGGTCTGTCAGTCTTTCCGTCCCAAACAATCTACCAAACAAAAAAAACTACCTTTATGCTCTCTGGAGAATGAACCCTACTGATTTTGGTGACCGCATGGCCTTTACCTTAAAGCGCCACCCTCGGTAGCAGTCAAGTTTGGTGTAGTTCCCATATCAGGTGATGATGTAGCTTATGAGAATACTCTCGATGGTTCTGCTAGGACATGAGGTGCCTATGCTTAATTTTTTCATCCCCCTGAAGTTGTACAGACGATGGGCCTCTATCTATCTATCTATCTATCTATCTATCTATCTATCTATCTATCTATCTATCTATCTCTCTCTCTCGCTCTCGCTCTCGCTCTCGCTCTCCCTCTCTCTCTCTCTCTCTCTCTCTCTATCTATCTATCTATCTATCGCTCTCTCTCTCTCTCTCTCTCTCTCTCTCTCTCTCTCTCTCTCTCTCTCTCTCTCTCTCGTTCTCGCTCTCGCTCTCTCTCTCTCTCTCTCTCTCTCTCTCTCTCTCTCTCTCTCTCTCTCTATATATATATATATATAACCATTTACTTTGGATAATATACATAATCATCATGTATATAATGAACAAGACTTTGTCATTGAATCAAATCCTCGCATGTAATGTTAGTTATTCGTTTTCCCTCTCTGCATTTCCATTACTAAGAGCCAAGGCGTGCAGGGCCATGAGGGGCTTGGTTGTCTTTCCATTACAATCATGGCTGTGTCTTCCCATGTCTCCCATTCACACTGACTCAGTCAGGCAGAACAACAGCGCTATCAGTCTTAATGTGAGGATTTCAACCAGTTAGTTATGATAAAGCACACCTGCTGTGTTACTGGAGAGAGGCAAGACGTTAGGCTGTGACTACTGCAGGTGGAGGAATTGTTTGTGTTGCTGACTAACACACATACTGTTGGCAAAGACGCAGCCAAGAACTTGGCAGAGACATAAGGGATAATGCCAATGCTAGCAGCTGATTCTTCTACACAAGAATACACACAAAAAAGGCAGAAGACACACATATCACAAGCTGATACTTCAGGCCTTTTTAGTGGATCAAACAGTTGTAGCACCATTGCCTCCACCTCCCACACTGAAAATAACAGAAACAGAAACTTCTTCCCGGACCGGAGTATTCATGATTCATATAAAATCCTCACCCACCCCCTTACCTAGATGCAGTTGCTGTCCCTGATGCTGACATGTAGCCTGAACAACCTTACTTAACTGTGCTTCTGTGTGTGTGTGTGTGTGTGTGTGTGTGTGTGTGTGTGTGTGTGTGTGTGTGTGTGTGTGTGTGTGTGTGTGTGTGTGTGTGTGTGTGTGTGTGTGTGTGTGTGTGTGTGCGCGCGTGTGCGTGTGCGTGCGTGCGTGCGTGCGTGCGTGCGTGCGTGCGTGCGTGCGTGCGTGCGTGCGTGCGTGCGTGCGTGCGTGCGTGCGTGCGCAATAAAGTAAGAGAGAGAGAGAGAGATATGAGTGAGTGATGGATGAGGTTGATGTAATCAGGTCTGGAGAGAGAGATATGAGTGAGTGATGGATGAGGTTGATGTAATCAGGTCTGGTTGTCAGTCTCAGCCAGTCTGCCACCTGGCTCCGATGGCACACAACGCAAAGAGCACACCACAATCTATGCATGTCTTTCTAAAGCATTTATAGAGAAGTCTGCCTGAAGCACCTCACACCATCCCTGCACCTCTGTGTGGCCCCTATCATCCCTGCACCTCTGTGTGGCCCCTATCATCCCTGCACCTCTGTGTGGCCCCTATGGAACCATCCCTGTACCTCTCTGTGGCCCCTATGGAACCATCCCTGCACCTCTGTGTGGCCCCTATGGAACCATCCCTGCACCTCTGTGGGGCCCCTATGGAACCATCCCTGCACCTCTGTGTGGCCCCTAAACATTCCTGCATTGACAGGACTGTCCAGCCTTTGTGTGGCCCCTGGCCTCTATAAAAGAGCCTTCATTGGCTGCGGGTACATGGACAGTTTCATTCGGAATGAATACACTTCTATTCGGAATGAATGAATGAATGAATTCATTCAGAATAGAAATGCTCATGTAAACACCTCAATTGGAATAGAATATTCCATTCCAGTCTGACCCGAATGAATTTTCATTCGGGTTAGGAGGGGTGGTATAGACCGTTTGAATCGGGATATACCAATCGGAATTGACCATGTAAACGCTTTATTCCGAACACTCCTCTCTGTTTGGAATACATGCATTCCTTTGCGCATGTCCGTGCTTATAGTGCTGTCAGAATTGTCCAAAAATGACCTATCAAATCTCTAATTCGGCCACGGTCGCTCCTGCGGGATAAAATGAATGATTCTATTCTATAGCGTCATTTAATAAGCCATGGTTAAGCCCAGACTTGTCCAGGAGAACGGACGCTCCAAGGATTGCTGGCCTAGGCTACACTTATATGGATCTTTTTCTAAACAGGTATTTTAGTCCTCAGTTTTTAAAAAGAATCCCTGGCCACATGACATTTATTATTTTATATATGAGGGGCCAAATACGTATACATTTTTAATCACATGTTAAGGCCCAATACTGCAATAGCTGCATTGTTTTAATAGCATACGTGAACAAAAATAAATGAAAACTACATTATTAGGGCGCAGCTGCAGCGAAAACAGATGAGTTTTACTTAATCAATTCATTACATGGGCAGCCGGAACGGTCGTCCCAAAACACTACGCCCCACGCACCTTTTGAGCGGGCCATCCATGGCCGCTCCATGGTCGCTGGATTTTGACCCGGGGCGATTGTGTTTTAGGGCGACAGACTCCGCATTCTCCGTGTGCGCACCGCGCGCTACTCGGCGCAGAAAGAGGGTTTTCGTCACAGTGAATGAGTTACAGCATGTTTCAAAGCTTTTTCATAATAATACAAGAAAAACGTGACACTCGGCATAATGAGTAGCTTATACTTTCTACTTAAGTATATTTTGATGCCAATACTTTTGCACTTTTGCCATAAATGAGCGTGCCTTGTTTCATAGACTGTAGTGTTGCTCTCTCTCTCTCTCCATTTATTATTATAATGACCATGAGCGGTCCGGTGTTTATGTATTATTATTTATTATTATAATGACCATGTGCGAATGCGCGATGACGTCATCGTACCTACATGAGAAATGTGACAAATAGTATAGGCTAGCCTACGTTTTACCGTGTCTGGTACCAATACAAAAAAATAAACTGGTCTGAACTTGTAGATCTGCTACTTTTGCATTAAAACGACGATAACAAAGGAACACAGGCTTGTACCGCATACAACGCTGCCTGGCCAGGAGTCGGTGCGTTGCTTACCGGCCTGTCTACGACCGACAGACCTCCGCTGCGGAGGCACAAGGGGGCTATTCATTGCCTCCTCCCATGCCCACCAGGGGAAGCTCTGCTCCGGGTAGTGGCCCCTGGTCCATGCCCAGGCGTAGGCGGGAACCACTTTGCGCATGTCAAAAGTTATATTCCGAATGAATGCTTTGGTCATGTAAACGAGGAATACTTTTATTCAGGTCCCATGTAAACAGGTGAGTGGATCAGATTCCTCTATTCGGAATGAGTTCATTCGGAATGAATTCATTCTGAATGAATACATGATGGTCCATGTACCCGCAGCCATTGTGTTCATGTCGCTCATTGACAGCTGCTGCTAATTGGAGGAAGCTGAACCAATTACTGGACCAGACTAATAACTGCAGTTTGGTGTATGCAAGCTGTTGGCTGTTACAGCAGACGACTTAATCTGTTTGTGAGTTTGCATGCATACATGCACGTGTGTGTGTGTGTGTGTGTGTGTGTGTGTGTGTGTGTGTGTGTGTGTTTGTGTGTGTGTGTGTGTGTGTGTGTGTGTGTGTGTGTGTGTGTGTGTGTGTGTGTGTGTGTGTGTGTGTGTGTGTGTGTGTGTGTGTGTGTGTGTGTGTGTGTTCGTGGCGGGTCGCACGAGCGACAGCCGTCTGTGTTTGCGACGTGAGGATGTACCGTGGTGTGTATGTCTGTGCGTGCGTGC
>NC_137606.1:48903209-48913209 GCF_963280865.1 Gymnoscopelus braueri
GGCTTTGTGCAGTCTGGCTCTGCGTATAGGTCCTTGAGCAGACGCAACATTGAGCCTAAGATGAACCCTCTAGCTCTCACCTTCACTGGGTAGAGCCTCACACTCCATCCACCTTCCCTGCCCTTCACAACCAGGTCTGCGTATATATTTTGCTCCAGGATCCATACAGTCATGGAGTCGCAGTTGAATCATTGCAGCTTTATAAAATGTACAGTACTTACGTTATTGTGTATGTCTTCATACAGTCATGTTGCAGTAGAGGTGTAGTAGCATTATGAGCTGTACAGCACATGTGTTATTGTTGTATTTATCTTCCACTCAGACAATCATCATGTGTATTTATTGTTGTACAGTGCTGTGAATATACTTTTCTGTATGTCTCTGCCCCACCCCCCACATATGGGAATGTACATGCAATTATTTTGTCTATAAAAGATCAGGCAGGACTTCTCACTCCCCTCGTTCCATGAAAGAGGAAGGGTTGAGTAGAAGAGAATGGGAGTCAGAGAAGGAAGGAACAAGAAAAAACAGGAAAGTGAAAACATTTGGTCCGTGGTAAGTCTTGTGACTCCATGCACGGCCACTAGAGATGGAGACATTTGAGCCATCTGAAGTCTTTGGGGTTTTTTCATTGATGCGTGTGCTGAGGAGGGACGGTGGCTGTGAGGACATTCATTGTTTTGCTGAATGTTCTGAGGGCGATACAGTCCTTCCAGAGCACACAGACAACACTGCTTTGAAGTAGCATCATTCAACCTGCTGGAAAGGCCTCTTTTCTGGCTTTGGACGGAAAGATCATAGTGGCTATACCTAACTTGTGTGTGTGTGTGTGTGTGTGTGTGTGTGTGTGTGTGTGTGTGTGTGTGTGTGTGTGTGTGTGTGTGTGTGTGTGTGTGTGTGTGTGTGTGTGTGTTGTTTGTCGGCAGTGCACAGACATTGTAGACCCTGTTCTGTGTGTTCTCCTCACTGTACATCAACAACTGATTCAACAAACCAGCCGGCTGTCAAGCATCTGACATTTGCCCACAGCACTGATTGTTTTTCATCTCAGATAAAGTCCATCTGCCAGAAGATTGTTTTCACTAAAGGGTGGACCATTTTCTGAGTACCACTCTCCATTCTGCAAACTGTCACTACACCTTGGGAAAACTGAATCCATTCTCTTTGGGACCAAACATTCCCTCAGACAGATGGATGTAAATGATTTCAAGGTCAAAGTCGATGACACAATTATCTCTAGCAAAGAAGAGATTACCTATTTGGGTTGTGTACTTGACAAATACCTGACAGGTGATAGCATGGCTACAAAGGTGGTCAAAAGAGTAAACCAGAGAACCAAATTTATGGGCAGAGTTTCCTCTTTTGTCAACCCTCAGGCCCTCAGGACCCTCTCTGGGGCCCTGATTCAACCACTTTTTGACTATGCTTGCACCTCCTGGTACTCCAACACCTCAGTGTCACTGAAGACTAAGCTTCAAACCTCCCAAAACAAACTGATTCGGCTACTCCTCGGATTGGGGCCCATGACCCACCTTTCTCCCACCCATTTTGCCAGCCTAGGCTGGCTCAGGGTGGAAGACAGGGTTAAACAACTAAAAATGGGACTGGCCTTCAAAATTGTAAATGCAAATTTGCCCGATATGCCCCCAATTCCCGCATATCTGAGTAAATACCTCCAAAAGGTTAGCGACACCCACAGTCACAATACCAGAGGGAGCGTTAACAACAATTTGGTACCACCCACCCATAAATCAAACATGGGCAAATTCTCCTTCTACAGCACTGCCACCCAGGATTGGAATAGTCTAACTCCATCCCTCAAAAAATGCAGTTCGCTGGGCTCATTTAAAAGAGCCTTAAAAAATCACCTTTCAGGAGGCCAAAGGTGGAGGTAGTACCATTTTCCCGTTAGACAGCAGACCCCCCCCCCCCCCTGTTCTTGTACATATTTTTTTTTTCCCCCTCTTTTTTATTTTTTTTTGTTGTACATAGTGTTATATATTGTTTTTGGCTGGTTATTTTGTAATGATATTTGAACTGTGGTGCCACTATATATGCCTATGAATTAAATACCAAGGCCCTCATTGGAAACAAGTCCGCAAGGACTTTTATGAACGGACCTGTTAGACAAAGTATTTTAAATGTAACTGTGCTGTTTTACATTTTTTTGCCTAATAAAATATTCAATCAATCAATCAAACTGGCACATTTATACATAAGTGCATCATGGGTCTGCTTCCCTCTAACCTTTGTTGGTTTATATAACATAAAACCAGTGATTATAGTTTACATTCAAACATTCAATTCGAACCACTTGCAGGCAGATCTGCAGCTTCAGGAACTGATTCGTAGTGAATGGTTGGTCTTCAAACGTGACCTAGAAAACTAAATAACAACCTCCAGTGCATGAGAAATGGAATTAGAGAGCCATTAGGGAGGTAAAAAAAAAACATATATATAATTATCTGATCAAACATTTCTTTACTGAATGACATTGAGAAATGGGGGAATGACCTTTACAAGAACACATGTGATTTGAATTTAATATTAGTTTTTAAGTTGTTTTCATGTTTAGTCTGGTTCCTTATGCTTTGATTTAAAATGTTGTTGGATTTTTTTGAAGATTTGCAAAACTATAAATTTTTGGAAAGGTTATTGTCTAAGGAATCAGAAAATCAATGTTGCCATTTGCCCAGATGTGTATATGGCGGCCATATTGGCAATTACAAAATGGCCACCATAAAATGTATGTTTTTTAATATCTCGGCCTCTAAATAAGCTGGAACATTGATTTTAACTCCTAAACCTACATTTTCAGTGTCGAGGAATCCAATGGTGGTAATTATAAAGCTACAAAACTTTACAACATTAACCCTTAGATGCATGACTGAGTCCAAAATGACCAGATATGGTTGTTTTCTTGCAATATCTTTGAAATAAGAAAATCATTTATCAATTCATATTCCAGCTGTTCCTAAAAACATGTTTCACTTGCTCATTCAAATTAAATAAAATGTTAACTTACCACTGATACTTTTAAAGACATTTTTGTTTTTGTATTATTGCTACTCTAAGCTTCCATAAGTGTGTCCAAAATGATCAAACTGTGGCTGATATTAATTGCGGAAATTATTACAAAGACATGCACATCCCAATACTACTAGGATGGGTGCTGAATCAAAAAGTGTAGCTTACACTATACTTGAGAGTAGATCCACACACCAAGTAGTTCCCGTTGCAAGCATTTTATTTGCAGTGACTGTACAAAAGGCCAGTAATCATTGCCCTCAGACTGTATTTGTTAATTATTTTATGTTGTGGCATGTTCAGGCATTCCAGACCCCCGCGCGAGGGTGCCGGACAGAACGGTAATGATCCTTCCGCAGGTTCACCTACGGAAACCTTGTTACGACTTTTACTTCCTCTAGATAGTCATGTTCGGGCGTCTTCCGAGCGCTCCGCCGGGGCCGTGACCGACTCCGGCGGGGCCCGTCCGAGGACCTCACTAAGCCATCCGATCGGTAGTAGCGACGGGCGGTGTGTACAAAGGGCAGGGACTTAATCAACGCGAGCTGGTGACTTGCGCTTACTGGGAATTCCTCGTTCATGGGGAATAATTTCGGCCCCGGACATCTAAGGGCATCACAGACCAGTTATTGCTCCTTCTCGTGTGGCTGAACGCCACTTGTCCCTCTAAGAAGTTAGTCGCCAACCACACGGGGCCGCGAAAGTAGTTAACACATTGAATGCCAGAGTTATTTCAGATGTTTCATTGAGAAAAAAAAAGTACTCAGGAGCCTAGATACAGAATTTTTAAGTTTTAAGTTAACAAGGAAGTAAAAAAATTAACCAGGGTCCTATTCCATTATTCCTAGCTGCGGTATTCAGGCGACTCGGGCCTGCTTAGAACACTATTTTTTTCAAAGTAAACGCTCCGGACCCCAAGCAGGACACTCAGAGCATCGGGGGGGGCGCCGGAAGGCAGGGACAGGGACGGACGGTGACTCGACTGGCGTCGGACCGTCAGCTCGATCCCGAGATCCAACTAGGAGCTTTTTAAGTGCAGCAACTTTAAGATATTAAAGCTATTGGAGCTGGAATTATCGCGGCTGCTGGCACCAGACTTGCCCTCCAATGGCTCCTCGTCAAAGGATTTAAAGTCCACTCATTCCAATTACAGGGCCTCCAAAGAGTCCTGGATTGCTATTTTTCGTCACTACCTCACCGTGCCGGGAGTGGGTAATTTGCGCGCCTGCTGCCTTCCTTGGATGTGGTAGCCGTTTCTCAGGCTCCCTCTCCGGAATCGAACCCTGATTCCCCGTTATCCGTGGTCACCATGGTAAGCACGTAGCGTACCATCGAAAGTTGATAGGGCAGACACTCGAATGACACATCGCCGCCACGGAGGGCGGGCGATCTGCCCGAGTTTATCCAGAGTCACCAAAGCGGACGATGCGGCGCCCGAGAGCGCCGCGCCGCGAGGGTTTAGGATCTGATTAATGCACGCATCCCCGAAGGTCAGCGCCCGTTTGCATGTATTAGGTCTAGAATTACCACAGTTATCCAAGTAACTGAGGAGCGATCAAAGGAACCATAACTGATTTAATGAGCCTTTCGCAGTTTCACTGTACAAGCCGTTTGTACTTAGACATGCATGGCTTAATCTTTGAGACAAGCATATGCTACTGGCAGGATCAACCAGGTAGGCCTCCTGTTCCGCCGCGGAGAGCGCGCCCAGCTGAGGCGCGCACCGTGGGGTTGCCGGTCCGCGGAGACCGCCAAGGCCCCCCGTGAGAGGGGCGGCGGGAGCTCCCGGTGGCGCGCACTGCGACGGTCGCCACATCCTCCTTTGCCCTCTACCCAGGTCGACAGGATGTTACGGGGGATCGGCGCCCATGGCCCGTTTCGCAGCTGTTTGGTCGGTCGCCGGAGTACGCGACACACGCAGGGTTTGAGAAACGAGTCTCCGGAGCGCGCCCCTGTGGCAAACGGATCTCCTTGCCGAGCCCCGTGATGGGGCTCGAGGCGAGGCCGACCGTGGGGGCCCTCGGACGGTCCGTGGCAGGGCAACTAGGGCAGACGGGGCGTCTCGGTCTCGTTAGGCCGGTGTCGGCCGCGGAGGAGTGCGGAGGACAGGCCGGGGCCTCTCCGCACGTGGTCCCTCCGTGCCTGGTTGGGCCCGCAGGCTGAAAGCAGCGTCCGCCGAAGCACACAAGGTGCCGGCGGGGCCCTTGCAAGAGGCGGGCTACGAGTGCCAATCGGTCAGAACGTAGTGGGTTCCACGGCCTTCGGGGCGGCCTGGTTCCCGGGTCACAGTGCAGCGACTAGCGGCCGCCGGCAGGCCCGCAATCTGGGGCGGCCTGCCTGCGTTTCGTCCCCAGCGTCCGCATGCTGGTCCATATATCCGGGCTGGGAAAGGTTGCCGATAGTCCCGGGAGAGAATTTCAAAGGAGGGGGCCACTGCCGAGCCCAGATCGTCCTGGGCTCGCCGAGGACCTCCAGGGTGCCAGGCCGCCCGGCCGTGTCCGACCGGAGGCCTCTCTCTCGCCTGCCGTCGGCCCGTCCTCGGCGTCCGCACGCCTGTTCCATATATCCGGGCTGGGAAAAGTTGGGTCTGGAGTGCTTTTGGATGAAGCAGAAGTGACAGAAGGAATGCTGTCAACACTGGAGCTGTCAACACAAGGGTATCAACATCAAGACAATCCCTGAACTGCGATGGCATCTGTTCTGCAAACACAGGGCAGAAAGTGACAAGCTCCCTCCAACACCTGGAGCTCTGAAGCAGCACATCTTGAGAGTCCATGTCCAAACAAGGGCATGGGCACAAGCAGCCATTGCTCTGCAGGATCCACAGCTGGATCCCCTGCAAAATGGGTACTTCAAACACTTGGATGGCATGCTGAAACCAACGACCACAGAGGTCCTCCCAGCTCCAAAGGCCATCCTTGAGATGGTTCAATGCAAGTGTAAATCTGACTGTTCTTCTGGCAGATGTTCCTGCAAAGCTAAGGACTTAGCCTGTACTGAAATGTGTCAGTGCAGCAGCCAGTGCCAGAACGATGACGATTCCCAAGCTGTGATGCACGAAAGTGATGATGATGATGATGATGATGATTATGATGATGCATAGAGACTGTCTATGATTACACATGTCATGATGTTTAATATGGTTACACAAACATCCAAAGTTCACAGTTAAAATAAATAAAAAGAACAGTTAGTATCTGACTGACTGCCTGGGCTGTGCTGTTTTTTACCCATATGGTGGATTATGTCAATGGGATGATAAAAAAAAATGAAATAATAACTTGCACCATTGGATTCCTTGACCCTGAAAATGTAGGTTTAGCAGTTAAAATCAATGTTCCAGCTTATTTAGAGGCCGAGATATTAAAAAACGTACATTTTAGGGTGGCCATTTTGTAATTGCCAATATGGCCGCCGTATACACATCTGGGCAAATGGCAACATTGATTTTCTGATTCCTTAGACAATAACCTTTCCAAAAATGTATAGTTTTGCAAATCTTCAAAAAAATCCAACAACATTACATAGTGAACCAGACTAGTTGTTGCAACATGTTATATTGCTGCTATATTGGACAGGGCTCCATTGATAAAGAGATCTTGGAATTAACCTGTATGAATATAGCCTGCATGGTAAACCACACCGGTCGTGTGAATTCACATTTTCACACATTCACATGAAAATGTGAATGTGAATAATGAAAAAGGACAAAACCAACTTGTATAGACACCTGCACAACACATGCATGTGCATAAACATACGGTATGTCTATCAGCATGCACACTTGCTGCAATACCTCGCTGATCATTGAAACTGTTCGTTATTTATTGAATGCGTTCAAATAGAACTGTCTTCATTATGGGAGGCTTTAGTTTGAAACAAGTGGTATAGCTGCTGATTCACCAGTGGTGATGTCCGCTGATGGGGAGGAAACTGCATCTGTTTCAGCATATTTTGGCGGAGCTGAGACAGCATAATGCTGTTCTCAGAGCAAATCAAAGGCATCTGCACATATCTGAGAGGATTTAGCTCTGGAATACGTAGAGAAACACACAGGACGATGGCCACTTACGCAAACAAACACACAAACAAACACAGACATTTTAGTTTCCCAACATCGACTCAGTCAGTGATGGAAGAAGTACTACATTTGTTTACTTAAATAGAAGTATCAACCACAATGTAAAAATACTCTGTTACAAGTAAAAGTTCCATATTCAAAATTGACTTGAGTAAAAGTACAAAAGTATTGGCATCAATATCTACTTACAGTACCAAAAGTAAAATGACTCATTATGCAGAATTGTCCCATTTCAAGTTTTCAAAATGTATTGAAATCTTTTGAAAATAGCAGATCTACAAGCTAACAACCCGTCGCATCGGCTAGTTTCACATAGCCGAAGTATATAGTGCTGAAAAGTTTAATGTATGTTTTGTAATAATAATACAAATCTGCAAAGTAACTAGTAACTAAAGTATTCCAATAATTGTAGTGGAGTTAAAGTACAATATTTTCCTCTGAGATGTATAGTGGGGTAGAAGTGAAAGTATTGAAAAATGGAAATACTCCAGTAAAGTGAAAGTACCTCAAAATTGTAGTTTACTACTTTTCACTACACCACTGAACTCAGTAACACTTCCTAGCCACCTGCATATTGTATCCTGAGTGTAGGTGACTGTGTGACTGGTTACACTCAAACCAATCCAGATGTATCAGTGAGCAGCCGCACCATATCTTTGCTTCATGGTGTAATTCCAGGTGTCAGAGTGAACTCTGGGTAATAATCCCTCACATGACGCACATCGTTCCCCCCCTCTCTCTCTCTCTTTCTCTCTCTCTCTTGCTCTCTCTCTCTCTCTCTCTCTCTCTCTCTCTCTCTCTCTCTCTCTCTCTCTCTTTGATTGATTGATTGATTGATTGATTGAATACTTTATTAGTCAGAAATGTAAACAGCACAAGGTACAGTCAGACATTTAGGCTAAAAGGATAAGACTAAAAAGCTCTGGAGACTTGTCTCCATTGTGGTCCTCTCTCTTTCTCTCACTGAGAAACATTCCTGTTCCATCTTGGCAGCATGTATAGCAGCGTACTGCTTTCTCTCATGATGATGAATGTTTAAGGAACTCAATGTAATACATCTTCATGTTCTGCAGCAGACCGTAGCGTGGGCTTGTGTGATTGGTCCTGTTCCTTCACTAGGATTTATGTGATAGCTCACATTACCACCACCATCATTAAATGTTCCTTCTGTACGATATACAGCATTACTGTACACTACTGTAAAATGAAATGTTCCTACTGTACAACAGACAACATTCATACACTATACAGTGAAATGTTCCCACATTACAGCATATACTGTAGTATTACTGTACATACTGTAGGTTTTAACACATTAAGAAAAAACCTTAAGACTGCTGTACTGGTGATATTACCTAGTGGGGGACCTTGTAATGCAAATGCGCCCCCCCCCCCCCATCTCAAAATATGTTGTTACAGGGAGGGTTTTTTCACGAGTGTTTTTGTTTTTGTCGCATTCCTAAGCCAATAATGTGATGACCGCCAGAAAGATGCTAATGTCTCCGGTAGGAGACTCAAAGAGTCTCCTTTGAGTCTCCTACCGCCGGCCATCAAATTATTGGCTTAGGAATGCGACAAAAAATAAAACATCTCCATGAATTCAATGCTTCATGGGGTGTGTAATTGATAGAAAAGAAGATTTGGTTTGGGTGAACTACTCCTTTAAGGTAGCTACTGTGCTCATGGTTCTTCCTCTCATTTGGAGTGAGTCTTTGTATTCTTATCGTTGCTCAAAGAGAGTTGATGACTGGGTCACATTCAGGCCAGCTCCTCCCCGCTGGCAAGTGCTTCCTCTCTCTTCCTGTTGACAAGTCGCTCATCTCCTTTCTTCTCTCCTCAACAACATTAATCTCTCTCTCTCTCTCTCTCTCTCTCTCTCTCTCTCTCTCTCTCTCTCTCTCTCTCTCTCTCTCTCTCTCTCTCTCTCTCTCTCATGCCCCTACAGTAGATAACACCCGCCTTCACTTACAGTTCTCCTGCCTGCACCCTGCTTCTCACCACCTCCCTTGGCTCTGACACCTGATTGCATATCCTGATTTATGAACACCATGTTTAGATGTTCTCTTCTGGTCCCTAAGTAACCCCCCACGCCCCTCTGTTCCTGGAGACTGTCATCTGTTATGTGTGGTGTGCAGAGCAAGCGCTAGAAACAGCTAGTGCTGTGCTGTGCATTGATGTGCTAAGATAAGTGATAGATCTCTTGCTCTCTCTCTTGCTCTCTCTCTCTCTCTCTCTCTCTCTCTCTCTCTCTCTCTCTCTCTCTCTCTCTCTCTCTCTCTCTGGACGGCGAGATATTTTTGATCATTCTTTCAGAAGAAGTCTTTGATTCTAGGCGTTCTCTTCTGCCAGAAGTTCAGTGTCAGGAGATGAGTGGGTAAACAAATCTAATGAAAGCACTGATAAACCTCAATGTGTGCCGGAGTGTCTGATTGACTTCAATGTGCCATAGTCTCTTGAGAAACTCAGCAATTTAGACTTGAGTGAAACAGATGGAAACTTTCTTCTTTTCTACTTCAGAAACACCATATCAGACAGTATAAAGAGTATTCCTGAATGCTTACTAAGCATGTGCTGACTGCTGAGTGTGAACTCATTTAAATGGGTCTTACATTAATTTCAACCACTTCTCAGCAACTGAAAACTGGATGTTGTACATCTTCTTGTACTTATTTAAGTCAAAGTGTTTGATCATCAGTATGTTGTGTAAGAGAAATAAATACAATAGGGAATGTTAAAAAGACAGATGTACCGTATGTCATCCTGATCCTATCATAACAGTCTGTCAGATCTGCACAGTAAAATCTTAGGTAAACATTACTCTGAGAGTGGAAAAGTGCACAAACCTTGAACATTGTTTATTTTATAGTTTCCAAGTTGTTTTGATCGTTCAAA